>NC_136485.1:119793247-120378247 GCF_053919585.1 Euprymna scolopes | reverse complement strand
TAATAACAAATGTGAACAACATTACAACATTACACAGTAGGCAAAAATGTAAATTGTACGAAAAAATAATAAATCAAATCCAAAAACAAAAACTCAGATAGAAATAAAAATTAACATACTAATAATGAACAGGATAAATGCATCTGTAGATCCCGAACTGTGGCCACTTCAAAATGAATATCTAACCAATAGCATAGCTTACCAGGCCACAATAAATGCAAATGAAACCCAAAATAACCAGTAATATTACGAAGGTATGACCTACGTAGATTTCAAACCAGGTATTATGACAATAAACGTACGTTCAACAACAAAATCAGAATGAACACAGCATTGGTAAATCAATACGGGGAACTCAAAGAAAAGGGGCGTTCACCGATAGTCGAATGGAAAATAGTAAGATAACCAAGTACATATAGGGACCTAGACGATCCATGTCGATAATGCCTGAATGAAAAAGGTTTATTTCCTATTCTTTAAAGAAAAAGGGAGCAAGTGTGTGCACAGGATTAACTATACTCCAGGATATAAATACAAAATAAGTTAGGAAATTTACAATAACAATAAAAAAAAATAATAAGCAGTAGTAGGAAGGCGCACTCGTTCCCGTAACGCAAAAGAGGAATAGAACGTGAAAAAACTGACGTCTTTGCTGTTACAACTTGCACCAAACCGGAATTGACGCAGGCTTAAATTAAGGCTGGACAATCGAAAGGAGACGATGACTTTCGAAAATATCAGCGAAAAAAGCGACTTCGCTTTAGAAAAGTGCCCAGTTGAAGGTGAACATATTAATGTTTGTAGGCACTTTTTCGATATTTGTCGTCTGAAAGGTCGAAGTTCAAAAGGATACTGATCTAGTAAAAATCCGCCTTCTTTGTCGAAAATTTTAGCCAGACATGCAAACATACATACATTAATATATTGGTAAGTCAAATTTTCGACCCAAACCAATTAAAAAGCTTTTTCCCTATCTCTGAATACCCTTTATGTAAAATGTCAAATGTGCAAAACAGAAACTGTCTGAGTAATTTGGTAGAGACCAAAGCAATCAATTTCATTGTAAAATTTGACCCCTGTTATGACTCTTAACATTTATTGTTTTGGGCTCAAATCAAATTATTATATTAGATGCATGTCCAAGGAACCTATATCCCAAATTTCAAGTGTTTAGACCCAAAATTGGCGGAGGAGTTTCGTAGCGTACAATCGTTGAACTTTGACCCCTTAACAGCCAAATTTCTAGCCTAGGTTAGTCTAGCTAAATAGTTCTTTGTATTATTTCAATATCGATATTAATATTTTTCACTTTCCCCCACCATCTTTTCTTTCTTTTTTATCTCTCCTCACCTTCGCGCCTCTCTATCCTTTACTCAAACTCTCAATCCAAAAATCTGTTCTATTTAATTTATTTTAGCTTAAACATCCGATGATATAAACTAGATAATGTGTTATCCCGTCTATTGAAACAAGTGGTAATGATTTTCGTAAATGCGCTCGAGTTTTAAACAATAATAATAATAATAATAATAATAACAATAATAATAATAATAATATTAATAATAATCTATATATATATATATATATATATATATATATATAAATGAACGTTTATGTGTGTGTATGTGTGTGTGGCTCTGTACATTTCCCTACGACATAACTCTGTCAATTTTTAGTCTACAGACTCGAAATTTTACATACAGGGTACTGGGGTTTGGGAAAATCGATTTGGTCGGTTTTCGGACCAGAAATTTGGCGATTAAGGGGTCAAAGTTCAACTTTGACCTTTGAGAACTGTACAAAACTCCTCCGACAATTTTTGGTCTACGCACTTGAAATGTTAGATATAGGTTCCTTGGACATGGATCTAACTTAATAACTTGATTTGAGCCCAAAGCAATAAATGTTAAGGGCTAATAATAGGAGTCAAAGTGTTAAAAAACTGACCTCTGCGGTCCCTTCCAAATTACTCAGACAATTTCTGGTCTAAATAATTTAAATTTTACATTCAGAGATAGGGCAAGCTTTTTCATCAGTGTGGGTCGAAAATTTTTGTTACCAATATATAAATCTATGTATGTATGTATGTATGTTTGCATGTCTCCCTTAAACTTTCAATAGAGGCGACGGATGTTACCAAGATTAGTATCGTTTTAATGGTCGACCTTTAATACGACAAATATCCAAAAATTGGCTAAAAACATTAAAATATCCCCTTTCAACTGGGCACTTTTCTACAGCAGGGGGTGGTCACTTTTTTAACCGATATTTTTTTAAGTTATCCTCTCATTTAGAATGTCTAGCCTTAATTTTTAAAAAAATGTCGCTTCCGGTTTAGCGGTGGTCGTAACAGCATAAACGTTAGGTTTTACCCAATTATTTTCCTCCTTTGCGGTACGGGTTCGAGCATGCCTTCCTACTACCATTTTTTTTTTTTGCTCAGCATACACATCCATATACCAGGGCAACCCCGGTCTGAAATGCTAGTAATAATAATAATAATAATAATAATAATAATATATTATTGTTATGGACTATATAAATGTTTGTGATTTATCTTCTCTATTTTCTTCGTGTAATTCTTCCTCTTCTTTTTCTCGTTTTTTCGTTTTCTGTTTTCTTCTTATTACGAATTTAATTATTGAAACTAACTTTAATCTGATGCAAAACATTTTACCTTGCACGGTTCTTCCATTGCCTGATCGACATGCTTGTTTACTTATAACTAATCGTTTAAAACGTGGATCGATTTTCTGCGGAGTTCAAGTTGCAATAATCCGTCTAGAATTTAGTTTAGTTTAGTTTGTTCAATATTATTACGGCATATAAACATTTTACAGTTAATTAAAACGGACAAAATAGATATAGGGTGTAAGCCAATTAAACAAATAATTTAGCTTAACTTACTGTTTGCTGATAGCTGTGTGACATTTAACGAGATTTACCTCCTAAATTATCAGTGGAATACGCAAGTCGCTTATCTATTTCGACAGCTGTCTACGTTATCCAAGGTTACATTCCATTCACACTGCGTTAATGCATATTGTTATTTCCTCACTAGGAGTTCTCAGTAGATAACACACACCCAATAATAAGATAGTGTCTCCTCTGCGCGGCGACAAGTCTTTTCAATTTCCCAGGACTCTGTGATAATAATCTTTGTATTCACAAAAGCCGTTTAACATTAATTTCTCGCTTGCAGTTGCTCTTGGTATCCTCTGAAGTTTGGGGAAAAATAAAGATCACAGTAGTTTCCGCGCGTCAAAAATGGTAGCCTTTACCATGTTCTCTATTTACTGTTTTGCTTTTTTTTCTTTCTTTCTTTTCGTTTACAATGGTAAATGTAGCTGCGTAATGTTTTAACAAAGCTTCAACCAATTGGAAGCAATTTTTGCATAACAATGTTAAATGTAAGGTCAAATATGTCTACTGTTTAATAAATGATTTTTGTTTATGTTAGGTAATGCATGGAAATAGGAAATAGTCAATCTTTAATAAACTGGAATTATCTATGTACTTAAAAAAATAATGTATAAAGTAAAAAAACATGTTATAACTTAACTAAAATTAAACGTGCTCAATCCAATATAATTTTTGTTTGCTACGTAAAGAAATATTGCTACCAAGACTCAAACATGAGTATATCTATAAGACTTTCAAACTACGTTGGTAATATTTATATATAGGACGTTATGTGGGTGTGTAGAATGTAAATGCTCAATTTTCATTGTTATCCTTCCATAATCTGTTTTTATTTCTTTTAATATATCTTAGTATTAGTATTTAAAATTACTTTGTTTATTTTCGTCAGACTACTTTTTCTAACATATTACGGCTCATTTGACGATGCCATCTATTTCCTATATATTATTTAATAACTAGCAGGCATGTAAAATTATTTCTGCTGAGAATTCTGTGGCACTTCACTGTGAATGGAAACATCCTGATATTGCAGCCTTTTTGTTAAAAGTGTAAAGGTATTTATATAAGTGATCTAGCTATTGTAGTGTCTTAATATATCTGGTTATTATGGTTGATGTATAGTATCCTAATAGGAATCTGTGACATATTTCCACTGAATGGATTCCCGGCGCGAACGGAAACCCCACGATATCTATATACAATCTTAAAACATAAAAGATACAACCTTTTTTTTCCTAGCCAGAAGGCGAATAAGATATATTTGAGTTCCATCTGCTGTCCAAAAGTGACATCATGTTTTTTAAATTTTTGATTGTGATCTCGGTGATTTGGCCATCATTTTTATTTAAAGAAAAAGTGGATGGAAAGATAGAACATAGCAGAAACATTAAATTAGCGTCTCTATACACCAATTTGATGTTCTTAGTATTTCCTCATTTTCTGCCCTCCTTTTTATTTAATAGGATCTCCAGATCGAAAAAATTATCATCTGAAAACTGAGACACAAGAAGGTATACACGGTAGGGGTACTAGGGTAATTACATATAGATACAATATTCCGAATGACATTCCCTCTTTTTCAAAAGCTTAGTAGTTAGATAACTTAATACTTGCCTTTATTTTTCTTATTTTCTCTTATTTCTGTGTTAGGTTTTAATGTTAACTTTTTCCTACACTTTCAACTGCATTAAACAGATATCACTCGGTATTTAATGTTTCGCTCCGTATTTGAAATAAACATGATTCACTATATTCCATTATATTTTTCACCCCGGTTTGTACACACTGAATGTTTATTCCAAGCTGGCTTTTCAAACCCCGACCGACCTGAATAATCAGTGAAATGTACTTCAAAGTTTAACACAATACACGAATTTATTTCACAGCGAGAGGCGGCGTACCACAAATAATTCAATATACGGAACGTATTTCCTCTAAAACATTATCTAGACATTATAAAATTGCACATCAATTTTGTCTGTACCCCATTTGAAGTACATTATTTAAAGCAAATATTATTATAAGCAGTATTAGTGATTTTTTGTTGTTGCTGCTCTTGTTGTTAGAAGTAATAGCATTATTATTAGCAGTGGTATTTTAAACCTCTTCTTTAACTAATGTTGACAAAACGTTGGTATATGTCAATGTAGATACTTATATAGTTTTACTGCTTAATAAGTAATACGAAGGGGTGATAATTAATATATGCGTGGCAACGTAATTTACTAATATTGCTATGCGTGCATATTGTGTTTATATATAAAATGCATTGGGAACTATGGAATTTGTCTTTCCCCGGCCCTATCATCTCAAAACACATATGGTCATACCAAATAGCGTTTGAATTATATGGCATACCTTTCTACGTTATATTATAAAACGAGCATGGGTATCTGGTGTTAACCGGGAGTCGAGAGGTGTGCAGTAAGGCTAGTGAGCAACCTACAGAAAAAAAAACACATGTTTCAATCAAAATTGCAGCGAGTGGCCGTGCGACAACACACACACACACAAAATTAATCGCATTAACTAGGCTCTAACCTGTAATCCGAAAGATGAAAATGAGGTGAAAAAGAAACGTGGTAGCAGTATTCTCTATAACGTACTTATTACGTCATAGGCCATCTAAAGGATCTTTGAAAGTATGTTGCGATCATTAACAAAATATCGACGGAAAACCTTATCCTTCCTTGCAAAAAGGGCCCAGTTGACTGTGGCAGAATTAATATTTTTTGAATAATTTTTGGATACTTGTCATCATTGAGTTTGAGCGTTCTTACGATACCAATTTTATAAGTGATTGTGGTGTGCCTCGAAAGTTTTTTAACAGACAAAAGAAGACACACAAACACCCGCATGCATAGTAACACACTGTGTGCCTTTTATATTATAGATACGTTTTTACTTTTTTAATAATCCTCATTACAATCTATTCGTTATTCTATCTCACTCTCTACCTAATTTATTACAATTTCGGAATTATCCCTCACAATTCTCATATGATAAGTTTTGTCGTGAGATTTTGCCCATGTGGGATCTGACCTTATTCAGAGTGTTAATATGTACAGATGTGTATAAATAATAATTTATTTATTATCTCTGTCTAATATTATAAAGGAAACATCTATATATATAAAAGCGAAAATAGAAAATATAGGTGTGTGTGTGTGTGCATTTTAGTGTATGTCCGCAAAAGGGTTTTCCTCGGTCTTCTGGGTAGGCTTGCTAATACTTAAAACTTTTTATATCTCGTCTTAATCATAATAACTATGACTTAACAACGGGTGTCGCGTGTGTATTTAAGTAGCCCGAATTTTATCAGCTCGTCGCGTTTTCGAAAATTAAAAGCAAATGATCTGGCTTGCTTCGCAAAACTAGGTCAGATACCACGCCACTGCCTCGCACCTATTTATGTCGCTTCATAAACCTTTATATAACGCCATATCAGTTACCCTCCTTCGTGGCCGAGATAGGTGACTGGGTTTTCCCTTTTGTTTACACCTTTGCGTCAAGGGTTCGGGGTTCAATCATATCTTCCTACTAAAACTGTTTTTCTTTTAATTTATTTTTACACACACACCTCCAAACACCAAGGAAACGCCGGGTACCCCCACTAGTCTTATATAATTATTATTTTTGTATTCGTTGTTAGTACCAAAGTATTATATTACACTTTACTGTCAAACTGTTAATTTGCGTAATTTAGTGAGCCACTAGATATTGGAAAATGTTACGGAGAAATAACCAGACTAAATGCGTTTACCCGTAAAGGGAATTCTCGTATAAGACGTTTTATGCATGAGAGTTTGCCAGTGTGATCTCCATCAGAATACTATTTTGCAACATAAATCTATCGAGATGTACACATTAAAAAATTTATTTATCATCGCCGTCCACCATTACATGGTAACATCTTACATAATTATTTTTGCAGTCTTTATTAGTAGCGTAGGATTATGTTAAACTTTACAGTTAACATGTTACTTATTTAGGAGCGTGTATTAAATTGAGCAATTAAATATTGAAAAATGCTACGAAAATATAATCATACTAAACGCCCTTATCGGTGACGACTCATGTGTAAATTTGTGTCCGGAATGCAGAAGCTTTATATCTAATGCCTTTTGTAAAGATAGATAGATTTACTGTTGCAAAGTTCAAAGACAATACATCGACAAGTGTATGAGCGAGGTATTCTAAAAATATGACATAACATTACTTGACCAGAATAAAAAATAGAAAAAGCAAATTATTAATGAGTCTATATATATGTATATATATATATATATATATATATATATATATATATATATATATATATATATATATATATATATATATATATATATATATATCAGGGTGCCGGTTTGGGGCGGCATCGACAGAAAGCTTAATTGAAATACTGGTGAGAGAACTCTGAGATAAAAATGATTGTTTCAGACAGTGTATTAACACTCTACAATAAATATTAGAAACATCGAACTATTTTTAAAAACAACAGATTAAATAAATTAGTGTTTAATCAATGCTTTACTGTTAAAATGTTAATAATCTCATTCTAAACGGAACATCGTACCATGCTTCTTTCTTTTTACTTAGCGGTCATTGAAATATCGACAAGCTATAACACAAATAAAATTAATAATAAAAAAAACAAGCAAAGCAAAGAATTATCCGCCTAGAAGAAAAAAGAGACAAATCCTTAATAGAAACGACAGGTGTTAATCCTCTTTTGTTAAGAAGAATCACAATCATTCGTCTTTGCTAAGACAGCTCAATATTTTAGCTGCCAAAGTTCGGCTTCGTATAACGTGTGCGGACCGGCAAACTAATCTAAGAATGTTTAAACTTCTGGTAAGTGTAGATAAATACATAGCGTCTCATCGATCAAAGATTGGCTGAGATGTTAATCGAAATGGCGGTCCAATATTTTCAAGTGTGATGTCACAGGAGGTTAGCATCGGAAAGATTGAAAGATTAGGTTATGCGTTAAAATATTAACAAAAAAAAACCCTGCTTAACGATAATTAGAAAAAAAAACAGCATGGACGAAAATATTAAAAGTTATATGCACTAATACACACATATAGATATATAGATAGAAAGAGAAAGAGAGATAGAACAATAATCACCGACATAGGCACACATATCCACACACACACACACACACACACACACACACACACACACATATATATATATATATATATATATATATATATATATATATATATATATATATATATATATATATATATTGTGAATAATAAAAATAGTATTCCGAAAAACTATAAAAATAAAAAGGAATAAACCGACTTATGTGTTTACCAACGTTTCGTCTTTCTTTATCCAGGAAGTATCGAAAAAATATCGTTGTTTCGTTTTTATTACTCTCTCTCTCCCTCTCTCTCTCTTCCTCTCTCTCTCTGGTTCTCTCTTTCTCTTTCTTTGTCTATATATATATATATATATATATATATATATATATATATATATATATATATATATATATATATATATATATACTAGCAGGTAACGATATGTTGTCCGGGACTAAATGACGATTGCCATCGAAATCGTTGAATTTGCTTAGTTTTCAATTAAATCGATCGATTCCCTGCACCAGTTGGAGCATTACAAGGACGCTCATATATCTCTCGCTGATTTAATACTATATTTTGATCTACATTCCACTGTAGAGAATCTACTCTTAATTTTATAAAATTATTTTTATATTAAAATGCTAAAATTTAAAGTCCATCATAAATGGATAACCCTTCAACATTCATTTGGAACGCATGATTGTTATATTAAAAAATCTACTAGTAATTTTATAAATGAAATGCCAGGCACATAAAGTACCGAAGTGTTAAATTTCATAAAAATCAGCCCAGCCGTTTCGGGGTTAAAGGAATGAAGTCACACACACAGAGAAAGTTTAATTTGCGATAATTGTAGACAGATTGATATCGTAATGTTCACGATTATAAGAGTCACCTTCAGTATAAATTTATACCAAACTTAACAAATCATTCAATTGTATTCGATTTAGGCTTGTTAAAACATTACATAAATCGGTACAAATTGGGATTTTCCTGGGTAGATCGAAAGACGGCATAACGTAATATCTAATTGTTCATGCTATATTTTTAGCCTTCTTACACTCATGTCGTCATAGCTCAGGCCTTAACCTAAAAATATATTTAAATCGTAAACTAAACGTTGTTGTTTCGATTGTCAGTGGTGGAGCGAGAGTATTTTTTTACATTTATACTGTCACAATATTCTTACAAATAAATCAATTTTGACCCGTTGAAAGCGTATTGTTTTACTGTGTACGTTTTCAGCTTTCCGATTGTTTTTTCGCGTTTAGATTATCCAAATGGAGAGTAGATAATGCAGTGGATGTGTTATCGGCAGCTCCAGTAACTCTCATCAAAACTTCAGCCTCTGTCCCATCGTCGAAACGTTGCATCCCTCTGCCTGTTCTACAAGTATTATAATGGTGAATGCTCTGAAGAACTGCAAGCACTTGTGCCCCCACGACGTGAACACCCTCGACAGACCCGACAAGCTGCAAAATCCCACCCCCACACTGTAGAGATCCCTAGATGTAAAAGATCGTTCTACTCCAGTAGTTTCTTCCCTAGAACTGCTAGACTTTGGAATTCCATTCCAGGTCACTGCTTCCCCAACTGTACTGACATGCATAAGTTCAAGTGCAACGTGAACCAACATCTCGCTGCCCTAATCCCTACATAGTGCCCCAGTAGATGTTTCCCCTGATAGTAGCCCCCTACACCAAAGTGGCAATGTGCCTTGTTTGGGGTGAAAATATAATTAAAAAAAAAAAAAAAAAACTCTCGCTTCCTCTTTTTTTGTCCCTTAGTCCTCATTTCTAATATGTGATGTTTCTGACAAAGGGTGAAGAAAAAGCTGCTTCCCAGGTCGGTAGTACTTCGTGGACAGTAGCCTGACATGTCGGAAATTTTCTGTCTCTATATCTAGCCTTGCGGCCATGTCACTAGTAAGGGTGCTGGAGGTAAACGTTTTCATCTGCGCCGACGTTAACCGCCTGATAGTTAGGGACCCGAAACTTGGAATAACCACAAAGGGGGATGTCCTATCAGCAGGTGCAAAGTACTGGGGCTGCCGTATTACCATTTGGTGAATGGGTTCTGGGCCATGCAGTACTCTCTGGTGGGGCCTCTCCATGTCATACTAGTGGGTAATTGTTACGGCTTTAACTTATCATGTGCTACAAAAAAAATTCCTGTCTTTCCTCTCTTACTTTCCCTCCCTGTTCTTCTCTAACAAAGTATGCTGACCTGTCCCCAAAACCCCAAAATCCTCAACATGAAATATCTCAAAAAATAAAACACGAATAAACCTAGAACCCCATCCTCCTACGTAGACCCCTACTACCATATCTCCTTCTCCAACATCAGGGGTCTACGTTCTAACCTTCCAGAGCGTGAAACCCAATAACAGGAGACGAAACCTGACATATTCTTTCTAAGCTAAACTGGAATAGGGCCAACCACCTCCCTAGATTAGTTCAATATTAAATGATACTCTAACCTAACATCTAAATCTGACCCCCAAGATCGCAACGGGCCTGGAATATGTGCCTACATTAAAGATGGCTTCCCATGTGGCAGGGATATCTCCAGAGAAGACTCTAATCTACCTTATAGGTGCTTCCGGTTGCGCTTGCTTACCCCACCGCATTTATATTTGCCCTCTATCGCCCCCACAACAGTGGAGTTACTGTCTTTAAGAGTATATCAGAAAAAAATGACCACATCCTGTCTGCTCATCCCTCGGCTAACATTCAGATTTGCGGTCACTTCAATTTCCATAATGTGGAATGGCTGAGCGACTCAAATAAGACTGATGAGTAGGGGAGGTTCGATCATGATTTTGCCATTGTCTATGACCTCACTCAGATTGTCCGCGAGCCCATCCGTGTGCCCGATAGTACCGGTCAGTTCGCAAGCCTCCTAGACCTTTTTCTATCCACTTTCCCTGAGCTATTCTCATGTTCCGTTCTATCTCCTCTGAGATCCTGCAACCACTGCGTCGTATCAGTAAAGATAAAAATGAAATATAATAAATCTACAGACGTACCTCTCAACCGTACTGTATACCAATATTCTATGGCGGACTGGGATAGCTTCCGTACATTCATATCTGATCTCCCTCTCCATTCCATGTTTTAAAAGGATGTGTCCTCTATAGTATCATATCTGACCGAATGGTTACATGTAGGCATAGGCCAATTCATGCCATCCAAAAAATTCCAACAAAAACCTTACAACCAGCCATGGTTCTCCCCCGAATATGCTGCTACCATCGCACACAGAAATCACTTTTTTCCATAGCTACCAAGGTAATCAATGTACTGAACTAAAGCTGCTTTCAGAACCGCCAGCAACCACTGTAAAAAAGTAATAAAAATGCAAGAGAACTATGTGCGCAATCCGTTAAGTCCAAAGTAGCTGAGCAGCGGCTTCCTTCCCACCAGTTCTGGCAAATAGCAAATAGGATCTTGAACAGAAACGTGCTTTCTTTCCCAACCATTATCAATGGACCAGAGGTCATCTCCACAGCATCCGACAAGGCCAAAGTATTTGCCAAAACATTTGCGGCAAATTCTACCCTGTGTGACGAAGGCCATCAACTCCCCATATTCCCTCCTATAACAGACAACACGCTATGCAACATACAAATATCTGTGCGTGAGGTCGCAAAGCTAATCAAAAACCTTGACTCCAGTAAAGCAACTGGTCCCGACGGTATTCCAATTATAGTGTTAAACAAATTACAACAAGAACTTGCCCCCATACTTTCCAAACTGTTTAAGCGTTGACTTAAGGAGAAGTGCTTTCCAACATCCTGGAAAACCTTAACAGTATGCCCTGTATTTAAGAAGTCAGGTGATAATTCATATCCCTCTTGGAACAGACCAATAAGTCTCCTGTGTGTCATGAGTAAGTTGCTGGAATCTACAATAAATAGAGTAGTAGTCAACCACCTCAGCAGAAATAACCTTCTTAGCGACACACAATATGGTTTCCGCTCTGATAGATGTACAGCAGATGTGCTCACGGTTATATCTCATAGTATTAGCGAATCTCTCGACAAAGGCTTAATTTGTAGGGCATTTGCTCTGGACATATCAGAGGCCTTCGATAAGTTTTGGCAAAAAGGCCTACTACAAAAGATTTTCAGCTACGGTATAACTGGCAATGTTTTCTCTATCATTAAGTCATTTCTCTCAGATAGGCTTATAAGAGTAGTTGTTGATGGGCAGAATCAGAGGCCCACAGTATTAATGCTGGAGTCTCTCAGGGGTCTATACTGGGCACAACTCTCTTCCTTATCTACGTCAATGATCTCCCAAAACACATACTAAAATCTTTCGTTGACATCTATGCTGATGACACGACCATCTATGGCAACACATCAAAGGCCGTAAATGATGATGTCTCTGATTCTCTCTCCTCTGATCTGGAGCGCGTGGTACACTGGGGAAAGAGGTGGCTGGTTATCTTTAATACATCTAAGACCAAGCTCCTATCTCTACATCATAAACGCTCTGATCCCCATCTGGCATCAATTGAAATGTATGGATCCCGTCTAAGGGAGGTCCTAGGCTTTGATAAGCTCCTGGGTTTGGCCTTTACTCCTGATCTTAAATGGAACACATATATCAAATGTGTGGCCAAGGTTGCTGGGAAAATGGAGGGATCCTTCTACCGCTCCAAAAGATATCTCACTAATGATGCAATTCTCTATCTCTATAAGAGCCAAGTACGTCCAAAGATGGAGTACTGCTGCCACATCCGGGTGGGGACTGCAAAAACAGCCTATCCTGCCTTGACGGAATACAAAATAGACTCCGTGGCTTGGTGGGGATGCCCTTTTCTCTACCCTTCAACCTCTTTCCCACAGAAGAGATGTAGCGAGCTGGCATTGTTCTATCGTTATTTACATGGCAGGTGCTCGTCTGAGCTTCATTCTCCGGTCCCCCCTCGCCAATCTTTCTCAAAAGCACCCGACTAGCTGAAACCACCGTCAATAATTTCCCCACCCCCTATCTCTGCCTAAATCAAAACGTAGATACCATGAACAAAGCTTCTTTCTTAGAACTGCACGCCTGTGGAACTCTGTTCCGCTTGCCTGTTTCCCTCCCGACTTCAACCTGGATGTCTTCAAGTCCAACACAAACAAATTCCTAATGAACCGCCCTCTTAAGTAATGACACCTCACCAATTCTCCAATAATATTGCTACACTGTCGTTTTGATTACTGTACACACAATAACCCTTATCCCTGAGTGGCCATTGGGCCTTGATAAGTGGTTAACTCCATGTAAAAAAAAACTAAGCAGTTCTTAATACTTTCTTCATTTTTTTTACATCGTTTATTTCCGTATTACGTTTAAGTTATTTTAACGCAAATTTCTTACACATAACTCTACTTAAACCCTATGAGAATAATAAGAACATTTTATAGCGTATTGTTTTACTTTGTACGTTTTAAGCGTTCTAATTTTTTTTGCTTTTTTCGTGTTTAAATTTAACTTTACGCATTATGGTATCTGTCCAGTGCACATTTACCGATAAGTATGGCAACCCACTTATAATTCAATGGTTGTAAGTTTTTTTTTTCAAAAATAGACAATTATAAGCAGAACGACTCACAGAAATCTATGTATATTCTTTTTCATTTGAATATACTTTCATAGAAATATTTCTGCTATGTCACAAAAACTATTGTTCACGTCACAAATGGCACGCTCATACATTAATTCCATAGCTAATATAACACAGTGACCCAGCAGGTCCCGAGTAGTCTAGTATATATATATATATATATAGTAATTTAGCAGAGACCGAAGAATATAAATTCTTACAAAATTAGATCCTAATTTTAACCCATTAATATTTATCGTTTTGGGCTCAAATAAACATTTAAAAAGTCAGATCAATGCCCACCTAATCCACACATACAATTTCAAGTGTTCAGACCAAAAATTGGCGGATGAGTGTGGTAGAGTTTCAAATGTCAAATCATTAACTTTGACCCCCTTGAAAGCCAAATTACTGGCTGAGAACCGATTAAAAATATTTTCTCAAATCTCAATACCCATTTCTGTTAAATCTCTAGTATGTAGACTGAAAATTAACAAAGTACTTTTGTAGGGAAAAGTGAACACACAGACGCACACAGAGACACTTTCATTTTTATATATAAATATATATATATGTATATATATATATGAGTGTGTGTTTGTGTTTGTGTGTGTGCGTGTGTGGGTGTGTGGGTGTCTGTGGGTGTGTGGGTGTGCATATATATTAGTATATACATTCGAGCATGAATAAATCATAGGGCCTGTATAATTTAATTTTGACCTAACACATCGTGCGCTCATAATTTGGTCACAATCTAAATTGGATGAAGTACTACAACCGATCACCAATATGTTGTCCAATTACTGGTACCTCTTGATGTGATAAAGTCCGTCATAAAAAGGAAAATAAACAATTTTTCTCAAATAAATACTAAGATGGCTGCTAAATGTCCAATTTACATTCGCTTAGTTGATCAGCGAAAATAAGTGAAAAATTCACCAAACAGATAGACTCAGCTGTTGAACATTTTTATTTTTCCTCCCATGTACGTTTTCAACAAAACAATTATTGCCATCCTCTCGAACGGAAGTTGTACCCTCTATCGTATGAATAATGTTAGTTATCAATTTAAATGTAGTTGCAGTGCCAACTACGTTGGGTAGATTTTATTTTAGTCGTTCCCCACATGTAATTTATTTCCCTATAAAAAAAACCTTGATTTCGCTTTGAACAGTAAGCCAACTCTACCCCATTATTTATGTAACTTTGCTCCATTGTATGTTTTTCCTCCGTTTTTCCTTACACCATGGACACAAAAAACAGATGTTTCAATCTTTAACAGGTATAATATATATATATATATATATATATATATATATAATCCCCTTTTCTCCGTGTACGCTTCTACTTTCACTACACCGATAAAGACTGAAGGATCGGTCGAAAATTATGTACCTGCAAAAACAGTTTTTAAAAAAATGTTTTCATAATATTATTTTGTATTCCTTCACGTCACCAATTGAAAACGAATAAAGAAAAGTTATAAGCTTTTATACTTTTCTTATTCTTTTTTATACATTCACCTTTATATATATATATATATATATATATATATATATATATATATAGTTTGAAATGGAAATTAATAAAAACATCTAAATATATATATATAAATAAAAACATATAAATACATATATATATATATATATTTAGTTTTAAATGGCAATTAATAAAAACTGAAGCATGTGCTAAATACCGTTGTATAGAAAATATGCGTTTTACTTTTTACTAGCGGGGGGCACCCGGCGTTGCCCGGGTTGTTTTTAGGTGTGTGTATGGGAGGGGATTAGTAATAACCCTGAAACGATGTTAAAAAAATCGGAGAAACCAAATAAATATAAAAAACAGCGAAAAAAACGCTGTGTGTATAGGGGGGTAAGTAAACTAAAGAAAAATAAAGAAACGTTGCCCGCGTGTCTAAAGATGTAAAAGAAAAAAAAATTTGGTCGTGAGGCTGAATTGAACCTGGAACGCGGAGGTGAAACTAACTCCAACAACTTAAATGTGTAGGCCAAGATTAAGAGGAATTAATTATAGTGTTAAAATAAGGATTATAAAGCGAGTGAAAGAGGTTTGATTGACAGGTCGCCACTAAATGAGGTCATCGCGGGAGCGTTACGAGATGACTTAGCAGTATTTCCTTTCCTGTCTAGACATCTCTCTCTATCTGTCTTTCTCTCTCTCTCTGTTTGCGTGTGTGTGTGTGTCTCTCTCTCTCTCTCTCACTTCGTCTTTCTTACTCTAAAGACTGGAAAATGGGATCTGGCTGTAAAACTTTTGTAAAAACTTCGATCGTTAATATTTTTTGTAATCGTATTTTTTGCTTCAAATTTTTGGCTTGTTATTTTCGTTTAACTATCGTATCTAACTATTTGGAATGTCATAATAAATTTGGTAACGTTGCCATAGCGTAGAAGTTCATAGTTTAGCTTGTGTGAGGGTTATTTTATTTTTACCGATAACATGTTTTTTTTAATTAGGTCGGCCATTAGAGCTGGCTGACGTCAAGATCACGTGACATGACTCAGCGGGTTTTAAATACAAGTTGACCCAATATAAACGACCCCGTGTATACTTTATGTAGAAGAGTTGGCGCCCGTAATTTTGAGGCAGTTATAAATCGATGTAAAAATATGTAATGTTTAACATAAACATGTCACTTTTTGGTGACACCCCTGCAAAAAATCGATAAGTTGACGCACTTTTGATGGTCATTTTGGGCTAATTTTTCGATATTTTTCGTCCGGAGTGTGGGGCTTTAATATGATACAAGTTTGTGAATTTTTGTTCCGTAAGTCCAAGGATTTTTGCAGACACACACACATATATACATACATACATTTTCGAGAGAGAGAGGGAGACAGAGAGATAGAGTACTGTATCTTTCTGTTAAGTTACATTATTGTTTCAGCAACTTGGCCGTTTTTTGGCCGTCTTTAGCATCCTCAGACTAGTGTAAAAGTCTGAGGATGCTACAGACCGCCCTAAAAAAACGACCAAGTATCTGAAACAATAATGTAACTTAACATAAATATACAGTAATAGAAAATAAAACGTGTATATATATGTGTGAGTGGTGTGTGTGTGGTCGTGTGTTTGTTGTGTTTGTGTTTTTGTAAGTATGTGTTCACATATATACAATGTGAAACATTAAAATATAAACAAATATACCAAAATTTTAAAACGTTTGAAACTGTGCCTTGCCTCATTAATTTTTTGTGGCCGTTTATAGTTTTGATCTGGTAAAAATAATGTTTTTAGTTTGAGGGCTTATAGAGTTGATTTATAATTAATTCATGGTGTTCTTACTGTCATTTACTTATATACTTAAACAACTGGCAGGGCTTTCTTTAGAATGAATTATTTATTATTTTCTGAATCTGCTATCATTCCAAATATTATTTACTCTACGGCCAATGGTGCTCTCTATTCGTATCATTTTCCGGAAATTTAATTATTCGAATATGATATAATCGTCAACTGTTCATTTCTTTGTTTCATGCAAAAATAGTTGCCTAATTGTAAACTAAATATCCTGCTATTACCATAACCTATAATAAAACAAGTTAATTATACGTATACAATTGGATAGTATTAGTTTTATTTTTTAATTATAGAGATCACCAGCGCACTTTCAAAACCAAGTTTATTACCGCCTATTTTCAGAAAAAGAAAATATTTTTGAAGTTAGAATTGGAGAAAAGTAAAACTCAGTATGCATCAGGAGAGGGTCTAATAGCACACATTATAGACATAGATATGTTTATAAATATGCTTATAGTTATATTAACTGGCGCATTGTCGACTTTTAATATTTTCTGTAAATTTTAAACAAGAGTTTACCCAAATGGCATCAATAGTAAACTTCGATCTAATACTATTTATATATTGTGTATTAATCCCAACCGAATAAAAAAGTTCAATACAATCACGCATTAGACAATACAGCTTGTTATAAGAGAAATAAAAGGCAATTAAAACTGAAAATAAAATTTACAATTTAATTTATTTTAGACAGAATATTCAAAAAATCAATTTTGAAAATTCTTGTTCCTTGGAGTTTAAACCAATACTATTATTGCTATTAATCATAAATTGCAAAAAAATATTCATATCAGTTAAAAACATAAAAAAAAGGATATAGTTGTAGAATAAAAACAAAAGGCAAAAAATGAAGTCTCCTTCAATGAAAAATGTGAAAACAAAGTAATTTCTTTTAAATAATTATCAGAATTAAACATCCTTTGGTACAAATTTAAGGTCTCGAAATAATATGGGTGGAAAAGAGTTCAATTCAGCTTAAATGCATATAAAAATGTTCTTGAAATTCGTGAAATAATCCCAACATAGCAAACCAGCAAATAAAAGTCAAATGAGAAAAATAGATAAAAAACAACAGGTACCTTTCCCTAATTTGTTTGACATCAAATAGCTTTTCATATTAACCACTGAAAGGGCCTTTGTGAACGGTGAAATGTTATTTTCGGTTTGTTCTCGTTCTGCTCCACATTTCCTTGATTGTTTAAAACTGTTTTTAACTGACATAAACACATTTTGTTTTTTGCAACGTATGATTAACAATCATAAATATCTCGCTCCGATATAATTAGTTTTTGTTAAATCATCTCCGTTCTCTGATGAGAAACATAGAAATTATAGCTTTATTTGAAAGTCAGCGGAATAAGGTTTTTGAAACAAATTTAATTGTAAGTCCTAATTTACTGTGTTTATTTGCTTTCTTTACTTATATATATATATGTATATATATATATATATATATATATATATATATATATATATATATATATATATATATATATAGACAGTCCTGGTGAAAATCATAAGACCGCTTAAGGAAGTAAGCGTTTACGCATAATGTCGAATTTTTAATCAACAAATGGTTGAAGCCATTGCAAAAAGGGAAAATATGATGAAAAAACAAAGAAATATTCTTCATTCGAAACCTTAACTCTGATCTAATAATTATTTTTTTTAAAAACTAACATTTTCACCTGGACAAAATGTTTAGACCACTTTAATAAAATAATACGAAAAGCTTTAGTGGATAAAAAAAAACATGTTACTAAATTATATATATGGCAAAAGGGAAACCATTATCATAGTTTGAGAGAGGAAGGATCTTTGAGTTCAATGTGGGTGGACTCTCCCATAGATACATTGCAAACGAAGTGAATGGTAAAAAAACGGTAATCACAAATTTTATAAGAAATCCACATCAATATGGACACATAAAGAGTCCAGGTCGACCAAAAAACACACCCCATCACTGAATCGCCGTACAAGAAGAAGTTTAAAAAATAACGCCAGTGTAAGTTCAAGTCGATTGAAAAGCCAAACAGCAGCAGAATGTTGTCCTAAAACCATCAGAAGGCATCTGAAAATTAAGGGTTTCAATCATTTAAAGCGACTGCAGAGACCACGTCTGCTTTAACAATACAAAACTAATGGACTTAAATACCAAACATGGGATGAAGAGAAGTGGGAAAATGTAATTTTCTCCGATGAGAAAATGTTTATTCAAGATGAGATGATCCAGATGGATTTCAACACTATTGGCTTAATAAAAATTTGTTCAAAGACACTTTTTCAACTCGGCATAGTGGAGGAGTGTATTTAATGATCTGGGATGCTTTCTCGTCAGCTGGGACCCTAAAGTTTCAAGTACTGAAAGGCCGACAAACATCATTGAAGTACATTCCAATGCTTGAAAACGCTTCTATCAGGACTGAAGGTCCACGTCTGTGTGCAAGAAATTGGATTTTCCAGCAAGACAACGCTGTGATACACACTTCTACACTTGCACGAGGATACTTTTCTTAAAATAATATAGAATTGTTAGATTATCCAGCATATACATATAATACATATATATATATATATATATATATATATATATATATATATATATATATATATATATATAAAAGCCAGACATAAAATAGGATTTCATATCATTATAACAGCATATTAGTAGTTATTATTACAGAGCCGATTTTCTATTGAATATTGCAATATACCTAATATGTATTAGTGATTAAAATAATTTGTGCTCCATCTAGCCGTGTTCCCTGCGAATGTAACTCGAGATATAGTAAGAAAAGCCCACACATTAAACGACTTTAAGAAATGCATCGAATTTTGTATGTGCAGAAAGAAATAAAAATATCTTGAGTAATTTAAATCAACATTTTACGTTTCAACTCCCCAATATAATTATGTACAACCCTTGTTGAAATATGATGTCTATGTTCTGTTACTTTCATTGTTATATGGCAAATAGTGTAAGACTTTAAATATGTACACACAGACACACAAACAAATAGGCAAACACACATTTTTATATAGATATAATATATTTATGTATATATATATACACTTGTGCCCGATATTATTCATACCCCCCTTGAAAATTGAGTTTATTAGGTGTAACTTTGTAAGAATTTATTGTTTACGTCCATATTGATACATATTCTTAATAAACCTCTTCTGATCATTTTCGTCATTTTAAAATCTCGGGATACTTGTAATAAAAGAAATATACAGCTATTTATAAAATCTGCAATGTTCAAAAATAATCATACCCCCTTATTTTTTCAGTATTAATCGAGTTTCTGACTGTGTGTTTAGTGTTAGATTCTTATTTTGAATGCTTTTATACAACCTTTGATTAATTTAATTTCGTTTTTTGCATTTTTCAGAAATTAAAATGATATCAACTGAAAACCAATAAAAGAATAAAAATTATTAGAATGGGGAAGAAAAAAGAGCTTAGTAATGACTTTAGGACTAAAATTGTGAATTCACATAAGGATGGTTTAGGTTATAAGTCAATTTCCAAGAAATTTGAGGTCCCTACAGCAACAGTACAGAGCATCATCAAAAAATTCCAGAGCCACCACACAACAAACAACTTGATTGGTAGAGGAAGGAAAAGGAAACTGTCTGCTAGAGCCACCAGGAATATTGTAAGAAGTGTTAATGCAAATCCAACCACCACTACTAAGGACATTTTAGAAAATCTGGAGTCTTCTGGCATAAAAATATCAAGGCAAACATTGCAAAGGACTCTGCATGAAAATGGCCTGAAAGGAAGAAGACCATGAAGAACGCCATTACACACCGGAAAACACCTTGCAGCCCGTCTAAAGTTTGCTAGGGCCCATGTGAATTCTCCAGAGTTAGTTTTCTCAAGTATTTTGTGGACTGACGAAACAAAAATTGAATTGTTTGGCCATATGGATGCTTCTTACGTTTGGAGGAAGAAAGGAGAAGCTTACAACCCAAAGAACACAATACCCACGGTGAAACATGGTGGTGGTAGCCTAATGTTTTGGGGCTCCTTTTCGGCTAGTGGTCCAGGTAGTTTGGTCAAGATAGATGGAACCATGAAGAAGGAGCAATATTTGGAGATACTCCAGAAAAACATTAGACAGGATGCGGAGAAGCTCCATTTAGGACCAAACTGGGTCCTTCTACAGGATAATGATCCAACACATACTGCCAAAATAGTCAAGAAATGGTTTGAGGATAATCAAATTAATGTTTTGGAATGGCCTAGCCAGAGTCCCGACCTGAACCCTATCGAAAACCTCTGGCACATATTGAAAACTGAGGTTAAAAAGCGGAAACCTAGAAATTTGAGGGATTTGGAGAACTACTGCATTGAAGAATGGTCAAAAATCAGTGTTGATGCTTGTAAACACCTTGTTGATAAATATCCCAAACGGTTACAGGCAGTTATTAAGAATAAAGGGCATGCTATTGACTATTAGTAAGAGAGGTATGAATAATTTTGAACAAGTGCCATTATTGTTTTTCTTTGTATAATGTTTCAAACTTGCATAATTTATTTATTTGTTGAGTTTAAATAAAATGCTTATGATTGATTTATTGTTTGAAATCCCTTTAATATTGTCTATCTTCTGGTTTGAGCAATATTCTTAAAGAAATCTCAAAGATCCGAGGGGTATGAATAATATCGGGCACAAGTGTATATATATATATATATATATATATATATATATATATATATATATATATATACAAATCATTATGTGTGTATATATATATATATATATATATATATATATATATATTATACATTACATATTATATACACTTAAAGTATATATGTGTGCATGTGTATGTTTAAAATGAGTGGTCTGTTCCCCCTTATACAGAGAAAGGTGTTATATTGCAAGTGTAAAATTTAGTAATAATTTCCATATTGATTGATTTAGAAGTATAGAAAACTCTCTTTTATGAAAATTTAGTGTATTTTCTTTTACTAGTCTGGTCGTTTCACACACTGCCCGATATGATAAAAAATTATGCTAACTAAATAAAATGCTAAGTGTTTTATTGTTGTTTTCTTATTCTATTGTCTAAATTTAGTTTATTTATTTTTGCAGGTAGATTTGCGCCACGAACAGAAAATCCAACTGTAATCTCTGTTCTATTTGCATATACATGTTAACTGGAAACATTTAAAAGAATTTTTTAACGTTATTTCAGTGAGCTGTCTTAAGAAGGTGATCCCTATTTTTGTCAGTTATTTTCATTTTTACATGTTTTCTTGAAGTTGCCAGTTTGTTAAAAATATATACTCGGACGAAAGGTAATACATCGTATAAAATGAAGTGTTACATGTTTTTGTACGAAAACGTTACTATCAGGTAAGATGGTTTCCGTTTAAAGAACAATAACCAGCTTTCACAATAGAAAGAGTGTTTCGTATATCTAGTGTATACAATGGTGAAACTATTCCCGTCTCGTTGTCTCTTCTTTTTTTATTTATTACCATATTCTCTCGCACCGATGTAATTATAAATTTGTTCTAAATAAGTATCTGCGAAAGTTTAATTCATTCGTATCTCTTGTCTCTAAAGACTCATAAATATTCTCCTTAACTGGGGTAATTAAAATTTGTTCTTAATAGGAATTTTAAAATGTTAATCACTTGTTTCTTTGATGTTACAACCTTTTATTTTAGCAATTCTTCTAGACTGGGGTAAAACACTTTCAGTAGTAAAATATGAAAATGAGAGTCTAATTCATCCTAGTCATATTTAAAATGTATGTATACCTGTCTATATGTTGTAAGGGATGTATCTCAAGTGATGCGTCTCTCTCTCTCTCTCTCTCTCTCTCTCTCTCTCTATATATATATATATATATATATATATATATATCTTCTGCGCGCTTCAACATGGAAACGTGTTTCAAAATATTTGCCGCAAAGCAAGGCATCGCTACAACACAAAGTAATGTGGCAAAATTCTTCCCGAACTCCTCCAAGTGACCTCCTATATGGAGCTCAGCAGGCCTCATTTGAATGTGTGTAGCGCGACCTGTCGAGTCCGTCTGAGATCATCTGTAAAAACTTTACGGGCGTCATGTTTGATATATTTTCATCCTAACAGGCAGAAAAGGTAGAGCGTTCGTATTTTTCCGACAGTATAGCTCAGTAAATGCATAATATAAATCTAATAAAACTGAACTAATTGCCATATTTTGATGAACGTTTGGATTAATTTATATTTAATATAAAAAATTCTGTAAATATATGAATAAAGATATATTCTGTATGCTATATCTACTTATTTATTAATATATCTATACTATTATATAAACGCAACATTGTTTCTGTGTGTATGAGTTTGTTCGGTATAGACTAAAAAACGGCTGGACCGATTTTTATGAAATTTCACAGAAAGGTACTTAGTGTGTCTGGCAGTGTTTTTGGGTCGGTTTTGCATCGATAATAGCTATGCATTTTTGTACGTATTCAAATGAAAATGACCGGAAAAAATTGCACGTCGTTGCTTAGCGACAAGCCACACCGATAGTAACAACGCAGACCAAGGCTGCCGGCATACTTCTGTTATGGAATTGTTCGCACTACTCTGCTCACATCGCACTCACACTAGCACTCACGACCATAACAGCGAGTTTTCTCTGTTTTCTTTTTTTTATTTCATGACGTTGTGTCACAGTTAGCTTTCCTATGCAAGCAAATAAATACCATATATCTATAGATGGGTGTGTGCGCGCGTCTGTGTTTGTACTTTCCCGTAAAAATGCGACGTTAATAGAAATAGGTAGAAAGTTTCTGAAAATTAGTAAATAATTGGTGGTCTACTCCTATTAACGTGGTATCCTTAAAGAAAAAATATAGCTCTAGTGTAGCATTATTGAGCCATCTAAACACATGCTTTGTTATGTATTCATATGTAAAATAAATCCAAAGTAGTTAAATTTCATATAAACATGTGCGTTCGCGCGTGCGTGTGTTGGCGTGTATGTGTGTGTGGAAAGATACAGTAAAAATAAGCTAGTATTAAATCATTAAAAGCGTGACAACAAAAATAATTTAAAAAACATTAATACCTGGATAGGATGAATAAAGGTGAAAAAATGATAACGTTCATCTTCTTCTTCTATTCTATCTTCTATTCTATATAAATAAAATGAACTCATTTTTTCACGTCGGATTTTGACCTTAATAGGATTAAAAATCAAGATATTTCATGCAAATATAATATGCACAAACGACAGAACAATATCTGAGGTGTGTTATAGGCTTATTATTTCTCAAATTCCTCGATAATCTTAGATTTCTATACTTTTTCTGCTGAGAAGTCACGGCCAAAATCGGTTAAGATCAATGAAAGTGGTAAAATATTTTCTCTCTAATAAATTCCTCCTCCCCCTGCCACCACTTAACACCGTTTGGGGATCGTTCACAAGGAACAGTTGAGAAGAGAACACCGGTTTTGCTTCGTAGTTCTTTCATGTGAAGTTATTTAAAATCACTAAACTAAGCTGCAGTGCTCTGTGGCGTAGTGGTTAGCGTGCTGAACAATTCACATTATATTTTCACGTTCGCGCCGACCTGCCGTAGTCGTTTTTTTTTTTTTTCCTAAACAACTGGAATGGACTTTTCTTGGTGGCCGAACTGTTAACGTTGCAGATGTTTTTTTTGTTTTTTTTTTCACACTTTATTTTCCTACTTTTACTCATTTTTGACTCCGGGTTTGATCCTTCCTACTTACCTACCACACCATTTTTAGAACTCCCCCCCCGTCCCGGAAACAAACACTCGGGCAACGCCGGGTACCCCCGCTAGTCTTCTATCTTCTATATAAATAAAATGAACTCATTTTTTCACGTCGGATTTTGACCTTAATAGGATTAAAAATCAAGATATTTCATGCAAATATAATATGCACAAACGACAGAACAATATCTGAGGTGTGTTATAGGCTTATTATTTCTCAAATTCCTCGATAATCTTAGATTTCTATACTTTTTCTGCTGAGAAGTCACGGCCAAAATCGGTTAAGATCAATGAAAGTGGTAAAATATTTTCTCTCTAATAAATTCCTCCTCCCCCTGCCACCACTTAACACCGTTTGGGGATCGTTCACAAGGAACAGTTGAGAAGAGAACACCGGTTTTGCTTCGTAGTTCTTTCATGTGAAGTTATTTAAAATCACTAAACTAAGCTGCAGTGCTCTGTGGCGTAGTGGTTAGCGTGCTGAACAATTCACATTATATTTTCACGTTCGCGCCGACCTGCCGTAGTCGTTTTTTTTTTTTTCCTAAACAACTGGAATGGACTTTTCTTGGTGGCCGAACTGTTAACGTTGCAGATGTTTTTTTTGTTTTTTTTTTTCACACTTTATTTTCCTACTTTTACTCATTTTTGACTCCGGGTTTGATCCTTCCTACTTACCTACCACACCATTTTTAAAACTCCCCCCCCGTCCCGGAAACAAACACTCGGGCAACGCCGGGTACCCCCGCTAGTCTTCTATTCTATATAAATAAAATGAACTCATTTTTTCACGTCGGATTTTGACCTTAATAGGATTAAAAATCAAGATATTACATGCAAATATAATATGCACAAACGACAGAACAATATCTGAGGTGTGTTATAGGCTTATTATTTCTCAAATTCCTCGATAATCTTAGATTTCTATACTTTTTCTGCTGAGAAGTCACGGCCAAAATCGGTTAAGATCAATGAAAGTGGTAAAATATTTTCTCTCTAATAAATTCCTCCTCCCCCTGCCACCACTTAACACCGTTTGGGGATCGTTCACAAGGAACAGTTGAGAAGAGAACACCGGTTTGGCTTCGTAGTTCTTTCATGTGAAGTTATTTAAAATCACTAAACTAAGCTGCAGTGCTCTGTGGCGTAGTGGTTAGCGTGCTGAACAATTCACATTATATTTTCACGTTCGCGCCGACCTGCCGTAGTCGTTTTTTTTTTTTTTTCCTAAACAACTGGAATGGACTTTTCTTGGTGGCCGAACTGTTAACGTTGCAGATGTTTTTTTTGTTTTTTTTTTTCACACTTTATTTTCCTACTTTTACTCATTTTTGACTCCGGGTTTGATCCTTCCTACTTACCTACCACACCATTTTTAAAACTCCCCCCCCCCCGTCCCGGAAACAAACACTCGGGCAACGCCGGGTACCCCCGCTAGTCTTCTATATAAATAAAATGAACTCATTTTTTCACGTCGGATTTTGACCTTAATAGGATTAAAAATCAAGATATTTCATGCAAATATAATATGCACAAACGACAGAACAATATCTGAGGTGTGTTATAGGCTTATTATTTCTCAAATTCCTCGATAATCTTAGATTTCTATACTTTTTCTGCTGAGAAGTCACGGCCAAAATCGGTTAAGATCAATGAAAGTGGTAAAATATTTTCTCTCTAATAAATTCCTCCTCCCCCTGCCACCACTTAACACCGTTTGGGGATCGTTCACAAGGAACAGTTGAGAAGAGAACACCGGTTTGGCTTCGTAGTTCTTTCATGTGAAGTTATTTAAAATCACTAAACTAAGCTGCAGTGCTCTGTGGCGTAGTGGTTAGCGTGCTGAACAATTCACATTATATTTTCACGTTCGCGCCGACCTGCCGTAGTCGTTTTTTTTTTTTTTTCCTAAACAACTGGAATGGACTTTTCTTGGTGGCCGAACTGTTAACGTTGCAGATGTTTTTTTTGTTTTTTTTTTTCACACTTTATTTTCCTACTTTTACTCATTTTTGACTCCGGGTTTGATCCTTCCTACTTACCTACCACACCATTTTTAAAACTCCCCCCCCGTCCCGGAAACAAACACACGGGCAACGCCGGGTACCCCCGCTAGTCTTCTTTCTATATAATCTATATAAATAAAATGAACTCATTTTTTCACGTCGGATTTTGACCTTAATAGGATTAAAAATCAAGATATTTCATGCAAATATAATATGCACAAACGACAGAACAATATCTGAGGTGTGTTATAGGCTTATTATTTCTCAAATTCCTCGATAATCTTAGATTTCTATACTTTTTCTGCTGAGAAGTCACGGCCAAAATCGGTTAAGATCAATGAAAGTGGTAAAATATTTTCTCTCTAATAAATTCCTCCTCCCCCTGCCACCACTTAACACCGTTTGGGGATCGTTCACAAGGAACAGTTGAGAAGAGAACACCGGTTTGGCTTCGTAGTTCTTTCATGTTAAGTTATTTAAAATCACTAAACTAAGCTGCAGTGCTCTGTGGCGTAGTGGTTAGCGTGCTGAACAATTCACATTATATTTTCACGTTCGCGCCGACCTGCCGTAGTCGTTTTTTTTTTTTTTTTTCCTAAACAACTGGAATGGACTTTTCTTGGTGGCCGAACTGTTAACGTTGCAGATGTTTTTTTTGTTTTTTTTTTTCACACTTTATTTTCCTACTTTTACTCATTTTTGACTCCGGGTTTGATCCTTCCTACTTACCTACCACACCATTTTTAAAACTCCCCCCCGTCCCGGAAACAAACACTCGGGCAACGCCGGGTACCCCCGCTAGTCTTCTTTCTTCTATATAAATAAAATGAACTCATTTTTTCACGTCGGATTTTGACCTTAATAGGATTAAAAATCAAGATATTTCATGCAAATATAATATGCACAAACGACAGAACAATATTTGAGGTGTGTTATAGGCTTATTATTTCTCAAATTCCTCGATAATCTTAGATTTCTATACTTTTTCTGCTGAGAAGTCACGGCCAAAATCGGTTAAGATCAATGAAAGTGGTAAAATATTTTCTCTCTAATAAATTCCTCCTCCCCCTGCCACCACTTAACACCGTTTGGGGATCGTTCACAAGGAACAGTTGAGAAGAGAACACCGGTTTGGCTTCGTAGTTCTTTCATGTGAAGTTATTTAAAATCACTAAACTAAGCTGCAGTGCTCTGTGGCGTAGTGGTTAGCGTGCTGAACAATTCACATTATATTTTCACGTTCGCGCCGACCTGCCGTAGTCGTTTTTTTTTTTTTTTTCCTAAACAACTGGAATGGACTTTTCTTGGTGGCCGAACTGTTAACGTTGCAGATGTTTTTTTTGTTTTTTTTTCACACTTTATTTTCCTACTTTTACTCATTTTTGACTCCGGGTTTGATCCTTCCTACTTACCTACCACACCATTTTTAAAACTCCCCCCCGTCCCGGAAACAAACACTCGGGCAACGCCGGGTACCCCCGCTAGTCTTCTTTCTATATAAATAAAATGAACTCATTTTTTCACGTCGGATTTTGACCTTAATAGGATTAAAAATCAAGATATTTCATGCAAATATAATATGCACAAACGACAGAACAATATTTGAGGTGTGTTATAGGCTTATTATTTCTCAAATTCCTCGATAATCTTAGATTTCTATACTTTTTCTGCTGAGAAGTCACGGCCAAAATCGGTTAAGATCAATGAAAGTGGTAAAATATTTTCTCTCTAATAAATTCCTCCTCCCCCTGCCACCACTTAACACCGTTTGGGGATCGTTCACAAGGAACAGTTGAGAAGAGAACACCGGTTTGGCTTCGTAGTTCTTTCATGTGAAGTTATTTAAAATCACTAAACTAAGCTGCAGTGCTCTGTGGCGTAGTGGTTAGCGTGCTGAACAATTCACATTATATTTTCACGTTCGCGCCGACCTGCCGTAGTCGTTTTTTTTTTTTTCCTAAACAACTGGAATGGACTTTTCTTGGTGGCCGAACTGTTAACGTTGCAGATGTTTTTTTTGTTTTTTTTTTCACACTTTATTTTCCTACTTTTACTCATTTTTGACTCCGGGTTTGATCCTTCCTACTTACCTACCACACCATTTTTAAAACTCCCCCCCCGTCCCGGAAACAAACACTCGGGCAACGCCGGGTACCCCCGCTAGTCTATATAAATAAAATGAACTCATTTTTTCACGTCGGATTTTGACCTTAATAGGATTAAAAATCAAGATATTTCATGCAAATATAATATGCACAAACGACAGAACAATATCTGAGGTGTGTTATAGGCTTATTATTTCTCAAATTCCTCGATAATCTTAGATTTCTATACTTTTTCTGCTGAGAAGTCACGGCCAAAATCGGTTAAGATCAATGAAAGTGGTAAAATATTTTCTCTCTAATAAATTCCTCCTCCCCCTGCCACCACTTAACACCGTTTGGGGATCGTTCACAAGGAACAGTTGAGAAGAGAACACCGGTTTGGCTTCGTAGTTCTTTCATGTGAAGTTATTTAAAATCACTAAACTAAGCTGCAGTGCTCTGTGGCGTAGTGGTTAGCGTGCTGAACAATTCACATTATATTTTCACGTTCGCGCCGACCTGCCGTAGTCGTTTTTTTTTTTTTTCCTAAACAACTGGAATGGACTTTTCTTGGTGGCCGAACTGTTAACGTTGCAGATGTTTTTTTTGTTTTTTTTTTCACACTTTATTTTCCTACTTTTACTCATTTTTGACTCCGGGTTTGATCCTTCCTACTTACCTACCACACCATTTTTAAAACTCCCCCCCGTCCCGGAAACAAACACTCGGGCAACGCCGGGTACCCCCGCTAGTATTTTATATTTTTACCGGTTTTCAGAAGACGAATCAAAAAGTTGTCGAACTGGAGGTTTTCATAATAATACATATTTACGTATGCTTTTTTTTGTTACTGTTGTTATTTTGTTATTCAAAATGCCGCTCCTAAATATGCATTAATTTTTAATTGTTTTTTTTTCTTTCCTTTTCACTAATTCTATTTTAATTTTTCGTCTGTAATATAATAATGCCATTTTTTTCTTGTGGTTTTTACAAATCTGAAGATGGTCAACATTTTTCCGAAACCATCATTTTTATTGACTAAATCGTAATTTACATAATTGTGTTCCTGTCTATTTAATTATATATATATATATATATATATATATATGTATATATGTGTGTTTGTGTGTGTGTGTGCGTGCGTATTATCTTCTATAATATAAACCTCACCCGTCTCTTTAAATGTATGTATGCATGCATATCTGCCTAAAACTTTCGTCAAAGCGACGGGTTTTCACGATGCTGGGATCGTTTTGAAGCTCGACCCTTCGGACGACAAATATTGGAGAATTGTCTAAAAACAATAAAATCTTTTCGCCGTTTTTTTAGAAAGTCATCCCCTCTTTCGAATGACTAGCCTTAATTTAAACGTCCATAATTGACGGTTTGGTAATGCAAAGACGTCATGATTTGTTCATGTGTTTTCCTCCTTCGCGGTATAGGTTCAAATCTGACTACCTACTAACACTTTTTTATTGCTCAAAACACACCTCCAAACATCCGAGTAAAGCCGGACAACAAGGTTAATCTATATATATAAAAGCGAAAATGTGTGTATGTATGTATATATGTGTATGTTTTTGTCTTTGCTAAAATCTTTCGACAGCCAGAACAAAAATTCACCAATTTGGTCTCATATGAAAGCCCCATCCTTCGCCCGACAAATATCGAAAAACGTTAATTTTTTCACCCTAAAATACGCACTTTTCTACAGTGGGGGGGGGCGTCAGCAAAAACCGTCCTCTCATGAGGAAATCGGTTTTACGCATGCGTCAGATGACGTCATAACCTGATTAAGTTTAAATATTTGGAGATCTGATACAATTTCATGTACGTCGTGTTAGGTCAGTTGTTTTGCACCTTGGGGCAAAATCTAAACGTTTTGGGTTCGGATCGTGGTGTGAGATGGTTCCTTTTTTATCGATTTTTTTTTAAATTTTAATATTGAAGCAGGGTTATTTAAGCCATTTTTTTACGTAACGTTCGTTTTTCTGTTTTTTTTTTTTACTTAGCTTATTCTTAGGCTTTCATTAACACCCCCTCACCCCCGACCGACCACATACACCCAAAAACACCCGGGTACCCACCGATTTTTAAAAGAAATTGAATATGTACACAGGCTTATTTAAGCCATTTCTAACGTGTTTTTTTTCAGAAGTTTTAACATTCGTTTTTCTTTTTTTTTGTTTTGTTTTTTCGATTTTTACATATAACAGCGTTGGTTTAACTTACGTTAGTTTTTTTTTTTTTTGTGTGTTTACTCTTTGGATGTTTTGATTCCCCACCAAACCCACCACCAGGGTACTTTATTTTTCAGATAAGTTTTAACGTTCGTTTTTCTGTTTGCATTTTTAATTCGCTAATTCTTATGTTTTCAATAACACCCCACCCCCGCCCGACCACACCCGCCTCCAAACACTCGGGCAACGCCGGGTACCCCCCCCCACTAGTATATCTATAAAAGTGAAAATGTCTGCGTGTGTGTGTGTCTGTCTGTGTTCCCTTCCCTACGAGATAACTGTAAATTTTCGGTCTACAGACTCTAAATTTGACATCGAGATTTTGGGACATTCTTTTCATCGGGTTTCGGTCAGAAATGTGAGTGTTTAGGGGTCGACATTCAACGATTTGACTTTTGAGAACTTTGTTACACTCCTCCGCCATTTTTGGCCAAGACACTTAAAATTGTATATATAGTTTCCTTGGACATGATCTAATTTTCTAATTCAATTTGAGCCCAAAATAAGAAATGGTAAGAGGTCATAATTGGGGTCAATTTGTAAAAAAAATTAACTTCTGTGGTCTCTACCAAATTACTCAGCCAATTTTTGGTCTACATATTTGGAATTTAACATAGAGTGCATTCAGACATAGGGCAAGCTTTTTAACCGTGTTTGTTTTTTGCTAAAAATTTGGCTTCCAATGGGTCAAAATTCCAACGATTTTACTTTCGCGGTCTCTAGCAAACTATTAAGCCAATTTTGGGTATAAACGTTTAATATTTTCATAAAATTTATTCAGACATTTTTTAACAGTTTTTGGGCGAAAATTTTGCTTGCAAGAGATTGAAGTTTACAGAGTTAACCTTTGCAGACTCTACCAAACTCCTCCGCCAATTTTGGGTCTAAACACTTTACATTTTAGATTCAGGTTACTGATACATTGGTCAAACATTTATTTTGATTTGAGACCAAAATAATAAAAGTCAAGGGGACACAATTTTGGTAAAATTTTTAAACAATTACCTCTGCCGTCTCTACTAACTTTTCGCTATAGGAGTTAATGAAGCATATTATAAACAAACGAATGTCAGTACACATGCTAACTTTTAAACATATGCATATGCACATAAAGTTTTTAAGAGTACGTAGGGCCGGGCAAAGCTGGCGGAACTGTTATAATTATTATATTTGAATCGCTATTCAAAAACTTTTTTCAATTTGCCTATTCTATTTTTTTTCTTTTAGATGGTGTCGTATGCACAAATACTCTATGAAAATGTTAATTTTAATCGATATTTGGCAGTTTAGCATTCCTTCAGTTTTCTTTATTTTTTTTGTCACCAATCATATTAATTTTCATTAGATGCTATATCTAATTTCTCCTCGCGAGATGATAGCTGCAACAGCCTTCGGTAAATTTTCACATATTATGTTTAAATGGATATATATATATATATATATATATATATATATATATATATATATATATATATATATATATATATTCATAAAATTATTTGCTGAAAGCAGCTGAAAAAAAAGGAAACTAGTATTTTAAGGCTAAAACGTTTAAGGGATGGGTTATGCTCAGAGATTTCGGAAAAAAAAAAACCCAAATTATTCTTCCGGTGTTTATTTTGTTTGTTTATTCTCATAAAGCAGCATTAAGCGACTGTCGAAAATAAAAGACAGAATAAAAGAAGTGGCAGTATAACACACAGTCCATATTCTGTTGTTCTGAAATGGAATTTAATTATGTATTTTCCTCCACCTATAAAGATGTATGTGTAACGGGTATTGATTTTGTGTGAACTTTTAGATACATATTTTGTCCTCATGAAAACAATATTATGCGACCATCTCAACACGCTTTTCATTACTTAATGGATTGAATTGTGTATTGTAAGATGCGTATAAGCAACGCTATGATTGGCTCTGTTCGTCGGTACGTTTAACAAAACGATCGACGTGTCTTTATTGAAAGACTTCTCCGAGCAACAGAGGTAATTCGTTCCGTCCCTCAGGTTTGACTGGCATCAACTTGTTAAAACGCGTAGCTTTAACAGATGCATCTAACGAAGTTCCTTATTTTCCTTTAACAGTTTCTTTGTTTCCTCTAGTGCATGTACGACCGTTGCCGAATTGGAATACATCAAAGAAATGCAAAGCAAAGCCATCTTCCTGCAGCGTGCAAATGCGTTCACTTAAGATTTTTTTTTTCTATTATCAGCAGTCGGCATGCACAATAAATCATTCTGTTGCTGCGAGTAATTTTATTGCATCCTTGAAACCAAAAGTGTTCGTAAGAAGCATGCATTAAAAAGAGATTTTTTCATGGCAAAAGGAGTGAACTAAAAAAAAAATTCAAAAACCTTTAGTTCCTCGAAATTACACGTGCTTATATAAAAACGAAATAGGTTCAACATGAATAATATAGAGACAATCTATTCATTATTATTATTATTATTATTATTATTATTATTATTATTATTATTATTATTATCTATATATCAATACGATAGATTGTGTGTTCTTTTGTGTGTCACGCTTTCCAGCAAATTTCATTGGTTGAGATTTAATTCCGGAATAACCCTTTATGAACACTCCAGGCGGCACTCAATTAGCGTGCTCTCATAGCTATATATGCTTTTAATTCTATAAACTTTAGGCTGTTATATTTCTGGTAAGAGTCAAAGTTAATAAGAAATACGTAAACATGTTTGTTCCTTAGAGGCGCTGGTTGAGTTTGACTGAAATAAAATACGTATTATATACGATTAAAGACAAAACAACGCATTATTACCAAATAAACATACATTTATTTTGTTTGAACTTTATATTGAAATTCATGAGTATATTTTGAAGATATACTTAATCATCAGTATGAAGGAATAAAAGTCTTTCCGTGAATTCCGCGTGACCACTGCACCATTCCGACATTTAAAATAATTACCGTAGAAACAACAAACGGAATTTTACTTGCTGATTCTCTACTCCAACAACAACGTGGCAAACAATTGAAGGAAAGTCATACTGATGATGAAGTATATTTTCGAAAGATATTAATGAATTCTTCTATAAATTTCAAACAAAATAAATGTTCTTTTATTTTATGATAATGCGTCGTTTTGGCTTCAAACGTATATAATACTTGTTTTTTTTTTCATTGTAATAAATAATTGGTTTTTAGCAATTCCGTGGTAAAAAAATAAATAAAACGATAACACAAATCCCTCGGCCGACGGCTGCTATAAGTTTTTTAATTAAAAAATATTTTGGAAAAAAAGTAATGCATCATTACAGTTCTATCATAAGTTTTGGTTTGGTTTTCGATTACAAATGATGCCACTCAAATTATCTCTTTTTTTTTTTAAATCAGTAATTTATTTTTTTTCACGGTCATGCTTACACTATTAAATAGGAAAAATAAATAATGCACTTCATTTTTATTGTTCTATCCCTTTTTATTGTTCTACACGATACTGTATTAATATATAGACTTGCTTAGATAAATATTTTTACAGTTTAAACCAGATGGCTAGAATGATATGATGGTGATTTCATTAACGCTGAACGCCAAAAGAATGGGCAGTAAAAATATATTACATATAAAAATGCTGCTGTGGAATTTCCACAGTTCCTGCTAGTTCTTCTTCTTCTTCTTCTTTTTCTTATAATTATTATTATAATCATTATTATTATTATTATTATTATTATTATTATTATTATTATTATTATTATTATTATTATTATTATCATTCACTCATCATGTCCTCATACACAGGTCATCGTAATTGCTTTATCAAAAGCAATAACTTTTGGTTTTGCCTGGAATGTGAGAGTCAAAATGTTTTCCAATTTTTCCAGTGTTGGTTACCTCTCTCGATAGCTTAGGAGGTTGGATTCACAATTTCCCAGCAGCTGCTTAACTTTGAGCATTTGCCGGCAACAACTTTGGTTATTCCCAGTGTTCTGTGCGTCAACAACCCTCCCCAAATGTCAGTGCGAGACACTTGAAAATACTATTCTCAATCAACCCTCCCGTCTCCTTCAGCAAGTTTTATGTGATGTCATCGAATGCAAACCGCACCATTTTTGGATGGGTTATACACTTACTAATTAGTACAAGTATCAGTGATTTCTTTCGCGCAGTAAGTATTTGGTGATTCGTTTGTCTGAGTAACAACAGTTTTCTTACAATTCTATAACTCTCAGCATCTTCCAATAGACAAGATCAATGATTTTTTTTTTGTTATCAGCATTTACTAATCATTTCCATTAAGCGTCAACTGTGCTTTTTTCTCGACGTTAATATGATCACATACATGTGTGTATGGCTAATTGTCGTTGGTGAATGGAGGTTCCCTTTTCATGGAGTTACGGCAAATTTAATTCCCCCTAGTGTTATGTGATGTTGAATTCATGTTTTTTTTATTTGTGTTAGAGAGTATTTAAGATATATTAGTATTCAATGATTATATTGCCTTTCTTTGCATTCTAAGATTTTCTCTGAAGTTTCGATTTCAAATATTTTTTTCGAATTTTCCTAATTGGTTATATTATTATTATTATTATTATTATTATTATTATTATTATTATTATTATTATTTCTATTTTGTTTACCAAGGTCTCCCTGAAAGGCGATCGGATTCATTTTCGGAGGACTTGAAGGCCCAGAAATCATCAGAGATTCGTAGATTTTTCGAATGTCCTTTTAGACAACTTCTAGCGTACGAACTACCGCCGAGATAGTTTTTTGTTTTTACTCCGTGTACACGCTTAATCTATAAGGCGAACTGAGCATAAATGCTTCACTTTTCGTTCCCATTCCCTCTCATGTTCCTATCCCAGGCTACTGATAAGTCTATAACTTGCCAGTTTTTGAAAGCTTGTCAATGGCGACAAAGATCTGGATGATTATATTCCAGTTGCTTAGTCGTCATGACACTCTTGTCCTAGAATACATATATTCCCATCCTCATTTGTTCTCCAATCAACCAATAACATCCTCGAACAACTTTCTAGCACACTTCACCTCAACCTTCTTACACACCTCCCAGTAGTCCCATGTTATCGTGTATTTTGCCGTTCTCTCTCTGTACCAATTCGCTTCACCCTGCTGCAAGGTGCGTAATTGACTCTAAAATCGGCATTCTGCAGGGCATCGTTTCTAGGACCACTTTTTTTGAACAGTCGAGTTCCTAATGATGCTACTGTGCTGTACAAACAAAAGCTTCAGTGGGCATTGCCGGATACTCAGTTCCTACTACTACTACTACTACTACTACTACTACTACTACTATTACTACTACTACTACTACTGCTGCTACTACTACTAATACTACTACTACTAATAATAATAACAGAACTCGAAATCGAAAACCACAAAATCCTATGGGATATGGACATACAGATGGACACACCTATCCAAGCAAGAAGACCAGATTGCGTAATAATTAACAAGAAGGAAAAATCGAAGACTTTGCTGTCCCACTTTACCACAGGGTTAGTATGAAAGAAAAGGAGAAACGAAGCAAATACACAGAGCTAGCCAGAGAGTTACAAGCGATTTGGATGATGAAGAAAATCAAAATAGTGGCGATAATAGTAGGAGCACTAGGAACAATTCCGAAAAACTTCGAAAAAAGAATGTCATAAATTGGAATCAGAGGAATAACTGCAAAAGTACAACGATCACCGATAATGAAAACGACTGAAATATTATTGAATACGGAGAATAATACAAGAATACAATATAACGAATAAGCGTTACAGGGAATGAAGAACACCGAAGTTGCATATCTACAAGTTCTACACCACCATCATGCATCCCCCTCCCATTGTTTCAGCATCGCCCCCCCCAATAAAAAAGTGATACCAAAGAGCTGAGAAGGGTCAAAGAGGTTTGGAAGACAGAGGGGAGAGCGCTAGACAGACCTCGGCTGGACAAGAGCAAAGAGAACTGGGACCTTGGGTAGGCTGAGTGCCACTCAAATTCCACTATAAACGAATGGCCACTGCAAGCGAGAAATCAATGGTAAGAGGATGTTGCGATTATGAAAATTCATTCGCAAATGCTATCGAAGGAGGCGGAGAGAGCTGGACATCTGGGTATACTTGTTGTCACTTAGCTTCTAGAAAACACCACAGGTTTCCAATCAGATCGTTTGTTGACTTGTGTGAAAGCTCCATGTAAGCCAATAATAATAATAAATGGATGAGAACATACAATGTATTACAATAATGAAACCATCAAAATCATTAATGAAAGTTCTTGAATACGGAGACAACGCACATCAGCTTCAGGCACATACCTGGCATACAGAAAAGGCTACGTATGTAAAATACAATGTAACATCACTTGGAATGATAAAACCTGAAATTGTATGATCGTAATTTAAAACTCCGCCCTCCTGTTCCCTTCTTTTTTATGTATATCTTACCACAAGCTGGCCAAACACAGAATAAGTGAGCAAGGGAAAGGATGATGAAAAGATCGAAGAGAGAAGGCACTAGTGGGACCTCCGCTGAATCCATGCAACAAAAACCTGGAACATTGGGGAGGCTTATTCTCACCCAAATTCCAGTAAGGGCCAATCGTCGCTGCCAACGAGAACTCACTTCTGTGATAGCGCAAACTCATTTCAAAAGAATATCGAAAGACGTGGAGGGTACTGAAAATCTTGAGACACTTGTTGCCGCTAAAATTCCTGAGAACGCCACAGGTTTTTCTTCAAAGAGAAATATTTTATGATAGCCTGTGTGGCTACACCTAGGAAGTAAATATATAATAATAATAATAATAATAATAATAATAATAATAATAATAATAATAATAATAATAATAATAATAACAATAATAACAATAATAATAATAATAATAATAATAATTATAATGATAATAATTCTTATTATCATAATTCTTATCATTAATATTGACTCAAAAGGCGCTTTCTGATTGGTCATCAACGATCCTTCCTTGATAACAACATGTGGAGTTCCTTGGATTCTGAGTAACAACAAGTCTCCCTAGGTGTCCAGTGCTGTGTACCTCTTTCGATAAAATCTGGAAATAATCGCAACAGTGATAGTGAATCTCCTCGGAAGATGGTTCTTGTATGTTAATTTCTGTTATATGTCGTAAGACAGCTGTCAATTCCAGTTTCCCTGTTGCATTTTCTATCACGTTGATGATGATGTATGGTATTTCATACATTTTTAAGTCTTTTATTGTCTAGTCTTGCGAGATCCTGTCGAATACATTTTTGTAGTCGATCCATGTCATGGTTTAATTATTTCTCCTTCATTTTCCTTCCTTAGGAGCTTTTGATCTATGTATGGAAAATTATTATAATATATTTATAATAACAATAATAATAATAATAATACTAATAATACTAATAATAATAATAATAATAATAATAATAATAATAATATCGACGACGATGATGATGATAATAGTAATATTAATAATAATAATAATAATAATCATTATAATTATTATTATTATTATTTTTATTATTAATATTACTATTATCATCATCATCGTCGTCGATATTATTATTATTATTATTATTATTATTATTATTATTAGTATTATTATTATTATTATTATTATTATTCACTAAACGCTCTTACTTTGTCTTTATCAATGATTTATGACTGATAATAAGCGGTGGTATTCCTCGGGGTATGAGGAAGAGTAGGTTTCATATAAATAATGCCCTCTATCTCTTTCGATAACATTTGCAAATAATTGGGGGGGGGGTTCCGACGAACGTTTACTATTGATTTATTGATTTATATAGGAGATCTTAAAAATTTTAAGACTTCTTGCAGTTTCATGTAGTTTAATATTTTTGCTGTTTTTTTTTCAAATTATTTGTTTTACTTCCGTCGCAAATACAACGTGGTTGTTCAGTTTCGGTGGTTTGTTCATTTCGTTGAAGTTAGTATTCAATACTTAAGGTATAAAAAAAACATCCTGATACTATGATTGGGAAAATTAACATATACTACTGATAATAATGATAATAACATTTTTCCTAATAATATTAGTAAGAAAGGTAAACGAAAAACTACTATTAAAAGTACAAAATAGATGACGGATGAAAAGAAGAACATGAAAAGGGAAAGAAAAGATGTATATGTTTAGGAACGTATTAGACATGTGAAAAAGTGTGTTAATACAAAAACGGTGGTTCCTCTCTCAAATAAGGTAGTACATTTTATAGTAAAACACAGGTGTTTTATTCTCTGGATTTTCGTAGACCATTACCAATGATTGCTAATAGCGATCATTTGGTTTTCCCGAAGTCAACATTTCTAGTAACAGCCCTTCTATCATTTAAACACCCGTATAATGTTAAATAGAAATGTCTATGAAAGTCGGTTAAACATATATGAGCTTGACATGTTCTCAATGATGCTTCCAACCCAACAGCATAATTGCCACAAGAGAGACACTGTACCATAACCCATTAATACAACAAAAACAACCGTCTACTGCTTCTAAACTCTGTTCTTTTCCCCAAGAACTGTCACAACTATACTTTTCTTATCACACTACTCATGTCCGTCGAAGATGATTGAAGCATAAATCTGTCTCACCCATTGCAGAATGTGAAAGGGGCGTTACTCTCATAGCATTAATCAGCAGATACTCGATACTACGAGACTCAAATTGAAGATAGTTGTGTTATGAGCATTCGCTACTTGAAAAAAGTTTTTTGCCATGTTTGAAATTTAATTCACCACTTTAGGATGTATATTGCTTCTCTTCTTACTTTCTGACCCTTAATAAACCATTTAATGCATACAATTCCATCTGCGAAAATGTATCTTTAGTATACAAGGAATATTTAGAACATCATTTCAATCACACATTTATTTACAGTTTGTTTTCTAGCATTTTACGGGAGGCATACTGCTAAATATCTGCTCCTCTTACGCCCTCTCCCTCCGTAAGCAACATGTATTCATGTTTATTGTTGATTAAACAGATTAAGAGAGTATTTATTAAGCATATAAATTCCCTGAAACATTCATCTATGGTTTCTTTAATGCAATTTTACTTTTATTATTTCGGGCTTTCAAACAATCTCTTATTTTAACAGTTTTTTTTTCGTTTCTCATTGGCAAGAATATGATTACATTAATTTTTGATCAAATTTCTAAATGAAAAATGAATCATATCATAACAGGAGTTATTTAATACTTTCAACGTACATACTGAATATGAGATCACATTTGAATATGCTGTCATGATCGCGAGTACAAGTTATATTACTTTTTTTCTGTTTTATTCGAGAAAACGCAAGTCATTTTTCTTTTGTTGTGTTTTATGACTGCTATCAAAATAATTTTAATTAATAAAGTGTTCAAAGGCAAACAGTTTTAATGATTTATTTCGGTCAATTATTTATTTTCTCGGCTATAAGAGCTGTTTCCTATTAAAAATGGGTCTACTACCATACGCATGAAGTAAAGATTTAAAAAGACAAAAATGTTAAAATGAAAAAAATATTCATACAGATTTCTCAATACTATTCTCATCAGATTTACAAGAGAACAACTAAAATCAATTCTAGAACACAATAATTTTGCACGACGTTTTGGTTGTTTTGTTTTACGGCATATCAACCCGTTTCAGGTTATTTAATGCCAACTCCAGTGATTTTGAAGAATTTTTTTAATAGAATATGTTTGTTTTTTCAAGTCGGTTTCTATTTACCCCATAGTTGATGCCCCTAACAGGTGCTACCACTCCTGGTCAGAGTGGACCTGGGATCAATGACAAGTAAAGAGTTGGCTCCACACTCCTCAAACCCATCTGGAATCTCACCATCTGATATAGTTTAAGGTCATATCCAGGACTACCCATTGAAGTGTATTATAATCCCCCACCGACGGGGTCGTGTCCGTTAAGGATCAGTTAACGGACACGGCCCTGTTGGTGGGGGAGTATAATACACTGACTGCCCCCCCATGCAAAGGGTCACAGTCCTTCAATTGGTAGTCCTGGATATGACCTTAAACTATATCAGATGGTGAGATTCCAGATGGCTTTGAGGATGTAATTACAGTATGGTGTATTTTTATTTTTCTCATATCAGTTATATTATGATTGTAAAAGAAGTTACAATTCAAGCTTTTAACTTTCAAATTTATACGAGGGAACTGTAATAACTTAATTTAGATCCAATGAGCATATTTCAATTTCGAATAGATAACTGTGCGAAAACTTCTTTCTTAATTCTGAAATTACTTCCAGGTAACAGGAAGTTAGGTATTAAATTAATGAAAATTAATATTATATATATATCGCAAACATCGACAGTATTCGAATTTGCAGAAATAGATTTTACTTATTTTATTTGATTTGCAGGAAAACAATTAAAAAAAAACTTTAGCTCACATCCCACAGCTAACGCTTATCAACGGATCGGTTAAATAATTTAGAGCTGATCACTGCATATACAAATAAATAAGTAAATAATCATAAAATATTTTATAAAGACGGATAAGTAAATATAATATAAAAACATATATGCAATTGCCTTCGTTTTGCTTTCTGAAATACTAACATGATCAATTATAATTATTATATAGTATTCGTTCTTACGAACATCACGTCATCTGCTGGCATTTTTTGCCCATAACAATAATGTTAACAAATCTCTTTGTTGAATATAATATATGAATTATCCTAATAGCTTTGCGACTGTTCAATACTAACCACAGTGAATGAATTACATAAAAATACACTTCTCATTATCAATCTTTACTAGAAGTATCCCTTGCCTCTGAATGTCGTTCTTTTTTCACAAATGAAAGTCTTAATCAACTGTATATATGTTGTGTAACAGATCAATCAATTAGTACAATTTACGTAAAATAGATGAATAGGTTAAGTGTTCCACTTGAGGTTATATTAACTTCTTTTTGCATTATTTAATATTGAAATAATATCAGAAAAGGTCTCTTGGTAATCGTAAGACGGTTTTATTCCTCTCTTTCCCGTTTCCTCTCTAGCTCATTTTGCTGTGGTTATTCTTCTTCTTTTTATGGTCTATTTTTCCCTATCATTTCTCTATCTTGTACCTTATGCTTATTTTCTCGTACCATATCTGCCTTGATCCTAACTGTGTTTTTGCAGGTAATCAGTCTCTCTCACTCTATCTCTCTCATCTACTCAGATGAACATTCTTGTGTACACCTTCTTGTTGCACCGTACCTCGCATCCTGCCAGTGACTATCTACCTGCCAGTCTTTTTTATATCATCTTCTTTTTATCATTGAATGATGGCATATTTGCAATCTTTTACGTTCCAGAATTTCTTTTTTAAACATAGTTTCTACATAAATTCTCTGTATTCACGCTTGTTTCTCGACAAGAACTGAGTATGCACGTTTACCGAGACCCATGATTGCAGTCAATGTAAGACACTTCAAATCACCGCGTTTATAAAGTACGTATTTTTATTCTTCTGAAGTAATTTTCCGCCATAAATGATAAAACGTGGTCAGTTTAAAGTATATGAAAATGCGTGTAATCCTTAAGTGCATTTACTTAAGGTAACTGCTCTTTTAAATCAATCATAACAAACAATTGTGTTTTATAAGAAGTAAGAGAGAGACACGTCAGATGACTTGAATAGGCTAATATATCGAAAGTACAGTCATAAAGACATATACAAATAAGTTTAATATTGGGAGCTTTTTAGTCCGAATACCAGGAGAGTTCATTAAAATAAGGACACTCTCCGTAGTGGCCTTATTTCCGTATATCGGTAGTGTACGATGACCTTAACTGAAAATACAGTTAAATAAATGGGTCGAATGCCGACAGGATATTTCTGCGGCATATACTCTGAGGTTTTAGACAAAAAGTATTCGTATCTAAGAGAGCGTGACTAAGAATACGATAAGATTACGTAGGAAGAATTATGGACTGTCTGATTAAAGTCAATTTTTATTTTATTTTCTTTTATAGAATATCTGGTATGAACTCCGAGTGTTGTTAGCTGATGATAGACAAGATAATCCTTCCGTAAAAAACAGCGAACATAACGACTATGCTATTATAGATAGTGTAAATATATGGGTTATCAAGAAAGGTTATTACTTTCAGAAAATGGGTAAAATATGATTGATGTGCAATACTTATCGTCAAAGCAAATTTGTACTTGTTCCCACTATTCAAACAGCCGGCTTTACAATGAATAACTATTGGTTATTTTTGTATTTTGATAAGATATAAACGATAATTATATTTGTCTATAAAACATTTTATCAAATATAATATCTGCTTTGAGACTTTAATAAGAACATGTTTATTTAAATATGGCAAATATTTCTTAAACTTATTTATTGCGGATTATTATCCTCATCTTGCTCAGATGTTATTTCACGACGTTTCGGCCAACTATTCCTCTTGCCTTCGTTGGGCGGTAACTGCGACGGGATAGAAACTCCGAATCTCCTATCTGCATTCTCGGCAATAACTATCATCCATAATTGCTGTCGTCTGACCACGTTTTTGACCAAGCAACCCCTGGCCGGCTTTGGGTAGAATTGAAACCGCTATCTTAAGACAATTCTCACATGGAACCGGAGAGATTAAACGTCTATATCCATTGTGTCGCGGGTCCTGAAGGCCAGAGGAATAGTTGGACGAACCGTCGTGAAACAACATCTAAGAAAGATGTAGATAATAGTCCACAATAAATAAATTAATAAAATAATATTCATCTCAATAATGAATTTCAATTATGTAATATATAAATATATATAAATATATATATATATATATATATATATATATATATAAAATATATATATAGAGAGAGAGAGAGAGAAAGTAAATAAAAAGGAAAAAACCGTATTATGTGTTCATCAACGTTTCGTCTTTATTTCGAGACTTCCTCTGGATGAATGAAATTAAGAAACGAAAAAATATACCGGTACAAAATATTTGAAAATGTTTCACGTGCACAGTGTGACGCAGAGATATAAAAAATATCAATTATCTAAGTGCATTATTCTCTCATTCATTGCAACATAACCACACCTTTGACTTTAAACAAGCAAAAGTAGTTAAATTTATTTCAAATAAACCGCGCCGGAGACTTCTTGAATCTGCGCTTATCGATATTTCAAGCACTATTAAACAAAGTGGAGGTTTCTATAACATAGCGCCATTAATAAGTAAACTGTTATTAAAAGAACATTATTTAACTGTGGACACAGGTTAACTTTCTCACACCATTCAAACACCCCCTGTAATAATTAACCCATAATCTAAATCAATAAATTACATAAAAAAACGCTCATTTCATTTCTGTTACAAACTTATATTTGAATTTCAACAGATATATCTTTTTCCCAATAAGAATATAAACTTGCGTTCATAGTTTTAAAATTAAATTAACGACTATATGACGTCACTAAAATGTCCTTCTCTTTAACAGCGCCAGCCCCCCTCCTTTTTGAATTTCCAACATCAATTTTCCGTTTCTCTGAAATAGAACTGCGTCACACTGTGCACGTGAAAAATTTTCAAATATTTTGTACTGGTATATTTTTTGGTTTCTTAATCTCATTCATCCAGAGGAAGTCTCGAAATAAAGACGAAACGTTAATGAACACATAATACGGTTTGTTCTTTTTATTTTCTCTATTTTGTTGAAATACTATTTCCATTATTTTCATATATATATATATATATATATATATATATATATATATATATATATATATATATATATTCTTAAATTGTTCGTGTTCTTATGTATAAAAGTTCCATGAAAAATCTACGACAAGGGACTAACAATTAAAGCTTATCAATGTAGAACTACTGGTATTTACGTTATTATACATCTTAACCTTAATATGAGAATAAATGATCAAACCAAACATACATTCACAGAACGTGCGCTAGTACACAAACTTACTGAAAACTAAGTAAAAAGTATCAGTGAAAATTGTACTGAAGAAATGTTATATGAGAAAATGTTAGATGACCTAACTTCTTGAGTGATATATTTGACATTTTTTCTCTTTAAATATAATAGGTTATGTACATAATTGCCATACAATAAACACAGTTGTGTATGGAAAATAATTCATGTAATTTCTTATTTTTTTAAATTAAAAAATAAATATTCCTCTTTATTAAAGGATTGTAAAACATTACGCATATCGTGGATCGAGGGACTTCAAGTGAATTTACACAAATAATTTAGATCTTGTAATATTAATGATCAATTCCTTGTATATAAATCACGTATAAATTAAAGGTATTTACCAAATTATTAATAATATTAAAAATACACTAAGCAATCACAGTTTTTTTCCAAGAATTCGTCTGTGTTAATTTTGTTAATATTTGATAGCGATTAAAAACTGATTTCTTTTCCAGAAAAAAGGGTTTACTCAAAAGTATTACTCCTTTTATCAATTTCAAGTAATATGATTGTTGAGCATAAATCAATGAACTAATTCCAGAGAATCATGTCTAAACTATTTTGTTTAATATCCCTTAATAATCATAGATAATACATTTTGCAGGATTTTTTCATGTGTCTAGCTTTTACTTTCAATTCCCTGCAACTAAAGCATTTTAAACATTTTTAAATCATACACTCCGTAACTATTAGTAAGGGAGTGCACTGTTGCTTGCTTTGTGAAACTTTAGAGGTAGTTGATATTTTTTTATTATACGCAGTGCAGGAAAAAGTTTAAAGATTTTATCTGTTTTTGAAGTCTATTAAAATTAGGTTGTCTTATATTAGTATTTGTTAAATGTTTCATATTTTGTAATTATTTTGACGAATTGATACATTAAAGTTTTTTCGCCAGTTGATGACTCAGACCAATATAATTCGTTTATATTCTTTGCTTTTTATAGAATTAGCTAAGTTTTTAAAAGTTTACTCAACGTGAAGATGCTTGTAAAGGTCTCAGTAATGTGATAATATTTCCAGGTAAAGAAGAAACATGTATTCTGTTTATTTAATAGGTGGTTTCAAAAAATACTTTATAAAACATATATAAGCATGTATATTACAGTGAAAAAAAGCAAAAAAAAGCTAGGTTTTGAAAATGTTCTGCATTTGCGAAAGCAGCATGTTTGTCAAGATATAGAATAAGAAGAAAGAATAGAATTGCAAAATAAATGTGTATAGAATGTAAGATTTTCTTATAAATTAACGTATGATTAGCAGAGAAGTTTAAGCCTGACTGAAAAGGAAAGTCAGGAGAAAACTGAGTTAAATACATAGTTACTTCGAAAGATATGTTAGATTAATTTAACATGACAACAATTATATTAACTCGAATAAATAATAATAATAATCATAATAATAATAATAATAATAATTGTTGTCGTTTTTATTATTATTATTATTGTTATTATTATTATTATCATTATTATTTTTATTATTATTATTATCATTATTATTACTAAGTATCCTATTATTGTGTCAAAAAATGTACACATGTGTGCATAAACCTGAATGATCATTTATGGGTATGTAAGAATATATATATATATATATATATATATATTTATATATATATACAAATATATATATATGTATATATATATATATATATGTATATATATAGTAATTTATAAAATATAAATGGCGATTAAACTACACTGAACATTCCGCGTTTAATCCACTCTAGGATTCTTTAGGCTTATGCACTTTTGAAGTAAATACTTAAAGTTTATGCATAAATTTATATTTTTGTATATTAATTTATGTGAATAAATGAAGTAGTTATATATGTATATATAAGCGTGTATATATATGTATATATATGTATATATATATATATGTATATATAAGTGTGTGTTTGTAAGTTTGTGTGTGAACGAGTCTCTTTTTTTCTGTCTGTGAAGTACAGTTTATACAAAAAATGTCAATTCTTAGAACAAAGCCTTCGCTTTGGCAGTATAATAGCTGCTAAGTAATCTGGAATAGAAATAAACTTGAAAAATTGGTATGAGTCGATTACACGTTTTATTTCTACTTCCAACAGATATAAACATATATTTTTAAGAGTTTTTCAATAAAGCAGAATAGATTAGATAAAATCGATGTTTTACATATAACCCAATCTTAAAAGTAAATTATATTTATATTTTTTGGCTTGTTCCGTGTTTTTCAATTTTTCCCCCCAAAAATAATATATATATATATATATATATATATATATATAATTATATATATATATATATATATATATATATATATATATATATATTATGTATATACATTATTAATTAGATTTAGTAAGGTAAAAATAGATACATATATTTATACATGGAATCATGAATATATATATTGATAGATACTTATGAAAAGTTGTCGCTAATTTTAACTAATATACTGTTTTACATATAAGCTAAAACATACAAAACATGAAAGGTTAGATGAACTAAAAACTAACAAGTATATGTGACACATATATAGTTTGGCATCTTTTATCCGCGTTCATCCTGCTAAAATGATAAAGGTTGCGTGAAATCTATATTTAATGACGCATGAGATTTTAGTATGCAAAAACAGGACTGGTCAATAATTTGTCACGTTACTGGGAGGGACTTTTTGTTGCTAAGCAAACGTGGGTAGCGTAACTGTTTAATCTGGTTTCTTGTTAGGTGATAAATTAAATGCAATGATCGTGTAAATATATAGTGTGTTTCTTTCTTAATTGAAAAGATTTAATCACTATATATTTATATGTATTACTAGTGAAGAATATTTTGTGTGAGGCATTGCATATAACACGAATAGCACGTAAAGCGATAGTAACTTCTCCGGAAAATATGAATAAATTGCATAAATAAATGAAGGCTTTCCTTTGTAAGTAATTATGCAGATAAATATCATAATATCATTATTAGATCTGTATCAATGTGGGATCTATTTTATGTGTTTATCTTTGTGCGTGTATGAGTGAAGTGGTAACACTTGCCCGGTTAGTATTTGTGTTTTATGTAGCCTGTCCTATCATAGATGGATTCGATATATTCTACCATGTGAGAACATAAGGCAAACGTGCGTCCAATACCTTTCATTTCACCCCTTTTCCTAAAGATGACTTTGAATGTTCGATTTTTAAAACAGGTATATTTTATTAAGATAGAAAACTATATCATAAAACTCTTCGAATAATCAGTTTACAATAACCTATTTGTTCAATTGCTAATTACAAACAAGATGGTCAAACATAAACAATATCGCCAAGCAAACATGCAATTTAGTACTCATTCACGCACTCTTAATATAGTTTGTTTGTTTTTTGTTCATGATATTAAATTTAATTTCAGATGAATATAAACTCGATCCAGAATCCAGTTTAGATCATTCTTAAATATGCCCGACAAATAAAAATAATGATGATGGTGATGATGATATATTAACATTTACCAAAAGTAGAAAATAGTATATGGATCAATGACAAATTCCTTGAACAAAAGATAAAGCAATTACGATTAATTGTATAGAAACATAAATAGTGAATAAAACATGCTATTTAAGTTGAACAAAAGAAAAGAAAATCCAAATATTTCATATCACACACACACAAAAAAGAAGTGACTCGAGTTATATGCAGTTTTCAAAGAAACGAAGCACTCATTTTGTTGGAAAACATTTACAACATTTACATCTAGGCATCGGCGCAACAATTTTCAATGTACAGAAGATACACAATGGCCGGTGTTTTGTTTTCCGTTCCCTACGATCTGTCACAAAACATTAGTATCCAGTGGGAAGATTCCCATGCATTTAAATTTGATGTTTATGTTCAGGACTGAAGAACATCATGGGTAGTCATCCGTGTTTTTTTCTGAATTGCTGTGGATGCTGTTGCTACTGGAAACAAGAAAGACACGGTTGAATGTTGGGAATACTCCACCGTCTAAAGGATGCAGACAATGAGTTGTGTGAGCATGAAAACTGAACAAAAAAGCGTTCTCTCCCCGATAAAAGTGTCCCCATCAAAGTGCCCGTGAGATTCGTGCCTGTCTATTATAAGCAACACTTCCGATCCTGGCTGATGTGTGCTTAATAATAGCACATTCACTGTAGGAAAATCAACAACTTACTGAGAAAAGTATGTGCATCCGGAGGCGCACTGTTTATCACTATATCTCTGAAGTTCATGCTTAGGAAAATCAAACAGTGTGGCACTGAGTTTCCAATAACATTGATGAAACCGAGCCGTAACCTTTGTAGTATATGTAATTAAGGCAGGTGATCTGAAAAATCACGTCAACGGTGAGGCCTAAGCAAGCAAGATCTAACGATTAGAGAAAATGTCGGTAATTAATCCAAACATTTTACAACAGGAATAAGAAAACTTTAATATTGCATTAAAAAGGGAGAAGAATAAGAAATATGATGATTTGTGAGGAAACACATTCAGTAATATAAAAAAAGAATTCAGAAGAAAAACATATTTGCATTTATGCGTTAAAAGTAATTAAACATTCAATTCTTGCCTGGATTTTAAGGACAAACTATTTTCAGTATTTAATCATAAATTACATTAAAAAGAAAAAAAAGGAACAACATATAATTGATATTAAAACTGGACTTTATTCAATATATAACAAACAAGTATACATTTAATCTTACGTATGTTAGAAGCAGAGGGTAGTCTAATGCTGCAAAACATGGACTATTAATTTAAGCGATGAACAAAAATAAAACAATCATCTTAAAATTGAAAGATACCTATTTTTGTGAAACAAACAATAATATATATATATTTAAATCTAAATAAACAACAACATATTATGTCATCAAAATGGACAGCAAATTTTAGTTAATTTTTCAGTATTTATAAAGTGATAATCACGAGATATAATTAACCTATATTTAGTTTTTAAATTTCACTCGAAAGAGTACAAAATAGACTTCGTGGTTTAGTAGAGATGCCCTTTTCTCTTCCCTGCAACCTCTCTCCCATAGAAGAGACGTTGCGAGCCTGTTTTTATTTTATCGTCATTTCAATGGCAGGTGTTTGTCTGAGCTCCAATCCCTCGTCTCCCCTCGCCAATCTTTCACGAGAAACACCTGTCTGTCTGAAACTACTGTCAATAATTTTCCCTACTCTCTATCTGTGCCTAAATCCAAACGTAGATTCCATGAGCAAAGCTTCTTTCTTAGAAACGCACGCCGGTCGAACTCTCTGCTGCTTGCCTGTTTCCCACCTGACTAAAACATGGACGTCTTCAAGTCCAACACAAAAAAACTCCTGACAAACCGTCCCCTTAAGTAAGACACTCTATCAAAACCCCCAATACAAATGATTACTACATTACTATCTCATTGATTACTGTACACGCAATAATCCTTATCCCTGAGTGACCTTAGGGTATTGATAAGTGGTTACCTCATGTTAAAAAAACTAAATTAAAGTTTAAATATTAAAAAAAAATCTATTTAATGTTGCTTTTTATGAACATAAATCATCGTATATTGTAAAAATTAAACAAAATATTTGAAGACTTACTTTTAGAATGCTGATTTTTTTTTATTCCAGTAAGTTTTGAATGAAATAACAGAAAAATGTATCACCAGCACGTTTTTTATTATGTAAAAGCCTTTATATTGCCATGGTTTATTTGATACTTTTTAATGACCAGCCTTTTTCCTTGTTGCGTAAAAAAAACTTGACGTCTCCAAGCAATATAAAAATTCCCCTCCTTCTGTCAATAATGGAGACTAGTTAAAACAATAGGGAATATATTTCATAATGAAGGTTTTGATATAATAAGAACTAATGAGCGGAGAAAAATTCTGTCAAAACTGGAGATACAAGAACCGGATATCTCTGTAAATCAACTGTTTAAATTATAAGTCTTACATTTGATCCTCTACAACAGATTGACCCAGTATTTTCACAAAAGAAAAGAGAATTGCAAAAAATATTTTATGTTATTAAAAAAAAGGTTAGCGAAAATTTTACATGTAATATTGCAATACTTTTTTCTTACGCATGAAAATGTTCACTGTAATTTTTAACACATACATAAATATTGATACCCATTTAGATATACACTTTTGTCTGTTTACTTACAAACGTAAGAAATGACGTAAACTAAAACAAAATAATTAAGATAAGTTCCTTTAAAAATCATAGGGGTATTTCTTTTAAGTTATTTTCATCCGTAGCTATCGTTTCGATTTGCCTATTTACTTTTTAGCAGCTCGATAAAAGTGCATTTTCGAACCTGATAAAAACTCTAGATTCCATTAAAAAACACACAACTTATCCAGGTAGATGAAGGAAAAATCTAACTTGCTCTTGATAACATTATATATATGCTTTGATAACATTTAATATATATTTGAAGTATCAACTTATTTTTCATTTGTTGGCTTCTCGTCTAAATCCCTGAAACCATTTTGTATTATTAGACTTTTTGCTATTTCTTGGGACAGGTGACCACATTCACAGGTACGACGCCAATAAGCTCAGCAGGTTCTATTACTTTAGTGCTAAGCCAATGCAATATTACTGAGGGCCATAAGCGAGCAGTCACGAGATCAGAAAAGAACAGTGGCGTTATAATATTATGATTGGTAAGAAAGAAAGGGTATACTTACAATTAACGAAATAAATTAAATTATGATGATAGGTGATTCTGAGTTAAAATTCTTATAGTTTCAGTGATATAAAAATCAAAATCGTTAAATGTGGATTATAAACCTGTGATCTTAAATATATATGTATATATATATATATATATATATATATATATAAACATATATATATATATATATATATATATATATATATATATATATATATATGACAATACAAAATAGACTTCGTGGCTTCGTGGGGGATGCCCTTTTCTCCACCCACAGAAGAGACGTTTCGAGCCTATTCTTCTTTTGTCTCTATTTCCATGGCAGGTGCTCGTCTGAACTCCAATCTCTGGTTCCCCCTCGCCAATCTTTCACGAAAAACACCCGTCTAGCTAAATCCACTGTGAAAAATTTACCCCACTCTATATCTGTGCCTAAGTCAAAACGCGGAGTCCATGAACAAAGCTTTTTTCTTAGAACTGCACGCCTGTGGAACTCTGTTCCGTCTGCCTGCTTCCCACCGGACTACAACTTGGATGTATTCAAGTCCAATGTTAACAAATCCCTAATGAACCGTCCCCTTAAGTAAACACTTCATCAAATCTCCACACTAACCTAATTTACTTGAAGTAACCCTTATCCCTGAGTGACTTCCGGGCCTTGATAAGTGGTGATCACTGTGTTATATATATATATATATATATATATATATATATATATATATATATATATATATATATATATATATGTGTGTGTGTGTGTGTGTGTATGTTTGGGTATGTGTGTTCGTATATATATATATATATATATATATACATATATATATATATATGTATATATATATATATTTATATATATATATATATATATATATATATATATATATATATATATATATATGCATGAATTAATTTCCTCCCTCTTCGCTTGGTTTTCTATCGTTTCCTTACAGTCATTTAGCGGGTATCAATATCCGACGATAATATAATAAAGTTCAACCTGATTATCTCGGCGATTGTCGAACTCTATTATATTTCCTAGTCAGGTTTTGTCGAGTTAATTGACTTTTAGCTTGGGAATATTTCATATGATTAGCTACATTACAAATTGTTTTTTACCAGGCATCACTAGTTATTTGATAAGAAATAATAAGAATAAGAACCAGATTTAACTCACCCAACATATGGAGTCTGTTTCCTACCACATGTTTCGGACTCCGTATTTCTGTAAAAAAACTTAAGTGCTGTTTTCGTATTATGTCGTAATACAAATTATCCGTTTGTCATACATGAAAACACGTACATGTATTGTTCTAGATTTGTATTTTTATATTATTATTATAAAATTATTTTATCGAATATTATCTATGAAACTTATTTAGACATTAATAAACCTAATATTTTATGAAGTTAATTAATTCTTTCTTTTTTATTGTTTAATTAACTCCGTCTAATGTATATGAATAATACGATTCTGGTCGTTCAAATTAAAAAAAAGAAGAATATAACAAAAAAGTAAATAAGTTTCTAAGCAGAAAAAGTGAAGCAAGCTGTTCACCATGGATCACAAGTACGAAGCTAACATAGCATTTTAAATACAGACGTAGTAGTCAATGTGAAAAGAACCGAACTATAGTTATTAATATGCGTAGAGTTATGTTTCAGGTATTTAGAAGTGCAATGTGTTTGGGTCAGTTTACGGCAGTTTATGAAACTTTGCAGAGAGTTAAGGGCCGGTTGAGATTTTACATAGAAGAAACCAGGTTTTTACTAAAAGGACAGAAAGTATTGCACTCACCTGGCTTTCAAATTTTGACATATAAATTTCCATATAAACTGTGCTTTTTACAAACTTGGATTTAAATATGTTACACATGTTCTGGGCAGGCAGATACACGATATTAGATTAAACACTTTAACATCGAAATTCATATGTATTAACATTGACTAATTATTAACCCACGTGTGACAGAGAAAATAGCTTATACTGTGCCTCGTAAAAACAGGAATAATACTAAAAGAAAGTAGACGAACACGACAATTAATCAAGAAGTGTTTTATCACTCAACGAGGAACCCCTTCCTTGGATTTTAGCCATCTGTTTCTGTCTCGATTTATCCGTTGCTCAGGATAACCGATGTGTTGTACCATCCTGCCCTTAATCTTGTGTTAACGATGTTTCCTTCCATTGCTCTGATGGGCCATCTGTAGTCATGCTGGCTGTCTACCCGCCGATTTTTTTGGATATCTTGATAGCAGTATTGATGTCAATAACTCTTGTTTTTGGGGGATCTAGATATTTGTCTTTTTCGTCTTTTAGTGTAATGCTTAACATTATCCTCTTTATTTTCCTTTCTGCAACTGCTACGATTTTACATTGGCGAGTGGCAAGAGTTCATGTTTCACTACTGTAGATCATCACACGTAGTTTATATTCATTTAACAAGTTTCCTTTGAATGACATATTTGCTTCCCGACTTCTCATTATATTCTTTACTTTTTCAAAAGCTGACCATTCCAATGTTATCGTTCACTTTATCTAAAGGATCAGATCTACATCTTTCGTAATTTTCTTTAATGTACTTAATGTAGCTTCTAACTTCCTCAATGGTCTTTCCATAAACACTTATTGGCGACTTGGCAGCGAACTGGTTTAACATCACCCTTATCTTCCCGAGAAACACGCTAAGGCCAACCGTTAGCCCTTAGATTGGGTGTCGTGTAGAATATTTAGTTCCTGTGGGGAGTGTGCTATCAGTACCATCGTCAGCAAAATTGAGATGCGACAGGTGTTAGCCATCGATGGTGATTCCCCTACCCTCCTATTTAGTTCGATTGATTATCGCATCGTGGAGGCAGGATGTGAAGAGATTTGGCGGGATTGATTCTCATTGACTTGCTCCCTTCTTAAGCTTGATCTTGTTGCTGCCACGATGGAGCTTTTGATTAGATTTAACACCTACTTTACAAGGATTTTAGCAAAATGATATGTGTAGTGTAAACTCCTTTGGCCTAAGGAGGTGTGAACAGTGGATAAAACTCTATGAATTTGAAAACATTTCTGTAATCCACAAAGGCAAAGCACAGTGTAATCTAGAATTCATTGACTTCCTCTTGAAGTTGAATGGCATCCAGAATATGGTCGATGGTTGAGTAATCAGTTCTGATACCTGGTTGTTCTCGTGGTTGATGAATGGCTAGTGCCCCTAGCATATGTCTTACCAAGACCTGACATAATTCTTTGTACGTCACAGGCAGAGAACTGATAGGGCACTAGTCCTTAATACATGCACTGGCTCGTTTCTTATGAATGATAACCACTGATGCATTCCTCCATTTATCTGGAGAATTTCCCGTGGAGAGGCACTTAATAAACACTTTCACAAACATCTCAACAATTGGTTCTCCATCGTTCTGTAGTACTTCTGCAGTAATACCATCCTTTCCTGCGACCTTGCTTGACTTCAGTCGCTTAATAGCTGTTCTCAATTCCGATGAGAGGATAGGGAAAGGGGACTACTCATATGTGTTCAGAACAATAAAAGGCTGAAGTGTATCATGGTTGTCTTGTGGCATAGAGGTTAGCACAGAACTTATCGCACCTTTTAACAATTCTGTCTAGAACATGGATTAGAGTGCTAGCATTCTCATTGGGAGAGGTGACGTTGTTACTGCCGAGACGCTATGTTTTGATTGGCTATGCCTTTGTTTTATTTCAGGAGCTTGTAGTATTTTTTGTTCATTAAAATGTGAAATTTCTTATGCGATTCTGTGTCTCATACTCTGGGATATCTAAATGAACTCGATGTACTGTACATTTATACTACCTCTTTTAATCTGTTGTCGTGTTTCTTTCTCGACTGTTATGTAATTGTAGACAGTGTTTATGGTTTCTATGGCTTGTATTAGCCAGCGCTTTACAGTGCAGCCCGGCTTACATTTTGTATTATTTTCATGCAGGTAGTGTTTGTATCTTCTGATGTTGCTAGCGCCTAAAATTTGTTGGATACTAGCAGTTGGGGCTGTGAGGACGTGTAGGCTATGCGCTAGGTATTTAGTTTCTTGTGTCGTTTGATATACTTCGTCCTCTCTTGCTTGGTGTCTATGATAAGGTACGTTCTGATTATTCGGTGGTCACTTCATATGGTTAGCCTGTTGATGGACGAAATATTAGTTACATACTATGTATGTAAAGAAGACGCAAATTTTTGTCTTTGTGGTGTCAGTAGGGGATATTCAAGTCAGCGTCTGTTTAGTTTTTTTCTTGAGGAACATGCACATGATCTTTAAGTGGTAGTCTTCTGCAACGTTGACAAGGGGGTCTCCTCTTTTATCTCGTATTCCATAAGCGTATGGGCCAGTACTTTACTCAGATGTATTTCCTATTCCAACGTTGGCATTGGTATCCTCAATTATTTTATTTTATTTTTTATTTACATTTTCACCCTAAACAAGGCACATTACTACTTTGATGTAGGTGGCTACTATTAGGGGCACAGGCTACAGGGGTACTAGGTGGGGATTTAGGCAGCAAGATGTCGGTTCACGTTTCACTTGAACTTCTGCACGTCAGTACAGTTTGGGGAGCAGTGACCTGCAAGGGAGTTCCAAAGTCTAGCTGTTATTGGGAAGAAACTACTGGAGTAGAAGTTACTCTTACATTTATCGACCTCTAGTGTGAAGAGGTGGGATTGTACTGTGTGTCGGGTTTGTCGGGGGTATTTACGTAGAGGCGGTGCAAGTCGGAACATACGCCATTAAAGTACTTGTAGATCAAGCAGAGGGATGCTACATTGCGTCGATGGGGCAGAGGCTGAAGCGTGGATGATAGTTCAGGACCTATTAGGTTGGCGACTCTCTTTTGAACCTTGTATAGGAGTGAGAGACTAGTAGCAGATGCATCGGACCAAATATGACGACGATACTCTATCCATGGGCGAATTGTGGCCTTATAGATGTACAGGATACTTTCAGGGGTCAGTATCTTTCTACCATGGTAGAGAGAACCTACCTTTTTGCAGCGGTCCTGGCAATGCTCTCAATTTAATTGTTCCAACTTCTGTTTCCTCTTAACGTTAGGACGAGGAGTTTATAAGATATTCTTTCAGATAAAGAGTCTTTGGTCATTGCTATTGGTGGTAGAGAAGGTTTCTTGTAGTTATTGAAGGAAACAATTTAGTATTGGCAGCATCGAATGTGACCATCTATTTTTGTCCCCATTCCACTACAGCTACTATGCTATTTCTTTAGATATGTGTGCATTTGTTTTCCTGCCGGGTCTGTTATAGAGCGTTGTGTCATCAGCATATATACCCATCTCACAGACAATTTTGTCAGGGAGGTCATTTATGAATATTAGGAATAATAGATGCCCAAGGATAGACCCCTGAGGCACTCCCGCATTTATATCATATTGTTTAGATGTACCGCCATCGAGAACGACCTGAATTTGTTCTTATCTAAGAAGTATTTAATTATGCTTAATATTATTCAAGTGATACCGTATGATCTGATTTTCCTGATAAACCTTCGTGCCATACCCTGTCAAAAGCCTTAAATATATCTAGAGCTACCGCTCTACCCTCCCCTGCTTTGTCAAGTGAATGGTATATACGCTCGCTGATTACAGTTCAAATGTCTGCTGTGGAACGGGCTTACCTAAATCTATATTGTTAATCGGTAAGAAGTTTAGCATCTGTAAGGTGATGGACTAGAACTTGGTTAATTATGGACTCAAATAGTTTGGCAAAAAGGAGGGAGGAGGCTAATAGAGCGGTAACTGGCTGGGTCAGTTCTTTCGCCAGAATTCTTGAAAACTGGTACCGCAAATGCAGTTTGCCAGCAGACAGGAAAGCAAGATTCATTAAGGCATTTGTTGTAAAGTTTGAAGAGGGTTGGGGCTACTTCGGCGGAGCACTTTTTAATAGCACAGCCGGGAGGATATCAGGTCCACATGCTTTTGCAGTATCACCAATATTTATAATAGCATTAGAAGGGGTGATTTTCAGATCGTTTAGTGTTGCGTCTGTCCGCAAAGGAAAGTCTGGGAGAGGGTGGTTAATAGGGCCTAGTATGGAGTTGGAGTCAAACCGACTGGCAAGCATGTTAGCCTTCTCGATTGTTGAGCAATCAACTTCATGAGTGTTGGATAGTGCGGGGATTGTTGAGTGTCCATTATTTACTAAAATGTTGTAGATTTCCAGAAGTCACGGGTTCCTAATTTCTGAGCTTCGATGCGTTTTTGGGTGGTTTCAATAAATTATCTCTTAGCTGTCGCTATTTCTATCTTACAGTAACTTCTGGCTGCTATATACTTCTGTCTGTTTGAACTGGATATATGTCGGTTAAATCTGTGGTACGCGTGTTGCCTTTGCGCGATTGCAGCTGCACACGTGGAAGTAAACCATTTGGGAGAGTGGGACTTCCTATAAAATTATGATAGTGTGAGTGGCTTTGCTGGTAAAAAAATGTGTATCATCTTCATAGACAATCTGCACCTCTTCATCAGTATGACCTGGTGATTGGAAGGTAAACCTCGATGTAGTTAATGAGGCATCCGTTGTTGATTCCGATGGTGAGCTTTGCTACTACCTCGTAAACACCATTGAAGTTTATGATGTTTCCTGCAATAATCTCCGACCCCATTGTAGAAAGTGTTTCAAACCATATAGGATAAGTGGTGTCTGCTGTTCTTGATGATGAAACATGTTCACATTTGTGTCTTGTTAACACACTACTCTTAAATCAAATCCTATCTTCTTTAGTTTATCCTCTAATTCGGTGACTCAAATATCAGTAGACAGTGACCTTGTGATGTGCTTTCAAATGCGTTATTTTCAATGGCAGCCAGGGTTGGCTTTCGGGTTAGCGAGTATATTAAACCCATACTTTGAGGAGTTTGCTTGATGGCCGTTTGCATTTGGTGCTCATCCGCCCTAGGTGAAGTCTTGTTTTTACTCAGGTTAGGTGTCTAATTCCATTATTCATCAAACAAGCTTGATCGAGGTACAAGTACCGACTATTCGACCATAGAAAATGGTACTGGTTTTCATGTTGCCATTAGCATCCTCATGAATTACTTTTCTATAGGAATGCCCTGACTATAACACCCCCCACACATATATATATATATATATATATATATATATATATATATATATATATATATATATATGTGTGTGTGTGTGTGTGTATATATATATATATATATATATATATATATATATATATATATATGTCAAGGTTGGAGAGATCTCTCTAGGTGCAGACAGACTTGGGTAAGCAATAAGATTACCTTGGTTTGGTTATTTAAAAAGATTTCCCTCTCAGCATTATAGGCGGACTTCAACGAAAAAAAGCCAATGCAGTCGATGCCAGCACCGATGCGGCGCAATGAAGTGTGTTAAAGAAATAGAAACAGAGAAAATGATGAAATATCAATGCACACTAAATACTAGAATACTAATAAAAAGAGGATAATAATACAGCAAAGGATAAATGTCATACACACAAAAAATTGGAAATCATTTTTGTTAATAAGTTCACACTCAGCGTGGGCTTTATATTTAACGTCAAATACGGCCGAAAGGATAGAATATAGAAGAATAGCAAATGAAATTAACAGGAGAAAGCCGACGAATGGTGGCAATGGAAATTGTATAAAGGTAATTTATGGCGAAGAACGATGATAATATATAGCAAGGTAAACGAAGAAATAGATAACAACCAGAAGATAAAGAAAAAGGCTAAGGATGAGCAATTTATCAAAAGAAAATGAAATATATTGATGATCAGTAAATAGTATGTGAAATCGGAAAGATGTGATTTAAATAAATCAGATTTTTAAAGAAACTTACAAAAATATCCAACCTTACATTAAATCGGAAAATATTGCCTTTTGGTCTTTCCTCAGAATAAACGGATTGTTTTTGTTAATTTTCATGAAATAAATGCACTTTAAAATAAAATAAATCTGACAAAATTACTATGATAAAGAAGTGTGTGTAATTCCTAACTGAAAATAAACATATCCGGATTCATCATTAGCAGACATCGAAATCAAATCAAATTGTCTGATTTTAATTAACATTTAAAACAAATATAAAACAAACTATAATTTAATCGTTTTTATTAATACGTGAACACAGATTTTCAAAGGAATCAAGCTTCGAAATACGATACCATAGATAACAAGAGTGATCTAAAGATGAATCTAATTTCAAAGTAGGTCGCAGTATCCCAATATATTACAAAATGAGTTTAACCATGCATATGTACCCCAGCTTATCCGGGTCGCCTAATAAACACACAGACACAAACCCCGGTGGGGTCGTCTGTTTGCTCAATCCGTCAACACGGAACCACTTGGTGTAACAGGGATGTCACCAGATAATAAAAGCAGTCCCTAACCCGAAGTCCCCGTTGCTATACATTTTTTTCTTTTTCTAGTGGTGGGGCCTTCAAAATGTAACCGGGTCATTAAACTCCCGTTCTAATTCTTCGCGCACACAGACTCGCATGATCCTAAATACGTGTGGCAATACATTACACAAGCTAGCAGACAGTTCGTCGTCAGATGCTTAAACTTAAGCTATTAAGTTTTTTCTGGAAGCTGTTTTGGTAAATGGCTGGTATGTCGCTTCTCGCACTGCTATCCGGGATGGTTATGATGCCAGAGCTGTAAATAACTGAGTTTCAAAGCAAACCAATTCAACAATATAGCATGTTCTTATGAACGAGAATAATTATTAAAATAGTATTTCGTGCTCGACTTTGTGCAAAAACACATATTTTTTTAAAAACTTTGTTAAGGATTTCTAGATTCAGGATGGTTAATTTCGATTTGTATAGGCAGCTTCACAGTCAGAGGAAGAAACGCTTTTTAACTTAGCTCTTTCGGGGGGTGTACTCTTCCTCGGCCAGCAAGCAAGACCTTTCTTAATTTGCCTAACAATGTTTTTATGAAGCCCAAATTCTGAGAACGATCTCGTTGAGATTATCATATATATCTCTATCGTTTCCATATTAGCCTATTTGCTTTATTGAGCTTCTCTTCTCTTTTCTTTCTTTATGAAAAAATAGCTTTTCACTTTTTTTCCTTTTTCTTCCTTTTCTCTCTTAATTATTTTACCCCAAATAACATATATTATAAGCTATGCTTGAAGTCTCTCCATCTGTCAAGTTTATTCTTTTATCTACATGGTAGTCTGTCACTTAGCATAAAGTATATAGTCTATTGTTGATATATTGACGTCCAAGTCGAATTTATTTTGCTAAGATACTACTCTTGTCTACCTCATCAGCAATACAAATATATTCATTTTGTTCTCCACAATTTGGTTTATCAAGAATTCTGGTACCAAGCACACGAGTTGAGCTTTAGCCCATAATCAAGAGAAATTGGTATTGCTTGGCACATGATGCAGTGTTACATATATATTACACATTTTGGTAATTATTTTTTTTTTAATGTTATGTATTGAAAAAAAAAAACAGGCAACAACCTATTTCGGCAGAAAACGTTAAAACTAATTTTCATGGCTACAATATGTGAAGCAAACATAATTTAATAAAATAATGAAAGATAAATAAAACCTGAAACATATCTCCCATGTTAAAATAATAAATGAAATATATTTTTTCTGTAAAAATTTAGGCAAATCATAATCAGGAGTTATTCAGTGCGTGTATTTCTTTCTTTATATTTATATATCACTCTATCTACACACAGACGCACACACACACACACACACACACACACACACATATATATATATATATAAATTGATATACGCTAGTATAATTTTATGCGTAAATTTGTAGTATTTACTTAAACAGTTTTCAATACATAAGTAGAGCTAGGTAGTAAGTTATGAAAATAAATATGTCAAATAATTGCCATATATATTTTCATAACTTACTGAGCACCCCCCACATATATATATATATATATATATATATATATATATATATATATATATATGTGTGTGTGTGTATGTGTGTGTGCGTGTGTGCGTGTGTGTGTGTGTGTGCGTGTATGTATATGTGTGTGTACATATATGGTTTACAAGAAATATTTTGCTGGTTTTTTTTAAAATAATTTTGACGAAATAAACATATTTTGACTCAAAAAATATTTTGGATCGAAACACGATCCTTCAGAATCAAATCTTTTGCCAACGCAAAACAAATATATGTATGGTAACAATGTAAAAAGCTTACGTTCCGTTAAAGATGAAGTGTCTAAGGTCGTTTTAGATATCGCTAAGGTTTTAAGAATTTCTCACGCAGAAAGTTTTCGATGTGCGTGAAAAAGTAGTAGTCGGTAGGTAAGAGGTTCTGAAGAATTTCATTTATTTGTTCCTCGCTTTGGTTTTCCCTGCATTCAAAGCACTGGAATGGATAAGAGTGGTCGCAGACAAATAAACGTTCGGGTAATGTCGTAGAGCTTCGACTTCATCTAACCAGTTATCTGAGTCTCGAATGTTATCGTAATAAAACACTTTTCATTGCCTACTTGGTCAGGAAAAGGACGTTTTCATTGCGTAAAAGAAGGGAAAATGACACCTTATTACAGTGCCTTCTTTGTCGTCGGATCATTCTTGAAGCCCCATTTATCAAGCTTTTTCTCATTGCAATCTCTATCAAGCTTCGGAAAATCGTTAACTTTAGTTCAGAAGCTACTCCTTCAACATTTGCGCGTGGATTGGCTTCAACGAAAATTCGTTATTGATCGTTATCAATATAATTTGGCTGACTAATATATTGATAATCTTCAAGTGTCTCGTCGCTTCCACAATTTATTTTACATGCATAATTTTGCTTCCTTTACTAGTTGTTTCTACGCCAAACGTTACGTTGATATACGTAGTAGTTTGAGCAGCTTTTTTTCAAGCTTGAATTTAAATAAGTACATTGAGTGAATTATTTTTATTCCATTTTGTATTCAAAATTATTGAATGAATACATAATCGTTTTAACAAATTGTAATTTAAATGATTAAGTGAAGCTAAAATGCTAATCAAAATGATATATATAAAATAAATGTAGTGTAGCGAGGTTTCATTAAAAAAAAACAATTTGAAATCGAAATAAAAATTCCGGTAAGAACTTCTTGTTCACCTAATATTATATATATATATATATATATATATATATATATATATATATATATATATATATATATATATATATATATATATTCTCCTTATGCTTTCTTGATATATATATATGTATATATATATATATATATATATATATATATATGTAAATATTTGAACACACACACATATATATATGCATATTATATGAATAAGTATATATAAATGTGTTTTCATTCGTATATGAATGTGTGCATGTGTATGTCCGGCAAATTTGGATTAGAAAAACACTTAACTAAACTAAGAGAATTATCACCTTGCCTACTTCAACTGACAGAATATCATACGTAATTGAATTTCGAAGAACTTTACTGCCACTGGGCTTTACACATAATGAAAATAAGAACTATTAACTATTGTCTTAGACAACTGAAAAAGGGTTTTTTTATGTTTGTTTATCTGTTATCTACGCTTTGTATATTTATCAGAAGAATAAATACCACACACCCGAGCAGCACATCTCTCGATAAATGTGTTCAGTAACAAGATTTGTATTTATTCATTAAAAACGTAGTCTCTTTATTGACGATGAATCTTATTAGGTGTCTTCTATTTTTCCAAAGTTTGATGAAAGGAACTTATCGTGTATATTCAATGTATATTCAATTTGTTAACCGTAGAGGATCTTCGATCTTCATTGTTTGACTGGTCTATTTTAGAATTTCATCATATTCAAAACAAACAACAAAAAGTTAATCAGACACAAATTGTGATTATGCAAAGCGGGAATAATAAAACAAGTCAGAATAAGTCATAGATAATTTTGGAAAGACATCTGATTTGATAAACATTGGACAACATTTGTATAGCTTTCGAGAAAGGAATATTGAATTACTTCAACCTACGAAAATATCTACTGAATATTTAACAATGTATATTTATATTAAGAAACTATCGGTTTACTTTATTATATAAGTGTTTTTTTAGTTAGCATTATTACTCTCTTGTCTCCACCCACATCGTCCGGATTAAATTGTTTTATATAATTACTAGTAGTGTACTTTAAACGTGATTTACAAATATAAACTCCAAATATTATTATAGAAAATTTTAGACATTGCTGTTTTACTCTAATCATAGATTATTTTATAACGTAATTACTGCAACTAGGGGATATTAAAAATATAGTTTACAAGTTTTATGGGTGATGAAAAATGGAAATAGAACTTCATAAAATCTCACTTTAGTATTCTCAGCGAAATACAATCATAACACAATTTATTTGGTAAAACTTGTTTTATTAACGTTTGTATCAATACCAAGCTGGTGAAATATATACATATCGTTACATTTTGGATCTTAAAGTAAAAATATTTCTACATCAAGTAATTTTATCCCAATACTAAAGCGTTTTTTATTAAAAGGGGGGGATATATAGCAAAATCATTATCAGTTCAGGACACACTCACATTAAAGAAATATGTATTATTTGTATCCAGGGTAATATTGCGTAAATAGAAAATTAAAGTATTTTCCTGAGGCAATGATCAAAGACGTGAGTTCTTCCTAGCAATTTGCTAGTAATGATACCGTTATTATAGGGAATACTATACGCTGTTTGGAGAAGGGTGATTGTAAAGTCTGTTCTGTAGTAGTTAAACTTACCCCACAGGCATTATCTTATTATTCTTAGATTAAGTGGTGATCCAATAGTTCTTGTGATGTATATACCCCATCACAGAAATTAATATTATCTTAAGAGTGGGAAGTGCTGGTATAGTATCGATGCTGTTGTCAGTATACCCTTCTCTAATCATGGACTCCTTTTGTATATCATATAATTTCTATTTAGATTAGACTGGAGGAAGATAAATTATGGACCAATAATTACAGGAAATAGCGTTTCGATGAAGGCGAGTAAATTTGTCCATGATCATTACAGATATTATTTATCTTGATATTTTTTTTTAAACATAGCTTTGTCAAGTTTGTGAAGACATCCTTATTAAAATTCCAGTAGTATATTTTATGACTGAGAGTAGCAGCTGCACTATCTTTTGTGTTATCATCGTTGTCTAGAATATAATCGTCACTTTAACATTATTTCTCTTCATACTGTTTAACAGTGTAATTATTCTATTGTGTGAAGCTAAAACAATCCCCTTGTATCTGCTTTGCTCGTCAACAATAATATTCACTGTATTATTTAGATTCTCTGGAGATGTGTCCTTATCTTGGGTTTTATTTTTAATCCTTTCCATCGATTAATCTCCGTATATTGTAAGAATAGGTAGTAACAAATAGTGATAATTAACCACGGTCCAAACGGAAGATAAGAGTATTTTTAACGGAGTCTCTCTTTAACAGATCTACAAAAGATCAAGTAATTATTCAATCATTACGAAATTCTCACCGATTAAGTGTGGAACGAACTTTATAATGGTGTACTTATTTATCACAATCGATATAAAAATATGCATCTTCTGCTTTAAAACAAAACCTTTCTTCTTTATTTGTAGATAAAATAAGCTTAAAAAATAAACCGAAATCAAGCAAAATATATTGTATTTTGGGGGCAGTGAAGATTGTACATAAACCAAAAAATTACACACGTATCAAATTTTAAGGTTTAAAATCCGAACTTTGAATGTGTTTAATTATTCAACTTTTTATCCTTTGAAGTGTGAAATTCAATAATTATATTAATAATAATTATTAGTTTTCAGATTAGAAAATGATATATTTTTATTATTTTTACGAAAATACCTACTTTAAATCTTTGAAATATAAATTTAATATTTGTCTTTTATTTAGCACAATACACTATAAAATGCGCAATGCTTTATAGAAGCAATACAAAAAATATCGATAACTAACTGCGTATTTTGCTAAAAATATGACAATTTCTTTCGGCAATTTCTTGTTACTTGATATCAATAAACTTATGGTCGACAATACGCGGTAAAATAGTTGATCTGTAATTAACAATTGTTGCTTCAAACTTTTCCAAAATTATGAATCATGCCTTGTAAAGCCTTCCGTAATTAAAAAAAAACGAACGTTTAATTCTACATTTTTCAATTTCGACATGGGATTTCTAAATATTGAGATAAAAGATGAAATTCTTAGAAATTGACGCACTTATGTTATCATATTTTTGTATATTTTATTGTAAATCATGCTAAATCTTATTTAAATAAAAATATAATAAATTCCAAAAGATTTTTTTGAAATATATTTAATTGCTAATCTATTCGATACAAAAAATGACGGTGAATGAATAGAAATTTTTATATTTTAAATTCTATTAATAATAGTAGATAATGTTTATATTATTCTGCTTTACGTATGAGGAAATTCAGACTTTTTTTCTTTCTGGGAAAATGTTGCTGAAGAATAATGGATGTTAATAGATTTTTAATTCGCTTAAAAATACAAGTCGGTTTCTTTTGCACTTTTAGGCCGTTTCGAGTGATAATTAGTGATAATTAGATCTAGAAATGAAATAATTCAAATAGTCCTAATTTTCTACTAGAATTGTCCATAAAAACACGGAATGGACTGAGTGGAGTACTTGGAAAAATTCATTCGTAAATGTTACATTATTCTGAACATTGAATTAGTGTAGACCACAAAAAACAAAATTGCAAATTACTTAAGATCATGCAATCATGATTGCTCATACGAATGCAAGCAGCCCTCTTGAATTAAAAAAAGGTTTCAATTCGAAGTTCAGTCCAGATTCTTGTGTTCGACATAACGATTCTCGAGTTCGACAAAACACATCTAAAGATCGTAGACATTTACATCGACTTAAATATTGTAAATTTGACATTCATGATAAAAACAGTAGTCCGAAGAATCCAAATAATTCAGATAATACATCGCCATGCTGACAAATATATTCTTATTATTAACATTTATTTTCAGACGTTGATTTTAACTGTACATTTGATAGTTACAATGAATCCTAAAGACTACTATTATTGTATTTATAATTAAAGAGATGGTAGTCGAAATTTAGTCATACTTCTTCTTGTCTCGTACTAAATAAAATGTCATTATAAATATCAGTTCTCATCATGAATTCATTTGTAAAGTATATTTGAGAAGTCCGTGAACCCTCCTTGTTAAAATGCTCTAATAATGAGTGATAAGTGCTTGTAAGTGATGCAGTATGGAGAGGGGTAACATATATTTTGTTTTATTCGAAACTGTCATTGAGCAAAAAAAAAAAAAAAAGAAAACACAATTATTAACATTATTGTGTTATATTTGGATACTATGCTAGTGTAAACTAATTAGCTGTGATCCACGGTTAATAAATGTAAATCAGGATTAAACAATTTTTCACGGTGAACTATTTGTATTCCCAATGTAATTATTTGTTTTTACAAGGTGGTCACCACTTATCAAGGCCCGGAAGAAACTCTGGGAAAAAGATTATTGTATATACAGTACGTTAGTGTGGATATTTAATAAAGTGTTTGCTTAAGGCGGCGGTTCATCAGGAATTTGTTTACGTTGGACTTGAAGACATCCAGTTGTAGTCAGGTGGAAAGCAGGCAGACGGAACAGAGTTCCACAGGCGTGCAGTTCTAAGAAAGAAGCTTTGTTCGTGGACTCTACGTTTTGATTTAGGCACAGATAAAGAGTGGGGAAATTTTTTGCCAGAGGTTTCAGCAAGATGGATGGTTTCGTAAAAGATTGGCGAAGGGGACCAAAGATTGGAGCGCAGACGAGCACTTGCAATGGACATAACGATAAAACAAAGATAGGCTCGCAACGTCTCTTCTGTGGGAGAGAGGTTTCAGGGAAGAGAAAAGGGAATCCTCCATCAATCCACGAAGGCAGGATAGGCTGCTTTTAGAAGCTCCTGCCCAGATAATGCAGCAGTATTCCATCCTTGGGCGTATTTGGCGTTTATATAGATAGAGAATTGCATCAGTAGTAAGTTATCTTCTGGAGCGGTAGAAAGATCCCACCATCTTTCCATCGACCTTGGCAGAGAAGAGAGAATCAGATGGAACATTGTCATTTTCAGGCTCTGTTGTGCTGCCGTAGATATTCGTGTCATTATCATAAATGTCAACGAATGATTAAAGTGCGTGTTTAGAGAGACCATTCATGTAGATCAGGAAGAGAGTTGGGCCCAGGACGGACCCCTCAAGGACTCCAGCATTTATACTGCAGGCCTCTGATTTTTGGCCATCGATCACTACTCTTATGAGCCTGTCAGAGAGATATGAATTAATAATTGTGAAAACTCTGTCTCACAGAAGAGATGTTGCGAGTGTCTCTGCTTTATCGTTATTTTCATGGAAAGTGTTCAACTGAGCTTCAATCTATGGGCTCCCTCGCCAAACTTTCACAAGTAACACTAGACAAGCTGAAAACATGATCAATAATTTTCCCCACTCTTTATCTGTACCTAAACCTAAACATAGATTCCATGATCAAAGCTTCTTTCTTAGAACTGCACGCCTGTGGAATTGTCTTCCATATTCCTGCTTTCCAGCTTTCTATAATATGGTTGTCTTCAAGTCCAACGTGAACAAATTTCTGATGAGCCGTTCCACTTAAGTTAACAAATTTACCGAACTTCCATTACTATCGATTACTATATTGTCCTTTTGACTACTCTACATTCTTTAACCCATATCCTTGAGTGCCCTATCGGCCTTGAGAAGTGGTGACGTTTATGTAGAAAAAAAACATTTCCAGTAATACCGTAGCTGGAAATCTTTATGCAATACCATGTCGAAGGCCTTTGATATGGCAGGAGCAATTGCTCTAGAATGGAAGCCCTTGTCAAGAGATTCGCTAATCCTATGCGATATAACCGTTAGCAAACCTGCGGTAGATCTTGCAGAACGGAAACCATATTGCGTGTCACTAAGAAGGTTATGTCTGCTGAGGTGGTTTACTATTTCTTAATTTAATATGGATTCCGGCAACTTACTCATGACCCACATGAGACTTATGTGTACTGATAAGGTTTTCCAGGGTGTTGGAAAACATGTCTCCTTAAACAGTTTCGTAAGTATGGGAGCAAGTTCTGGTTGAAGCTTTTTAAACACCATAATTGGGATGATGTCCGGGCCAGTTGCTTTAAAGAATCAAGGTTCTTGAGTAGCTTGGCGACCTCACGCACAAATATTTGTATGTTACCTAGCGTGTTCTGTGTTATAGGAGGAAATATGGGGAGTTGATGGCCTTCGTCGCATTGCGTAGAATTAGCTGCAAAGTTCTTGGCAAATAGTTTGGCCTTATCTGATGCTGACGAGATAACCTCTGGTCCATTGATAATGGTTGGGATAGAACGCACACTTCTGTTCGGGATCCTATTTGTTATTTGCTAAAACTAGTGGGAACCAAGCCGCTGATCAGCCTCTTTGGATTTAACGGACTGAGCCTATAGCTCTCTTCCTTTTTATCACTCTTTTTCAGTGGTTGCTGACGTTCCTGAAAGAGGATTTAGTCTCATTGCATCTATTACGTTGGTAGCTATGGAAAATTGATTTCTGTGCGCGATGGCAGCAGCACATTCTCGGGAGAACAATGGCTGGCATTTAGGCTTTTGTTGGAATATTTTAGATGGTATGAATCGGTTATGGCTACAATTAACCATTCGGCCAGGTCTGAAACTATAGAGAACACATCCTTTTTAAACATGGAATGAAGGGGTGGATCCGATATGAATGTACGGACGCTGTCCCAGTCAGCCATAGAGTATCGGTATACAGTACGGTGGAGGGGTACGTCTGGGGATGTATTACATTTAAGACGAAGTGGTTGGAGGATACTAGAAGAGATAGAACGGAACAGGAATACAGCTCAGGGGAAGTTGAGAGAAAAACGTCTAAAAGGCGTGCATACCAACTTGTAGTATCGGGCATACCGGTGGGGTCGCGAACAATCTGAGTGAGGTCATAAGCAATGGCATAATCATGACAGAACCTCCCCTCACTGTTCGTCTTATTTGAGTGGGTCAGCAATTCTACGGTATGGACGTTGAAGTCACCACAGACGTGAATGTTAGCCGAGGGATGGGCAGACAGGATGTGGTCTATTTTCTCAGTTATACTCTTAAATTCAGTAACTCCACTGTTATGGGACCGATAGAGGGAAAATATAAAAGCAGTGGTGTAAGCAAGTGCAACCCGGGAGCACATGTACGGTAAATTAGGATCTTCTCTAGAGATATCCCTGCAACACGGGAAGCCATATTTAATGTAGGCACATATTCCATGCCCATGGCGATCTTGGGGGTCAGATTTAGATGTTAAGTTAGAGTATCCCTTAATTATGAACTCATCTAGGGAATTGGTCGGCTTTATCCCAGTTTCGCTTAGAAAGAATATGTCCGGTGTCGTCTCCTGTAATTGGATTTCAATCTCTGTAAGGTTGAAACGTAGACCCCTGATGTTGGGGAAGGAGACATAGTAGTGGGGGTCTACGTTGGAAGATGGGGTTCAAGGTTTATTCGAGTTTTTTTTTTTCTGGAGATATTTCATGTTGAGGTTTTGGGAATTGTGGAACAGATCGGCATACTTTGTTCGAGCAGGATAGAGTGGAAAAGTAAAAGAGAAAATGACAGGATTTCTTTTTTCTCTTAGTATTATTATAAAATGGATGCGGAAAAAGGCATTAATCAGAACCAGAAATGGCATTGTGCTTTATAAACTTAAGGTATTCTTGGAGTAATAAATTTCAGATTACACTATTTAATTTAATAAAATAAGAACGCACTGAAATATAAAGTGCATTATATTTATTAAACACATTCTAACAATAACTAATGAATGAGCTGCTGATAGCAGAAAGCAATGGCAAAGTAGATGCACTTCAAAATATGAAAGGAAGGACACATTGTTAGCCAAATAGACGAAGCGTATTTGAGAGGACTATTTATATTATGACGTTACACAGATAATCTAACTTCGAAATTTATATTGTATCAGCAATGTAGAGTAATGCTACTAAACTATTATATAAAGATTAAATGCACGTGTACATTTCTTATGACTGTATGTCCAGCGAAATACTATGAACTACTCAACAAAGACCCGTAATTTTGGCATTGTTTTATTAGCGAATATTTTTAGATGTAATATACCTAAAATTATATATATATATATATATATATATATATATATATATATATATATATATATATATATATATATATATATATATATATTATTCAATTTTGTTCAAACAAGGCACAGTGCCACTTTGGAGTAGGGGGCTACTATCGAACACATAAGTTGCAGAGGTATTATGCAGGGAGATGAGTAGCAAAAACTATGTTCACATTACACTTGAACTTCTGCATGTCAGTACAGTTGGGTAAGCAGAATCCCGGAAGACAGTTCCAAGATTAAGCAGTTTTGAGGAAGAAAATATTGGAGTAGAAGGTTTTCTTATACCTAGGAACCTCTGCTGTGATAGAGTAGGATTTAGCTGTTACTCGAGTTTCTCGAGGGGGTACAAGTGCGTGTCGTTTGTCAGAGCATTCACCATTAAAGTACTCGTAGCACAGGCAGAGGGATGCAACATCTCCCCGATGGGGCAGAGGCTGAAGCATAGATTACTGTTCCGTATATATGTTATTTAAAATAATCATTCACTTAGATCATAATATAAACTGTGTATCAATGTTACTATTTTACTTGCACTCTATGATATGTTACTTACAAAATATGATTTTTGCATAAAAATGTATGCGAAACAAATATTGTTCTCGTATAAGTTTCAGAAGATTCTTGTTACTCTCATAAACTTAATCATAAATAATATATTTTAAAAATGTTTCCATGAATAATTTCCTGGTTATATGAATTCCAATTTTACTTAAATATTTAATAGCTAAATTATGCTTTCATATTTCGCCTGAGCATCGGCTTGACATAGGCTCTGCTAGTTATTAAAAATTAGTATTACAGGTGTTTTATTATTATTTTTCTAGTGTTTTTGGTAACTTCACGTTACTTTGATAATTGACAGACGATTTTTTTTTAAACAGTAATAATATTCTTAAAACATTTCCTAACGCTAATACGAACGAAGAGATTTCTAATTTACTTTAAGAATATAATACCTATTTACTATGTATATTATGTAAAAAAAAGCAATGTTTAAAATAATACCGAACTAATGTAATAGAATGCATTGATGCTACTGTTACTCGTGTATGTATACACTGAAATATATTACTTTTAAATCAGAAGCTATTATTAAAACATAATAGTAATGTGCATTTTCATATGATATAGTAGCGAAAAAAATAGTCCATGAATAACATCGATGATGAAGGGACTGTATTATGAATTATTTTGTGTACAAATCATTTTAACAATGAATTGCTTAAAAATATTTGTTTAAATGTAAATGTATTATCTAATGGTTGCATCACATTTTTACATTGTACCAGAACAACGGTTGAAAATGGGTTCCCCTTAATTTTAGTTTGATGTCATATTCCTGTAATTGTTGTGAAATCTTTATGTAAATTGTACTCCATTATTTCGTCACATATCAGAAGTCATTATTCATAAAGTGTAATATGCTAGGCATTAAAAATGATATATTTCGAAAGTAATTTCCAATTTATTTTATATCATTTTTAAATAGAAAGTATATTTTCATATAATAATACTACTGGTAAAAAATCATAATATTAAAAATGTGAACATGGGTTAGAAATAATATTATCGCTTATGTCTGATATAGATAGTAGCTCTTCTTTTTCTCTTTCAATAGTTACAATACTATTTTTACCATAAAATCTACAAAAGTTACTATGCTATTTTTACCAATATCTATAGAAGAGTATGTTCGTTTGCTATTGCACATCTTATCAGAGGGATGTTTATAATGACGCGGCGGTGCAGATGTAAGCTGAACTATTTTGTTAATATATCCTAGCCGGATGGTTCATAACTGTAGTTTCTATTGTGTTAGAGGATTCAGACAATTTTTTTTAAATCCTCCGCAATAGTAAATAATGTTAGCAATTCAAAAAGAGTTACTTACAAGTCGACACAAAGAAATGCAATTACATTTTAGTTCAGAGAAGTAAGATAGTGCCTCCTACTCAGTTTTACATTTATATAATAACTAGCCATTCAGTCCGGCGTTTCCCGGCTGTTTCGAGGTGTATGTTGAGCAAAATTTATTAAAAAAAACGGTCAATTTTTGAAAATTTGAACCCAATTATTACTCCTGAATTTTATTGTTTGGTGCTCAAATTAAGTTATTAAGTTAGATCCATGTCCTAGGTGCCTATATCTCAATATTTCAAGTGTTTAGACCCCATATTCTCGGAGGAGTTTGGTAGAGTTCTCAAAGGTCAAATCGTTGTACTTTGACCCCTTAACAGCAAAATTTCTAGCCGAAAATCGATCACAAACATTTACCCAAATCTCAGTACCCTGTATATCAAATTTCGAGTCTACAGACTGACAATTGACAGAGTTATTGCGAAGGAAAATGTACACAGACAAACAGACACGTTCACCTTTATAGATAGATAGATAGATAGATAGATAGATAGATAGATAGATAGATAGATAGATAGATAGATAGATAGAAAGATAGATTAATCCAAAATATATACGTATGCATAAATATATATGGAAACAATTTTGTGTTTCCTGTAAACATTTTACGCAAATATTATGCAAGAATAAATTATGTAGAATATCTGCATAACTATAATTACACATAATAGTTAACTGAAGATTATCATCCCATGAGAAAACTGAAAAAAAAACTAATAGGGAATTAATTAAAATGAATGTTTAAAAGAATATGCAAATTAGCTAGGTCTTTTGCTAGTGAATGTAATTCCATAAGCCATATATAAGAAAATTGTATTTTCTTTTTCAAAAAAAATAGAAAAGGGGATTTTTAATATGAATATCAATACACAAAAGAAAAACGAATTCATAGGAGTATAGAAGATTACAATTAAATATCGCTTGATTTAAATATTGAAATCGGTGAAATAAACAAAATATAATGTTCAAGCATAGATGAGAAAATAAGACCGTAATTTATGTCGAACTTGAGGTAAGTCTGCATCCTAGTGTAAAGAGATTATGTTAAAGAACGCGGCAATTAAATATCTATTTTGTATATACGTTCATGTAATGGGATTTAATCGGAATACAAAGAAGTATTTGCAGTTGAGCAGATACAAGTAAAATAACAACATGCATGTCATTAGGGTCAGTTGATTACCCATATAAAATAAGATTATATAGACATAGCTAGACTCAGCAAGTAAAAAAATAATACAGAAGTTAAGGAGCGACAACATAAATTCTTGATCTGGATATGAATAATCAAATCTTGAAGGAGATATCTCCGAATGCAACCTTCTTACTTGATTAAATGCTTATAGGTGTAATTAATTAGATAGAGTGATTAAAGCAATTTGTCTAGCTGTTAGCGACGACGTATATATATATATATATATATATATATATGTATATGTATATATATATAAATATATGTGTGTGTGTGTGTGTTTTATTTTTTATTACCGTTTTATCGTTTAGTTACATGTGATTCGGATGTTACACCATGTTTACAATCCAGCAGCCTATTCAGACCGTACAGAAATGATTGCTTTTTATTTGGGAGAAGAGTTTTAGAGGGAATACGAGAAAAAAGGGAGATGGTTAAGAGATAATGAGGGGGAAGGAGAAGGGTACCTACAACAGTTAAGTTTTGAAGGTTAAAACACATTAGATTTTAGTTTGTGCGGAGGGGTAGCAGATTCAGGTAGGCGTTGGTAGAAATATATGGATATAGGGAGGGGGAGGGGGAGGTAAAAAGGTGAGGAGGAGGATGGAATTTCAATTTTAGGTTTAAAGATGTGGCTGCTTTGGGTTATTTATGCCGACACTGTAATATATGAAATAGAGAAGAGAGAGATAGATAGAGAAGAGAGGGGGATTAAGTGAGAGAGAGAGAGGGAGGGGAAGGACTTGTTCACGTGTCATAGGTGTTGACAAATAAGGGATTTCATTTCGAATGTTCGTTGTAGCCACGATTCGTTTATTTGAGTTGAGAGTGAGTTGTTTTTAGGTAGTTAATAGTTAATACATATGCCAACACAAGCGCATATACGCATAGATACACATGCATACATATGTACATATCTACACATCCACAAACAGATACATACGCACATACACGTACATACATACAATGTACATGCAAACATAGATGCATCTAAATTCAGACATACACACACATGACCACATATTCATTTGCATAAATACATATACACACATATATACACACCCACACACACACATATATATATATATATTTATATATGTATATATATATATATATTAGATATCTATATATATATATATATATATATATATATATATATATATATATATATATATATATATATATATATATATATATATATACGTCGAGACATAGGTATCCGGTAAGATACTGATGTGCATATACACACATGCATACATACATACATCCACATGTACCCATATATGCGCATACACAATTATATAAATATACAAATTTATGAAAATATAAATATACACAAATATACTGATATATATATATGCATATATATATGTATGTATACATAGACATGTGCATATTTATACTAAGTAAATAAAAAAAGCAAAGGATAAATAAATATCGGGGTACAGTTAATAATGCGAGGTCTGGTAGACGCATTGTAAGATATGCTCAAATACATGCTGTTTGTTGGTTTTATATTGAGGGGTCTGAATGGATTTGCTTTGCTCAATAGGTAGGGATCAAGTTCTAGTGGCTAAAAAAATTAGAAATTAAGAAGTGAATGTGATAGAGTTAGAAGAAGGAAGGGAGCGAAAAATGATGAGTGTAAATTAAATGCAGTGAAGGTGTAGATATGTTTGGCGATTAATTTTCATTTTCTTAAGTAGTTTTTTGTGTATACATTGGTTAAATCTATATGTATCCGATACATAAATGTCAGTAGCAAGGGTTATTCGTAAGGCTAGGGTATTCAGGATTAGGTTGTTTTATATTTATAGTTATATGGTTAGTATGATGTCTAGCATTTTAAACGTGGTTTGACAGATGTAGGTGGCTTGAAGGTTTAAGGGTTAAACATTAGGATGGTGGCGGTTATGTTCTAATGAGTCAGGGGTTCTTCTAGTTTCGTTAAGTTCATATATATATATATATATATATATATTTATTTATATATATATATATATATATATATATATATATATATATATATATATATATATATATATAGGGGGTGGACTCCTAACATGCTGTTTTGAGGAGTGGTTATGTTTAACCTTATTTTCAGTGTCGATTGTATTACGGATTTATATATACATATATATATATATATATATATATATATATATATATATATATACACACAAACACATAAACTCATATACATCCAGACATAGCTATACCTGTGTACAGACGTTCACCCATGCATACACATAGATATAAATATACATATACACGTTACCACCAAAATGCACGCATGCACATACACGTATTCATGTATATACACGTGACCCATAAGCATATATACCCATACATGCGCATATAGAAACACATACATAAACACACGCAAGCATATAAACTTAAATCCAATCAAGCCCACCCATACACATCCATAAATATACAAATATGTACCTGTACAACGATAATAAGTAGGTGCGTTAAAGATTATAGTATTTCAGGCATAAAACTGAATATATATATATATATATATATATATATATATATATATATATATATATATATATATATAGCGAAGTTGCGTATCAACTAGTTAATTAAAGGTATAAACACACACACACACACACACACACACACATATATATATATATATATATATATATATATATATATATAATTACATGTGTAAAATATGAATTATTCTTTATGTGCTCGTAATTAAACAGTTAATGCGGTTTATTAATAAAATGGAACCATAAAAGGGAAAAAAATCATTTTTTCGTAGAGTAAGCTTTTGCAACAAGCAATTACCAAACAAACATGCAAAGCGGAATTCAGAAAAAAACGTACATTTCATTGCTGACCATATATAAAATGGATCGATATTAATTCTTGCATGTAAACGTTCGTCAATATTTGCATTGTGTTTAGGACTGCTCAATGCCTTTGAACCTACAATAGAAGCGAGTCAAAATTCCCGAATAAACAGAAAATAGATAAACACGCCATATAAAATAGAAGAAAATTTAATTAACAATAGAATCTAGGGCGCAAAAATAATGAAAGATATACAAACTACACATTAATGTAGAAATAATGTATGAGTAGCAGTACAATCTACTCCTTAAACTGCGTATATACATATATATACATATATATATATATATATATATATATATATATATATATATATATATATATATATATATAAATAATATGTGTGTGTGCTCCACAACCCGTGACCCGTTAGCTCAGTAAAATTTTAGTTAGCTATGGAATAGTTACTATACAGAACTTATGTATAAACTGATTCTCGTGCTGGAAGGAAACTATTTTAACAATTAAATAAATTATGAAGAATGTATTTTTGTTACGAAACAGAGATATTCGTGTGAATGCAAGAAATATAGATATGTTTCTCTGAGTTTATTCAACATTAAACCTACTTATACCCCCAGTATATGTGTGCGTGTGCGATTATATTCATTGAATTTCATATACTGAATGAAAACTTATCTTTTAGTCGGAATGTTTTATTGGTTTTGTTCTTATTATGACAAAATGCAGCGCACGAATATTATGGTATGCGTTTGATGCACAGTTAAAAATTAATACATATTACTCAACACAATACCTCAATTCTCTGTGTTTTTAAGCGTCCAATTTCTTAGCTTACAACACGAATTTGGCGGAAGTGAAGCCAGACAAATCTTAAGGGATGAGAAATACTGCATATAATATGCTTTTTTAAAGCATATATACAATATATATCTTAAATTTAACTTTTATAAAAAAAAAATAGAACATTCATAATAAAAAATGTGCACGCACCTTTGTTTTAAATAAACATAGGATGTGTACAATTTTTCCACATCAAACATAAAAATAGAAATGTTAAAGACATATTAATGAATTGTTTTTCTTTTAAATACTAGCGGAAAGATCCCATCTTAAAATAGGCTTTAATGTGATATTTTGAAAAGTTCGTATATATTATCATATGGTCGTTATTGCAAAAGTAAAAAGAAAATTATTTTGGTGCCAGCAGTTCCATCTGATATCAACAGGAAAAATGCAGAATTCAAAGTTAGTGCCCTTACCACTGATCAAACGTGGCACATATATCACCTAATTAATAAGAAACCAATATAAACGTACAAAATGTAAACGAATCTTTTCAATTTTAACCACCGACTCAACCACTTAAAAACTATTTTAACCGGCTAAAGACCCATAAAAGAACGGATCATATAATATCTAATTATTTGAGGCTCCTGGTGCCACTCTGTGACCTTTAGATTCATGACAGATAAAGTTTGACAATATTAAGATAGAACACAGAAAGACATAATGAGTTTTATAAATTGCTGCAATAAACTGTTTTTCCCTACAATATTTTATTATTTTTTAATCAAACAAGAAACAATTCATGAATATTTTTTATAACACGTATTTATTTTTGTTTGGTGTAAAAAATCCCAACAACCTCAATGTTTGATTAAATATTACAGATCATGAGTATATTTTAATATAAAAGATATCATTTTCTTTAAAAAAATTGGTTGAATAAATACTGGTTTTAGGAAGTTCCGTATTTTGAAAATCAATGAATAATTGTGACAATTCTTTTTTCTATCCTTTGCAAATAATTCAAATGTGTGTATGTTATTGATGGATGAAACGACTACCAGCGGTCAAAATTTCAGATTGTAAAAATTGTTATTTCTAACAAATATTAGGTTTTAAAATGTTGTCGCTTAGTCTTGGACGCTATAGCCTATATATATATATATATATATATATATATATATATATATATATATATATATATATATATATATATATATGCCTTACCTTTTTTTGACCTGTTTTCAAATCTAACTAAACAAAAACGCTGATAACTGACTGATTATATGACAGGGCACTACTATTTGTTTGCGGTTATGATGAAAAAAAAAAGAATGCTGATATTCCTGTTCTTGATATGTTATCCTTACCTTCGCACTTAACAAATTTCACAGCAATCTTCTATAAAATGCTTGGTCAATAAATAACCGCTCATCGATATAACTTTTGCTTGTGTTGTGCACTGTAACGACTTCTCCAGCACTGAGTTTCGCTTGATTATCAAATGTATTTCTAAAGCGCCAAACAAGTACATCAACCAAGCGATGAGATGATAAGTTTAGCAATGTCGATTTATTTGCTGAATACTAATGGATACAACGGACAAATTATGCTAATTCAATCCTGTCAGGTGTGAGGAAATTGTGAGTAAATAAGAACACAGCGAAGATACAGTTGGACATCATCTGGGGCTGTAAATTTCGAATTAGGCGATAATGTGATTATTTTATAAGCAGGTTGTTTTTTTTCTCGGTGACTGATTCTTAAAACGTCCATTTGACAGAAAATGCATTGAGTAAATGCATAAAGATGGCCATTCCAATGGTTGCATGTTGCGCATGTTAATTCATTGCATAAAACACGAACGTACCTTGAGAGATGATGATAAGGTACTGCTTGCTAACTTTACGATATTTACAGAAAGATTCCGCATTACATATTCCTGTTATATTGGCAAATTATTACGATAAAGGAGATTACATCCTCACTAAATTCGACCGAAGGTGGCTAAATCGTTAAATCGGCAGTAGAATTGAATAACATTCTGAATAAAGTTTGACAATATTATTACAGTAAATTAAACTAAAGTAAATTTAGTGGCCATCTTAATTAAACCAAAGAAAATTGGTCAACGTTTCCTAAGTGACCACTTATGTGTTTAATACAGAGGACATGTTCAGTCTTTATCTAGTCGATATTTAAAACAGACTAACACATCACTTGTTGAAGTCTATGAACTTTGCTCGTGGATTGCATTAACAATGGAAATTCAATGGAAAAATTAGATATGAGCTTAATGAAGAATTTTTAAAAGAAGGTGCCTATGGCCGTGCCATATGATTGCGAGTGTTATTTCAATTACGCATATCAATTTTACGTAATTTTCGGACACATCGAGTTATGTGTTGTTTATTTTGTTCAATTGGGATTACGTTCTCTCCGGCGGTGACCTACAGCAATGAAATCACACAAGGCGAGAAATGATTACTACAAAAAAGAAAACAGTTCGCAATGAAACATTCTCTGATAAAATAATGCCGAAACTGAAGATAATCTCTCACTTTCTATGGTGCCAGTTGAATTGCTACATTGGTATGGAATTAAAATTACTTAGATTCCCCTCTAAACGGCAAATAAGTAAAGTGATTGATAACCGATTTCAGCTGCACTGAATTATTATTCCAAATGGTCTATTGCACAAACCTCCATTCATGTGGCAACCCTGGTTCTCCTAAATGCTTTCTATGCCCTAAGAGAAGTTACCTGCCAAGCATTTTAAAAAGGGTTTAAAACGGCATTGCATAAGTGTCACTATCATTAGTGTCAACATAAGGTTGAATCTGCACCGTCTCTTGTTTTTGCTCAGGCATTGTTAGGCAATAAATACATTACATTTAAAAGAAAAATTGAATTCGTTAAAGCAGAGCAAAAAAGCATTTAGGAGAACAATCATTATCGTCCGCGGCTTATTGCCCCCAAAATCTTAAAATGCACGCGAATTTATTTATTTATTTTTTTTTATAATTTAAAAGCGACACCTGTATATATGTTTATCGTAACGATCATATAATTTTAAATCGTTACAATTTACACATGTATATACCTATTTTGTACAATCAAATAATAAACGAAAACTTACAAGTCACACGTTTCGTCATATATATATATATATATATATATATATATATATATATATATATATATATGGATATATGTATATATATAAGTATTCTTTACAATTTAGTAGTTTATTTTGAAATATGTATATATACATATATATACATGCATATATATATATATATATATATATATATATATATATATATATATATTACCTAAATAATTTACCTGAAAAGTATTAACAGAACGCGTCAATGTTAGTATTTTATTTGCCAATCTTATTATTTATTAAATATGTGTTTCGGTAATTAGATCGTAGTGTATGCCAATTTTATAAAATCGCAGGGAGAGGAACATATATGAATAACAAAAAGTATGTCGCGCTTTCATGCCAACATTTTACTTTAACGAGTTGAACCCAAACTTTAACCGTATCGCCCTCGACTAATAACATCAAATCGGCCGAATTAGTCAATTGTCTAAACAACATTTCTCTATAAAAATGTATTCAGTAGTAGCAATTTTTAGGCTAGATATAATGCTGACAGCATTCGGCCGGGTAACCAATCAATGAATGATGCTGGTCAGCACGAAAATTCCACGGATTTTCTTTCAAGCAATGGTGACATGCCTAGAGGTTAGCACCAGTAGGTGCAATGCAATCGGAATCTTTTGATAGTATGAGTTCATTAAGCTTAATTTACTTACATCTGTCGTACAAAGCATAGTGTAATTACGATTTTTTTCACAACGGCTCTTCTTCTTCGACTTTAAATATATCCAACATTAATGTTATTATCTTATTTATATACATTTTAGGAAAAGTTCACTCATTTTCTTCAAAGATAATAACAAATACAACTATTTTAATGTAAAAACAAAACAAAACTAAACATCACGTTTTAATATGTAAACATATACAGAACTTGAAACTTAAACACTTTTTCTAAAATTACTTGACACCGCATTAAATGTGGTTATCAGGCTTGATATACAGTAAAAAGTATAAATAGCAAACATACTGAATAATAATTTGATGAACTATAAACAAAAGTCATTTGTTTTTTGTTTTTATTTCAAAATACATCGATTCGTGATAAAATAAGCCAATAATGTTTCAGATGATGTTCAAATAAATAAATACACGCTAATCAAAGATATATAATTTTGGATAACTTTAAAACAATATTACTAAGCAAACACTTTCCTAAAAGTATCGAAATGAAGGTTAACACCCTTTTTTTAATAAAATTTAATTCTATTTTCAAAATGTATAGATCGAAAATTATAGCGTTAAATAAAATAGGTGTTCACAGTTTTAATAGTTTAATCACCTGTCTTCGAGAAACTGTTTCAATTATTTATCTAACTTATAATAACAGTGCGAAGTAAATGAACACAATAACATAATTTAGTTTTGTGGTTATATTTGTGTGCGAGTTCGTGTATTTATGAGACTACACTTGTATATTTCAGATTCATTTATATTCATGAATGGGATAAAAAGGAAAACGAATAAAATACGAGTGAATTCGTTTGTAAATGGATGTCTGACTCTGATATTGAATTACTTAATCTAATTCAAGAAAACAGCGTGTGGTGGATTAGGTTTTAAATTGAGGATGTGGAAAAAGGAGAATTGAGATTGAACGAACAATAAAGCAGATAATGCATAGAATAAAACTAATACTTTTTGTGCGAATTAAGATAAAAAATTATAAAGATGAAGCCACCAAAGTTAAGCGATAATTATTTTTCAAATTCTAGCATTGATAATACTTTATAAAAAATGTTTTTAAATAAAGTATGATAAATGTTTTTTTTTTTAAATAAAATATGATAAAAACAATAAAATTGGATAGATTACTACATTCGTATTAGGTTAGTGCAATAATAATGTCGGGTTTGCCGTTCAAATTCAAAAGATCATGGTCCCTTTCATAATTAACATTATTAATCGAAATAAACTCATAAAAATCGACACATTTTGTCAATAGGAAACAGGTTTATTTATTATATTAGCGTAGAAACCCGCTGTTCTAGAAGCGACGAAGTCAATGAAGTCGGATTCAACAACATCTCGGATTTTGAAGCATTTATTGCGCAGAAAGTTGTCGAAATGCTTGAAAAAGTGTAGTCGGTGAGCGAGGGGTCCGCTGAATATGCAAATGAGGCAGGGTTTTATAGCCCAACTCATTCAGCTTCTGCAGTGTCAGTTGAGCAACATGTCATGGAGGAGAATTGTTTCTTTCATATTGACTAATCACGGGCACATACGATAGGGCCGCTAGTGTACTTCGTCAATTTGTTAGCAGTACTTCTCCGCCGTAATAGCTTCGCCAGTATTCAAGAAGCAGTGGTGGATGAGACCGACTGCAGCCCAGGGAACCGTTGTCATAACATTTTTGGGCGCAATTTCGGTTTTGGAAAGTGTTGTGGAGCTTCTTCGACATCGAACCACTAGGCCGACCGTCGTCGGTTGTCGCAAAGGTTCATATACTACTTTATTGAAAAAAATAAAATTTTAAATAAAGTATGATAAAAACAATAAAATTCGATAGATTACTACATTAGTATTATGTTGGTGCAAAAATAATGCGGTTTTTGTCCCTTCAACTTCAAAAAAAGATTGAATTTAATAAATAAATTAAAAAAAAAACAGTGATAATCCTCATTTCGATACTTTTAAAAGAGAGTCTGCTTAGTAATATTTTTTTAAGTTATACAAAATTGTATATCTTTGATTAGCGTTTCTTTACTTTTGTGAACATAATCTAAAACATTATTGGCTTATTTTATTACGAATGGATGAATTTTTAAATACAAACGAAAAAACAAATGCCGTTTGTTTCAAGTTCTTCAAATTTTTATTCAGGAGGTTTGCTATTTATACTTTTTACGGCATATCAAGGCTGATAACCACATTTAATGCGGAGTCAAGTAATTTTCGAAAAAAGTGTTTAAGTTTCAAGTTTTTATATGTTTACATATAACAACGTGATGTTTAGTTATTCTTTTCCACTTCTCATCAATCACATGTCACAATCCGCTGGAGTAACGGGTCGTTTTTGTTGCGCAGAAACAGCGTAGAAGACACCTCAAAACGACGAATTTTTGTTATCGTTCAATTCATACGGCACCCACTTATTCACATTTTTTGACTTCGCTATTTGCTTTAAATTACGAACGGTTGTTGAGTGGTCCACCTGGAGTTTAACAGCAATTGCCCATGTGGTTATGCGGGAATCAGCTTCAACTAAGGCTTAAAAATGTTTGTTATCCAGCGCACTCGGTCGGCGACGACTGTCTTCCCCTTCGAGACTCTCGTTATCATTGCGAAATTTCTTGAACCGCAGTTGTGGCATGCGTTCGAGAGTGGTACCTGGGTCAATAGTATCATTGATATCATGAGCTGTCTCAGCACATTTCGGCTAAGGTATTTGAGAAAAGTATATTGTTTTTTTTTCTCACCAACCTAATATATTTGATGTGTAAACATACTTAACATCGAAAACACTCATAAAACAGTGATCGCCATTGTTAGATGGTTGTGTGCAGTATATGTATCTTGCTTGAGGAATGAACATGTATAAAGAATATATAGATCATTGCTAACAAATCTCAAGTTATTTGAATAAAATTGAAATTTTAGTTAAGAGAATTTTATATTTATGAGGTCATAAAAGGATGATAAATAATGTCAATTATTCTCCGTGTATGTTTTATCAAAAGCAGCCCTAGACAACGCAGATAGCTACTTCGTAAACAAACAGCAGTAAATTGTAGCACCTAGATAGATAGATTTCGGCCTTTCAAATAACAATAATCCTCATTTTTTACAGATACAACAGTCAAGACGTGTAAATAATAAACCACAAAATTAGAGAAACGATACTACAAGACTACAGTAATACGCACGCGCCTCTCTTTCTACTCTGTTACTGCCATCTTACGTTTTGCGCAATTCGATTTCGTAATGTTATTTATCTAGTTTATAGATAAGGAAGAACGAGAAATGCCATGCACTTATAAATAATAAATCAGTTTTATTTACTGTATTAGTGCTCAAGAAAATGGTTAGGTATATCATTAGCGCATAGTCCTTTGAGGTCGTAAAATCAGAGTAAAATAATGATAGCAATGTACCGGCTGATTTGTAGATCAAGTACAAGTCAGTTCGAGTTTTGTGCATCTGAAATGTTCGCTCATTATTAACAGGATTTCATTGTTTAAATAACCGGTATCAAATTAATGACGCCTTCTAAACTATTAGAGATTCAAAACAAATTTCTGGAACAGAAGAAAAACTAGGGTCTTCTTGGAAACAATAGAACAAGACGGATGATTAAATTTGGATATTGATTACAAACGCGTTCATAGTTCTTGGCTATGAGTTTGCTTCACGCAGAGTTTAATCAATACCAATATAAGACGATGACGGCAACTTAACATGGAAAGATTAATAATTCCATATAGAATCGATTTACTCATGCTTGACATCAATATTTCGCACTTGCCGTAAAGATTGTACAATAAAAATAACAATCCAGATGCGACTAATTGTCCGAATAATTCAAATAATCCAAATAATCTCTCCTCATCTAAAAATTAACATTAACGTTAAGGAAAAAAGGTAAAACGATTACAAACTCGTATGGTTTTAATAATGAGTATTTCTAAAAAAAGATATGACATTCAAGCATAAAATACACGCATAAATATTCATATACAAACATTTTTATTACTTTAGTTACGTTAAAAACTTACATTTATATATTTACCTGGTATTTTATGAAATTTCATTGACGTATACATTTAATCTGAGTTATAAGTGTTCATAGAAAAAATATTTCAAACGTATTAAGTGCATATATGTTTCGGTGAATCCATCTAACGCATAACATACTCTTCCAAATAGTAGATTGAGAGAGTATGTCTCTTACTGGAAGCACACAAGTAATGAAGCCGCCATGCGCATTTTTGTTGTTGTTGTTGTTGTTGTTGTTGTTTCTTTTACCTTTTTTTAATTCCATGCATTTGTCTGCACTAGTTACAGCAGTGTGGCTTCTTTTCTTACGGAACTACAGCGATATTAAATATCCTATTTTTTAGAGCTAATGCGGAGTCCGATATAATGCAAATGCCTTACAATTTGAAATTTTACGAATTCGTAAAGAGAGACAATGGAATAAATGACAAATATACTTGAGTAAAAGAGATACAAAGAAATTGAAAAATTATCAAAAAAAAACAGATTGTTTTGAGACTGCTAACAAGGAACCCTATTATACTACAGTTTCAATCACACATATTTTTCTACACCGTCTATATAATAAACGCATGTTCCATTATACCAGTTTCTCTAATAGTCTTCCATATCTGACTAACATGTTATCGCGTGAACTGCAGTATAGTTTTAACAACAGTTACAGTCTTCAGCCATCCAGAGACAAGATCAAAGACTGTTATACAATTTATAATTTATTGCAAGCTTTTAGTTTAAAAAATAGCAGGATACGTTAACCGGCGTTGCCAGGTGGTAGCATGCACCCCTGCTAAAAAAATAAAGTGAAGTTGTTGTTGTTGTTGTTGTTGCGGTTGTTGTTGTTGTCCAACCACTAACTTTCTTATTGTTAAGAACAGCTTTCAGAATGGCCAACCCTACCCCTTTATGTTAAGAACGACTTCAGTGTAATTTTGATAATCTCTGCCAACATTTCCATGCGCAATTACTTTGAGCGAACAAAAAAAGATTGTCGTTGCAGTGTTGATCGGCTCGTACCTACTAATTTGGTGGGTAGAGTGTGGTTAAGGGTATACCATTTAAAGCGACAAATTAGAGTGTAGGTTGTAATATGCTTTCCAACGATCTATCACTTACACTTAAAACGAACTAACGTCCTGTAATAGCCTGAACGTTAACATGTAAACGGTACTGAGAAAAAAAAACACTATAAAAAGATCGTTTTATTTAAGAAAAAAAACATCTTTATTGTTTAAAACAATACATTCAGAATTTTGGTTCTATTAAAACAATATAAATAGAACAGTATAAAATTTGAAACAATGTAAACTTTTAAATCGAATTTTAGACAACAGAAACAGCGTTTTTTATTTTTAAAAGAAATATTGTGCACAGACTTTTTCAATATATATACTTATAAGAAAATAAAATTGTGGGGGATTAATAAAACAAAAAGTTGATACATTTTGTGGTATATCTGCGTTTAAAAAAAAACAAGATATTAAACATTATTTATAACCATTCAAATTACACACAAATATTTTTCAATATACATACGTAAAAGCAAATTACACTTGTATTCTGTTTTGTTAACTATTTGCGTTTAAAAAATTTAAAAACGTTGATATTAGTTATTACCCGTACGATCACTGAGGAAAAAAAAGAAATTAAGCAATCTTCTATAAAAAAATAAAAATAACATCGAGTACATTTTCGAGTGCTACAAAAACTGCACGTAGTAGCTGGGCAAAAAACGTGTAAGGCTAAGTGAAAAAAAGAGGGGAGGAAGACTTTAGTATCCTTCCCTACCGTGACCTTTTGATGTTACAGGCCTTCGAAATTACGCCTTTTAAATGTATCGAGAAGAAAGAATGGCTTTGCGACCCAATTTCAACCGGCCACGACGAGTACGAAAACTCTCTGTCTCTCTCTCTCCATTACACTATATATATATATATATATATATATATATATATATATATATATATATATATATATATATATATACATATATATTCCCCCTTTGGCTCCCCCGTCTCTATTTCTCTGGCCATCCCTCCCTCCGTCCCACTTTGTATATATCACTAAGTCTACTTGCTAAACCAAATAAAATGAGTTCAAATGTTTAGTCCGACTACAATAATCACGAGGCTCCGCTCTCCCTCTCCCTCTATCTCTCTCTAGCTCTCTCGCTATCTCTTTGTCTGTCTCTACTTATCTTCATGTATACTTGCTTAATCAAATAAAATGATTTCAAAAGATTATCACCGCTACAATGATGACGTAGTTTATCTCTCTCGCTCTATCACTATCTCTGTCTGTCTGCCTGTCTGTCTGTCTGTCTCTCTCTCTCTATATATATATATATGTATATATATATATATATATATATATATATATATATATATATATTATATGGAAAAATGCACGCATGAAAAGTAATATTCTTAAGATTTTATTAAACCTGAAAAAGTAAAGGACAAGAAATTCAACCTGGAAAAGTAAAGAACTAGATATTCTAGTAAAGTAAAAAAATAAGAATTTTTTAGACTTAAAATATTGCAGCTAAAAATAAAATTTGAATATTGATAAATATTTTATTTATTATTTGCATATGTTGTTGTTTATTGTTGAGTTAGAAAGGGTGTCAGTCGCTGGATTGAACTTATTTCCCCCTATTATTTCCATATATTTATGTAGTGAAAATTGTTTGAATAAAATTAATTCATTAGTTAGTTAGTTAGTAGGTGGAATTAATAATTTTATAATTTACCTAAAATGAATTAAATGATCCTAATTATGATATAATAAAATTATTAATTTTTATGTAAATTATAAAATTCAAATTTTATTTTAGCTGCAATATTTTAAGTCTAAAAAATTCTTATTTTTTACTTTACTAGAATATCTTGTTCTTTACTTTTCCAGGTTGAATTTCGTGTCCTTTACTTTTCCAGGTTTAATAAAATCTTAAGAATATTACTTTTCATGCGTGCATTTTTCCATATAATTCATGATTTTTCCAGGCATTGCTATTGTATTAATATATAAATTTGTAATATTTATTAATGATTGTCAAAAAAATTAGCTCTCAAACACGCATTTATGCAATATTTATCATTCAATCACAATAGTTCCGAGCCAGGGTCTCTACCGAGACTGCGGTTCATGAATTCGTGATCTGTATAGAGCGTAAACTAACAAAAAAGAAGATAGCACTCGGTGTCTTTTTAGATATCGTTGGAGCTTTTGACAACATACCCTTCAGTAGTATGTTCAAGTCGCTACGAGAACTCAATGTGCCACCAGTACTCATCCGATGGATTGAGTATATGGTGAGGCACAGAACAGTTCAAGTAGAACTACTGAGGGCAACTGTTAAAAGGGAAGTAGTTAAATGAAACCCCCAAAGTTGGATTTTATCACCTTTACTATGGAACTGTATGCTGAATCCTCTTTTAAAGGAGTTTAAAAATAGGAATATTTATGCCCAGGCTGATGCTGATGACATCGCAGTGCTGGTCGCGCGTTCAAAAGCATCATTGGTCAGACGCATTGCCAAAATGGCATTAAATATTCCTAATAAATGGTCTAATCGAAATGAATTAGAATTCAGTAGCCGTAAAACAGAAATGGTCTTGCTTACATATAAAAGGAGTTACCAACTTGGTAACCTTTTTCTGAGTGGACAGAAATTGAAACTTTCGCAGGAGGCAAGGCTGTTAGGGGTAATGACTACAATTTTCATCAAATGTGATAACGAAAAATTTGAGTTCATTAAAAGAATATGTATATCAGAGAATTCACTAATATTTTTAATCGATAAATTCACCATTTCTCGCTATAAAATCATAAGGAGAGTTAAAAAAAATAGTCATTAAAAAAAAGTTCGGTTTTTAATTATAAAAAAACCGATACACGGGATTGAACCTAAAATCTTTCCACCAACCCCCGGTACTCTAACCGTTACGCTAACATGTCATATTGGCAAAATCGCAGTAAAAAATATTTATATACAAAAAAAAAAATTATATACAAAAAAATTTATATACAAAAAAAAGTTATGCAAAATAAAAAAGCGTTAGTCACTTATGTACTTACTCTCCTGTTTGTGAACCCACATATTTTGTTGTAACTTCTTTTCTACTGAACCAATTTTCGAAATTTTTTTTTCAAAATGTAGCTAATGAGGTGTTCTATCCAACTATATACCCTGTTTGAAATTTGGTTGCGAACGGAATTAGTGGTGGGGGTTTGAATGTGTCTCGATTCATTCAATTTTTGACTTAAGCATATATTCAACCACTACCGTGGTTGAATGATATATATATATATATATATATATATATATATATATATATACAGATGTAGTGCGTATATTTGCTTTCATAAGCTCTTATTCGCTGTTATGCATGAAAAAATGTGATAAGCAAATATATAATAAACGGAGTAATAGGTTTAAGAAAAAAAGGAAACACACAATGGTTATTATTAAGGTTAAAATGATTGCATGTAAGGGGAAAGCGGCTATATTTGTTAACGTCTGGCATCTTCGTTTGTTTCAGAAGATATTTATTCACGAATGAGCTAATTTTCAACTCGTAGACAATGAGAATTGCCAGAACTGAATGAAGGAGAAAAAATTATTTTTGTAACGGGAAAAGTAAAGCTAATGGTTTATGTGGGAGCTTAAGAGGCAATTACAGAGGAGGAAAGACCTTCATATGTATAATGTGTATATTAGTTTCCGGTGTGTCCTGTTATGATGACTTTAGTTTCAGGAGTAAAATAGTAACTACTTCCTTTAATGATGTTTTCGATTCTGGTGATTTTTCTCCTAGCATATAATGAGTATTTTTATAACAAATGAATGTGTAAAAAACGGTGATCTAAAGTTACAGTAGATTGTGGGTAATAGTTTAGACATAATAAATGTGTATATGGAATCTCTTATTACAAACCTGCAGTATTTTGGTCCAGATTTGAATTTCTGCCATCAAAATATTGATCCCTTACACAGTTACTTTTGTGTGCATACATTTGGACCTATCAGATAAAAAGAAAATTGTCTAATATCCGCGAGCTGTAATGCCGGTAATAATTAAACAATAAGTTTCACTTTAAAACGGGAAAGCTGATAAACAGCGCATGAGCATTATATTTTCGCTTTAATGCCAATCAGTACATGTAAAAAAAGTCGTGATGTTTCACATCACCTTCCGTACATGCTTCCAACTGTAAATAATGCTGATGAGAAACTATATCTATTTTTGTCTTTACAAAAGGCGAAGAATATTGGGGAGGTAATATTGCATCAATATTGCATGCTATATTACACGATGCTGAGATAATTTCTTACATTATACAAATAGGCAGATTGGCGCGGTCTTTCATTAGAAAGATAAAGAAAAAATAAGGAACATTGAATAAAACAGAATAATTTATATTGAAGTTTTTTCTTCTATGCCAAAATTTAATCCACGTAAAATCAGACAAACAATATGTGCCAAGATCGAAGCACTGCAGTTAACACGGTGTTGTAAAACGTTTATATTTGATAGATAAAACACGAAATGTATAAATTGTATTGTTAATAAAAGTTTAGGACGAGTATTAACACAGTAAAATGAATATGTATTGTATAGATAAAAGAAGCGTTCACCTAACTATTGCTTTACAATATAATCTAGGATGTTTATATAGCCGTAGTTTATGCCAATCAAATAATAAAATACTATATTATTCGATCTGGCCATGATTTGGGAATAATACTACATCTTTTTTTCATATTTATTCGAGAAAATAGAATAAAACAACTTGCATGACAAGAAATAAAAATGTTCTGAAACACACCTCATCAGTTTGCCCTGTATTAAAGAATTCAGGTTATAAATCATCTCCCTCTCAGTACAAGTCACTACGTCTCCTGTGTGTTATGAGTAAGTTGCTGGAATCCATATTAAATAGAGAAATAATCAACCACCTCAGCAGGAATAACCTTCTTAGTGGCACACAATATTGTTTCCGCTCTGCAAGATCTACCGCAGATGTGCTGACGGTTATATCCCACAGGATTAGTGAATCTATTGACAAAGGCTTCCTTTCTAGGGCAATTTCTCTTGACATATACAAAGGCCTTCGACAAGGTATGGCATAAGGATCTACTTCACAAGATTTCCAGCTACGGTATAACTGGAAATGTTTTCTCAATCATTAAAGCATTTCTCTCCGATAGTTTCATAAGAGTAGTGGTAGATGGACAAAAATCGGAGGCCTGCAATATAAATTCTGGAGTCCCTCAGGGTCAATCCTGGGCCCAACTCTCTTCCTGATCTACACAAATGACCTCCCTAAACACATACTTAAATCATTTGTTGACATCTATGCTGATGACACGACCATCTACGGCAACACATCAAAGGCTTTAAATGACAAAGTTCTCTCTGATTCTCTCTCCTCTGACCTCGAGCGCGTGGTTCAGTGAGGGGAGATATGGCTGGTTACCTTTAATGCATCCAAAACCAAACTTCTATCCTTACATCATCAACGCTCTGATCCCCATCTGGCATCAATTGTGATGGATGGCTCTCGCCTGGGTGAGGCCCCGTGTTTTGACAAGCTTCTGGGTTTGACCTTTACTCCTGATCTGAAAAGGAACACGTACATCAAGTCTGTTGCCAAGGTCGCTGGAAAGATGGTGGGATCCTTCTACCGTTCCAGAAGATATCTCACTAATGATGCAATTCTCTATCTATGTAAAAGCCAAGTGCGTCCAAGGATGGAATACTGTTGCCATATCTGGGCAGGAGCTGCCAAAAAAAAGCCTATCATGCCTTGACAGAGTACAAAATAGACTTCGTGGCTTAGTGGGGGATGCCCTTTTCTCTACCCTGCAACCTCTCTCCCACAGAAGAGACGTTGCGAGGCTATCCTTGTTTTATCGGTATTTTCATGGTAGGTGCTCGCCTGAACTCTTATCTCTGGTCCCCCCTCGCCAATCTTTCACGAAAAACACCCGTCTAGCTGAATCCACTGTGAAAAATTCCCCCCCACTCTTTATCTGTGCCTAAATCAAAACGCGGATTCCATGAACAAAGCTTCTTTCTTAGAACGGCACGCTGGTGGAACTCTGTTCCGTCTGCCTGCTTCCCTCCGGACTACAACTTGGATGTCTTCAAGTCCAATGTTAACAAATTCCGAATGAACCGCCCCCTTTATTAAACACTTCATCAAATCTCCACACTAACGTACTGTAGTTGCAATAACCCTTATCCCTGAGTGGCTTCCGGGCCTTGATAAGGGGTGATCACTGTGAAAAAAAAAGAGTCAAACCGAAATATTAGAATTATAATAATCACAGACATGAATGCATAAAAATATGAGAAACATTATACATCATGAAGAAAGCAACGTGTGATCTATATACAATGACAGAATCTCGTATTGGATAATCTATTATTTAATCTAATATATCAGCGATTTCATCATTGTACATGAATTACAATTAGTTTATTTTAGATATATTATGTTTTACTTTTTTTCTCTCCTATTTATACATTAAAACGCCATTTTAGTTTAAATAGTTAGGTTTCTCTCCTTTAACAAATCCCGCGATCCAGATCGAGAAAAGTGAAGGCGAACCGGTCAGCAGCCCTGAAAATGACCCATGTGTAAAATAGTGGACATTTAAACAGGTATACCATTCATAATCGCAATATATAAATTTTAGCCCCACAAAAAAGAAAAAAAGAAAATTATGAAATCATTATTTATATGGATCAAGCGTATTTCTGGTTAAATGTTTACGCAGATTTCTGCACTGAACAAGAACACTTTTTTAATCTTATTTTCGAGAAATATATTAACGATTTGCCTAATTGGTAAGGTTATTTTTCATTTATCTATTTTGTTTGTTTAAGAAACTTTTTTTTTGGTAATAACTGTGTGACAATGCTTAACAATTGTTCTCTGCCTAAAGAATGAAATGTTTATGAAAGTTGATTCAGAATAAACGTCGTTCATCTCCACCTATACATTGCTTTACATATTTAAATTAAATTAGTTACAATTGTCAAAATAGTGTAAACTGATAGCGGGATTTAGCCACTTTCTTGTCTCTGCAAAGACTGTTTACATAGGTAAAAGTGGTCACTATGTAACCGTTATTAAATACCAGTTATAAGGTTGCTAATGTTGTCATGTAAAGTTAGTTGACCTAGAATTATCGGTTTTTATCTTGAAATATTTTACTATTTGCTGATATATTTTGTCTGTTCTAAGACTCTAATATGTTAACGTGATATGTGCTATTATTTCTTTCTCTATGTGTGCCTTTCTCTAATGTGTGTGTCGGTGTATTCTAATGGCCTCTATATGATCGTCTTTTTAATCTTGTTCACGAGTATATTATTTTAATTCATTTATGTACAAGTTAAGTCTATTGTGTATACTCGCTACTTTTGTTGTGTATTCATCTTAGTAGTTCTTTATTTGCGTGTGAATGTGTGTGCATATATACGCATTAATAGTTCACCATGTCCTTTCAGCCATCTTTTGTTTTCTAGAATGCGTTTCTTCCTGCCACTGCTCAATGATCTCTAAAGAAGCATTCAAGACGAAATCACGACGCCGATTTTTCGGCAAGGATCTCTTAAATCGTCTTCGAATGAACGAGGGAGCTCTTTCATTGCTGATTAATTTTTTCTTACCTTTTCCGGGAGACATATTTTATTTCACCGTCCTCGTCTCGAATCTAAGTCTGATCTCGATCAAGTCTGACTGACTACCACGTTTTCATTAAAATTCGACTGTCTATTGTCCAAAATCCCCATGTGCGTTTCTATTTATGTTACATGATAAGGGCTGGCCCCTTTTAATGTAAGTATAAATATGGAGAATTTAGTTTAAAATGAAAATGAAATAGCATAGGCGAAATTCGAACCTTGTAATTTAGTTTAGAAATAGATTACGTGTTAGAATTTAAAAATGTAAAGCAAACATTTGTTTAGAATATATATAAATATGTCAAGGAAAGAATGTTAACTATCAAGTTTGTTATGAAATTTTAAATTGAAAGAATGAAACTTATAAGATAATGTTTTTAACATATTGGATAAATAGGTTACTGAGAAATAGGAAAAGTTATGGACACGTATGTCCAGAGCATATGAAAGAAGGCACATGTTTTAACATGTGTATGACGTCACGGAAAATAGAAAGTTTTAGGAATAGAGAAAAACTTTAGTTAGAAAACAGTCAGTGAAGAAACTCGGAGAGAGACAGTCAGACGTCTAGGAGCGAGACGTCACTTCAAGAAAAAAATGCGAGACTTTGAATTCTTGGTGCTGGAAACACGGCCGTGTGACGAAATAAACCATTAAGTGTTTTTTGTAAAGCTCGTCTTGTGTCTTATGATTCTTACAGAACGGTAAAGTGGAATTGTATTATATATTTGTGTTATATGTCTTTACATACACGTCTCAACATCATCATGGCCGAACTGTCTGAACACTATGTCCTCACTCAAAGAGCTTTCTTCTTCTTCCATTCAACACAATTAAGCAATGAACATTTAATATATAAGAATCTCTCCTAAGATGGGCAATATCTCTCTAAGTCTCTTATAAACGAACAATCTCTCTCTCTCTCTCGGAGTCTTTCAACATCCCTCACTGTAATAAACTCCTTCTAAGCATCTTTTTTTTTTTTAATATTTTAATACAGATATTCTTTTGTTTGTTTGAGAGTGTTCGTAGGTATGCCTTGTAACAAAATAAACTGAATTAGTATCGACTATTGGTAATCGAATGAATCTCATTAAATAAGGTACCGTCTGATTTTACGTAAAATTAACGTGACAAGTGCATTTGAAATGTTCTATCACCGCACAATATGAAGAGGTCGGCGTATAAAATAACAATAGGCATTTGATAAGACAGAAGGGCAATTAATGTTTTTGGTTAGATGACAATTGAATCATACTACTGAACACTTTTACTTTAATATTTTAATTCAAGCAATTATATAAAATAATTGTGTAATGCAGTTTTTAACTCTGTCTTTACACTTCAGACTTTTCAGACTCATACGCTGTCCGGCAACGTCGTGAAGGAACAAACAAATAAAGAAGCAAAGTAACAAAAATCGACTAGATTTTTCTTTTCCATTTTAACAAGAATAACTTATCGCCGTTATTTTCGACACAATGCCTGCTTCTTGTTTTTTTTTTACTCTTAATTTCATGATATTAAAAAAAAACATTCGTCTCGACACCAGCTTTAAATTCTCTCGGCGCCATTACAGCTCCCCGCGCCCATCATATTCGCCCCGTATTTTTCTTTCTGTTCCTGTCGCGTAGTGTCTTATATATCTATTTTATTGTGACGCAAGCACGCTCACTCTTACTAATTTGCATACATGCTCTAACGGCTATTGCTGCTATTAATTTAGCTAGATTGCTATCCTATATCTGCAGCTGCTAATATTTTCTAACACTCGCCCATACAGAATCTGTTAAAATTGTATATAATAAACATTAGCATTTCTACAGTGCATTGCAGACTCCAAGTCACTACGGAAAGTTCTGTAAATCTTTCTACCAGTGCACCATAGTAAGTCGTCTATTATAGGCAATAATAAATAGATTTCATTTAAATAGGTGATAACACACATGCCGATGTCAATAAAGTATGCGAAGTATGAAACATTCGATGATCTTTATTCAAGCCAGGGCAAGAGCTTGCCCCCTGCTAGTTTAACATAGTTTTCTAATGGGTATTTCTGAGCTTTTTCCTGCGTGGTTTGCTATTATTATTTTTTAGCGTTGTTGATTTACTAAATTGTATGAAATATTATTGTATGGAAACCTCAAATATTATAAAAGAGTATTTATTAAGAAAAATGGCACGATATATTAAAAGTGTGTATAAGCTTTACAGAATACAGAACAAAACAGACTATAATTGTGTTGTTGTTGTTGTTGTTGTAACTTAGTACAAATATAATTTGATTTGTACACAATACTAGAAGGCAAATTACACACTTTATAAAATTTGAAACTAATATTAACATTGAATTCACAATGTTGTATTATAAAATGTAAATTTATAGTAATATACCTTTTAATAAATGCAAGTATTTTAACTTTCTTTTTAACATTGATATCTTTTGTGTCAATGTAGTATTCTTATTGGTTAAACATAAATTCCTTAATGAAAAAAACGACGATATGTTCATTCGAAAACGCTGCTAATTGATTTTATAATTCTTGTCTCTAACATAATTATCCGCCTATTCTAATCCAACTTTTAGCTGAAGATGATGTGCAAAAATGGTCAAAATAGCAAGAACCCATTTTAAAGCCGCTATTATAGTTCATTAGGTGCTCGTCACTTTGCTATGCATTTATCGCAATTTCAAGTGTCAGCGTAATTAGAATTAATCAAAGAGCGGAAGAAGCTGCGGTAGTTCAAATGAAAGGCAGCAATAACCAAGCATGGAGAGAGGATATTAACACGATGAAGGAATGTGACAGGTTTTATTTCACTCAATAGCGAAGAACGCTACCTTTCCTTACTCTCACTTCTAATTATTATTAGTTTTCAAACGTGGAGTATGGTATTAACACTTGTGCATCCTATTAGCCACCTTAATAATTTTCAATTGACTACAGCCTACTTGTTTTAAGCTCAATATAAAATAAAATATTGAACTCATTTCTGAAATAATCAAGGGGTTGTAATCATTATTGCTATATCAATTATTACAGATTCGTTGCCTTGTCAATTTACACTAATTTAAGGCAAGTACTTTCTTAAATTAATAATATTCGTAGACGCCATTTCATAACTAGTACATATTAGGCTACTATATCATACTAAACATGGTGTATAAGGATATTGGCACCTCTACCTTATTCACATTCATTGTGATAATGGTTTGGTTGGTTTTGGTTACTTTTGTTTTACGGCATATAAACCCTTTTCAGGTTATTTAATGCTGAATCCAAAGATTTTGAAGAAGTTTTTTAATAGAACATATGTGTTGTTTTCCCATATTGCGGACCCTAACAGGTACTACCACTCCGGGTCAGAGTGGACCTGGGAACAATGGCAATTAAACGGTGGTTCCCCAAAGCTCGCAAGCTGGGGCCTCACCACTAGATATATTTTAAGGTCATATCCAGGACCATGATTGTGATAATGATTAAACTTGTAATGAATAAGAGTTTAAACGGGGGAGGCACTGATGGTAAAAATCCTTTGTGATCTGAGGATTTTGACACAATTATGAGACATTTAAATATTTTCTCTTCAGTAAAGTGTTTTACGAGAAATAAGATGAAAATAATGTGTTTGCAATGCTTGAAATTCGGGACGTGAATGATGATGATTCCGCGTTGCGATATTGTACACGCGTGTTTCACTCCACTAATTTACCCACCGAATTCATATTTATTATTACACTCTTTTTTTTTGTTTTTGCCATTTCAATTTATCATCACAGGTTCGCGTTACGAAAAAAAAATCAAAATTTACTTGCTTTCTCGAACTCTGCATGCATTTAATCGGTTTAATGTAAACTGAAAAGCTACATCAGTATACGAATGGTAGGTGATGTCATAATTATAAAATCGTAAAATCTGCGGACTGCTCTTCATTTTACCCTGACACCGGCTAGTTATTATATATAAAACTTGAATGGAAATAGTAATCATTAACATATATTAGGTGTAAACTATCATGTAGTTCTCTGGAATTTCGATACTCTTTGAGCATTCTAGCCAGATCATTGATGGTATTGATTATAGCGATGATGGTGCTGATGGCATGACATAACCGGCTTGATGCTGCTATACAAAAACATAATCCAATAATAAGATAATAGATTTTCGGTGTCTAATAGTTGAGTAAAGAGATCTAAGAATGGAAAATAATGTAGATCCAATATAGTCATACTACTAGTCAGTATCTGTATTAGGTTATCTTTATATTATCAGTGGCTTTCGTCCATGATTAAAGCATTTTATATTATTTCCTAGGAGAGTCATTATCAAAAATAAACCATATTTACCGATGTAAAGAACGATTTGCTCTTACTAATTTTTCCTTTATTTCTTTCTTCCGGAAATATGTTTAATGACTCATAGTTTTCACAAAATCCCGTGCATAAATGGCTACTAAAGCCCGACGATTGAAAACATATGCTTTCAGTTTAGAGCAGTGCGAAGCTTATCTATACAGAACACGACTGCTAGTGAGTGTCACTTACAATGGCAGTCGGTGCCTATCAGTACACGCCACTATTCAACACTTCCTGCACCTAATCTACAAAAAGCAAAATCTACTGGCCAACTAACTCCAATTCTGGTAATGACAATCTTCGGTTCCCCCAGCTACCACTGACAGACGATGACCGACAGTTCAAACCAGATGATTTCATTTCGGAAACAGACGCTAGTTACAGCTAATTACCAGGGTTTACAATCGTAGTTTAATAAATTTTTAGTGCGGTCTTGTGCCGGATCATTCCTTGCCTTTTATCAAACGACCGGACTATGCAGGTACACGGGCCCTGCGAGACTATATATATATATATATATATATATATATATATATATATATATATATATATATATATATATATATATATATTATTTGCAGCAGGTTATTTTTCAGACACATCTGACTGAACACGGAGGATTTATTCTTCTTTCCGATCTTAATGGATAGTTATTCAATTTACCGAGCGGTCTTTTAATTTCAGTAGGTAATTTACTAGAGAGGAATATGTCCAAAAATATATATTTGGGTGTGGAAATAATTATATATATATATATATATATATATATATATATATATATATATATATATATATATATATATATATATAATAAGACTACAAAAAGACTGTAAACCGGAGATTTATATGCAAAAATGTATTTTTCAACAGAATACATCGAATTAAGAAGGGTGGTAAAATATCGTTATTCTTCGAAGTTTCAAAGAATATAAGTTTTTTTTCAGCAGATTAATGGAGCTTGTTAAGAAATCATACAAATAGCAAAGCTAAATATTTGCTGGTTTTAGCATTTCATGAAACTTTACTCCATGCTGTAGGCCATAGGGTGTAACATACAGTTTGTAGAGATTAATATTTGTAAATTAAAGCTTGCATAAGGTTGTAAAAAAGGGTAAAGAGAGAAGGAAAGATAATAAAAAGAGATCAAACCACATGGCGGAAGGCCAGATTGTGATTTAATCATCTGTAAATTTCGCGATACGAAAAAGGAATGCATATATATATATATGTTGAGCACTTTCTGTTGAATTAAAAAGTCGGTCAATTTAGCTCTTATGCGTAGATCATCGTATAACGATTTGATCACTGTCTGTCTGACGTAATGAACATTTAAATTAAAATGTTTAAAATTCAACGCTATTTCACACGATTAATGGTAGCCGAATGGATACGGCCTCCGCCAATCGAGCCAGAGATGTCTCGTGTCGCGGGGTTCGAATCGTTCGACTGGTAGTAATCGTGACACCCTGCACTGAAGAATCCCGAAAGGATGAAACACTAGTGTCTGTAGGTATTTAATTATTATAGTAAAAAAATAATTATATATATATATATATATATATATATATATATATATATATATATATATATATATATAGGGTGGTACAAAATTTAAATAGTTTCCAAGATATTGGCAGTTTAAATGCCGTCTAAATTTCTGGGACAACCTGCATATTAAAAATCAATTGGTTTCGGGCTCAAATGTCGATACGAAAATTATCAAACGGTCATGTTCTCCGAAGGATATACTTTCTTGGTAATAATCAGATAGTAGTCAGAGTTTTCGGCGGGGTGGTAAAAACCTCAATCATAAATGCGGGCATTACTAAAATAACAAATGACGTAGTGTCATGACTAACCGAGGGAAATAAAACAAAACACATGGATTAAATAAATATTCTGTTCATAATAATCCACATATTTTCAAGTTTGACAAGTAGAAAAAGCATATATATTTTAGTTGCTCTATCGATACAATAGTAACATCCAATATCAAAATAAAAGTGCTAACAGTAATTATCAATTTTTATCAATAAAACGTTTTAAAATTCGCATAGTTCACTTCATAATTGTCATACTTGTGCATTATCTTACTAAGCTATATACAAAAAATATGTTTATAATCATCTTCCATTCCTTTGTATACGACACATGTCAGCAATGATTTTCGAAGTCTTTCAACCAAAAGATAAAGCAACACATTAAATAACGTCTAAGATAGTTTTGTATATATAATTCTCCAATCATTTGTAGCTAATCAGATGTCAAATTACGAAAATAAAGAGCTATCGTCTAGTAACGTTTCTAAGGAAATAGGGGAATCGCAATTCTTTCATTGCAGACAAGACTCTGCGTGATCAAAGTTAATTACGAGAAAACATTCTTGCAAATAATTTGTCCTCATTCCCTTTTCACGGTTAACAATGGACGAGAAAATTACGTGTAAAATCGAACCAATAATAATAATAATAATTATATTAATTCTGATTTCGTTTATCAACGTTACCCTGGAAAGGAATGCGATTTATTTCCAGGGGATTTCCGTCAATTCCGACTCACAACAAGAAGCTTCAAAGATTAAGGCGGTTCCTAAGTATAGTGGTAGTACCTACAATAGCAGGAGCCTGAAGACCGCATAAAACATCGGGAATTCGTAGATTTTTCAATTTTCATTACCCAGCTCTAAGCCATTGCCATGATGTGTCATCAGACACTTCTGATATATCCTGGAAGCATCCACACGTCACTTCTAATCACATGCTCTGTCAACGGCATCTCATCAGTTCTAACACAATTTTTTACACTTTTCAATCCTCTCCCACCGTCTTTCCTCTTGTGATACAGCCATGATACGCTACTTCGAATGTGGAATATACTGAACATTGCTAAACTTTTCTTGTTTTGATATCCATGGAATGCAACTCCTTGCCAGACGATTCTAAACTTCCCGCACTGTATCTTAAAACACTGACTGCCAATGCATTCACCGCTTTCATTAGGTTTCCTCCATACAATTTCGACTTTGCAATTTGTTTCACCCTTCTAAGCTACCCCTCCATGACTTTTCCCTTCATTGCTCTTTTCATAATGCCTACACCCTCCAACACTCTCAAATACTTATATCCTGTATCTTCTATTTCTTACATACTTTCTCAATTTTGTAGCACTATTCCATCCTCATGAACCTTTACTCCACTTGTCATCACCAGCATTGCACATTTACTAAAACCAAACCCCGCCCCGGTATCTTCCAACTATGTCCCAGTCTATCCATTTCCTTTCCATTTCTACCGAATATTTTAAAATCACCCATAAACAGTGGATTAATGAGGCGTTTATCACCAGATCCAACGTTATACCCCAGTTTCTTTCTTTTCAAGAGGATGTTCAGCGGCATCATTATCATTAAAAATAGAAGTGGAAATAACGAATCCCTATGGAATATCTATTGTTCAATGCCAACTTGCCCCAGCACCTCGCTGTTTGCCATCAGCACCTTTTTTCATTGAGTCATACTTGTCTCCAAAATCCCTACCTCATTCCTAGCAACCTTCATAATCAAAAGTGTTCACGTATCAATGAATGAGGAACACTGTTGTAATCCTTTCTGTAATCGATCCATTCTGCTCTCTGAGTCATCTTCTTTCCCCTTGAATCCTGCATTACTGCCATATCAATCAGTCATTTCTGCTTGGTACCCCTCGAGCATTCCCGACACCCTTTTCCCTCATCATGGAAAACATCATTACTCACTAGATGTCCATAATTTTTTTTCCGCAAAAATTCCAGTTGAATATTTCTACATTAGTGGTAGATAGGTAATTGTTTATAATTATTGGCATTTCTCCCTTTCAGGATCTTCCACAATTTGTGTCAACCTTCCCTTAAGAAGCTTATCAGGGACATCTATCGAGTCTGCGGCCGTCTGCACAGCAGCAGCTATAGGTAAATAAAGGCATTGGGACTGTTTTAACTGGAAGCCCATCACTCTATCTGGAACAGGTGCCTTCCAGTTTGTCATTCTTCGTATGCCAGCCTTCACGTAATCAATGGTTATCTCAACGTTCTTCATCTGCTGCATTCCTGATAGCCTTTCTCTCACCTCTCCAAACTAGCTAGTCTTCTTATTTTATCGGGCTTTCACAGACCAAATCCACTCCTTCCATTGTATCATCTACGTTTGGTGTGTTGTTATTTCCCACATGTTTACTACTATTTAATTCTTTATACAGCTGATACTAATTGTTCCGAAAAAAGTTGTTCTGCCGGAACGCAATACTTTTCCCAACAAAATTCCTAATTTTCATATCATCAGTGTAGATCTTCTCTTTCAACATAGTTAGAACGGTCATGGTACCCTTTTTCCAGCAATCTATCCCTCCTTTCAAGCGCGTTCTTGGCTTTCCGTCCTAGTTTAACTCCTTTTCTTATTTCTTGGATTCTATCAATGTCTTTTCGCCATCGCTTAATATTTTCTTCAAGCCGCCTCGGCTCGTATGGCTGCCTATCTTTAATTTCTCTCTTTTCCTTTAGTATTAAGCCAAAGATGATTCGCAATAACGTATGACACTGCATACAGAAGCCTGTTAAGTTCCGTAATCGATATGTTCTTTTTTATGTTGTGAATTACTCCTTAACTATTTTATCTTGCTCTTAACCTTGCGGTAGTCACTACTCTTCATGTTTTGAATACCTATGATCTCGTCTCCAAAACGAACCTTTCTTAACATCTGAAGTACTTCTGTTTCTACAAAAGTCAAAGCTCGAACTTCATTACCACTTATCCATAAAGCTACTCCTTACACTGGTTCCATTGTCTTAGATTTATTGATCTCATCTGTCTTCGATCCTTCAAACCCCTTCTCATCATTCCCCTAAGGATGGGATAACATTATTCCTTAGTTGGCCGCCTACTATCATCGCTTACATTTCCCTTCTGCACTTGCACACTCTCCGTTTTTTCATCAGAGCTAGTTTCATCAATTTAACTTTCGCTATTTATTTCATTCCTAACTATCGGTTCAATAATTTCCCTTACAATTAGAGAAAGTAGATTGTTATTTTAATTTGTTTTAACTGGGATAACATACTGGCGACACTCCTAGCGCCTCCTCCTCTCGATTCCCAATCTTCCCTCACTTTTCGGATTTGGTACTTTCACTTCTTAGAAAGCATTCCTACGGTACGCTTCTTTTCCCATCCGTCCATGGTTTTGGATATTTCCTGTTCCAACTCCATTCGTCTCTTGGGACCCGCGCTGCCAATTCCCACTGCCCCTACATCCGCCTACATCCTCAGAATTTCGAACAGTTGTATGATGACGACAGGACCCACCCTCTTGACGAGTGGGACACCTACCGGACGTGAGACCATCGCAATACGTTCCAGCCTCATTCACATCGTTATTTTCAATATTTTGATTTGACATTCTCCCATAAATGAGTTTAGTGAATTTTAGGTTACACCACACGTGACAGTTTTATTGAGATCTCATGTTTAGGAGGGTTCCCCGCAAATGTTAAAGATCCCTTCTCGATCTTTCCCCTTCAGCACCACAACTATTACCACAACCACTACCACTAACAACAACAACAGAAATAAAATTTACAACAATAATAGTAACACTAATATCCGTAGTAATATTAATAGTAGTAATAACGACAATAGCAATAAAAGCAAGAACAACACAAATAACATTAACAGCGACAATAATGATAACAACAGACCACTATTACTACTACTACTACTACTACTACTACTACTACTACTACTACTACTACTTATAATAATAATAATAATAATAATAATAATAACAATGATAATAATAATAATAATAATAATAATAATGATAATAATAATAATAATAATAGTAATAGCAATAATCGTAATAACCGATAACATTACATGATTGGGAATGAGTTTTCCTCCTCCCACTACCCATCTTTCCCTTTTTTATAACAACTTATTATTATTACAAAAAAGGAAAAAGATATGTGAGAGAGAAGGGAAATAATAATAATAATAATAATAATAATAATAATAATAATAATAATAATAATAATAATAATAATTGTAGTAGTAGTAGTAGTAGTAGTAGAAGTAGTAAGAATAGATCGGTAGCAGGAGAATAAATGAAATAAACACAGATGGTCTGTCATTTAATTTGCGTGTATGGCAATGTATATATTCTTTCTTAGAAAGGCAGAGAGGAGTTCATTTTTTAGCGTGCATAATCTTTTATAAAGAAGCATAACATATTATATAGGAAACATGCAGTCTGTCGAAATGCAGTTCATTGCGGTCTATATACGAGCATTTAGTAATGCAAGTGTTATTTTAAGAGGATAAATGTATAAAGATTAACTGAGCAAAGGGCGGACAATATCTTGTATGGAAGAAACAAGGTTGGGAATAATAATTTAGCCATTACCAATTGTTACATAACCTACTGCATTCCACATCATACCAGACCTGGATAATCATGATTTACTTATTATGTTAAGTTGGTTTAGAATATCTTCCTCCGTAATATCTTTGTATCAAATGAGGACTAATTAATTTATTGTTTCTATTTCTTTATACAATTATATACGTATTTGCATCTATTCCTCTCTGTTATACATATACGTATCTACACATATATATATATATATATATATATATATATATATTACATTTTTATATATATGTATATGTATATATATTTATATATATGTTTATATATGTGTGTGTATGATTAGGCACACACACACACACACACACACACACACATATATATATATATATATATATATATATATATATATATATATATATATATATACCGAGTTTTTAATAAGTCCTGTAACATTGTAGATTTTCCTATTCAAATTAAGCCTGGTACGTAATTTGGGGTAGAATTACACAAGTTTGGTTACACAATTATTTATTACAAGCCTTCCTGGCGTAGTCCTTCTTCATGGACGCCCATGCTCGGTTCTCAGAGGTTTTCAGCTCATTTGTCTTACTGTGGCGAGTCTTACAGGCCCTTGCCTCAATATCCGGCCGTACACTGAAATCAAGGGGGTTCAAATCTGGCGACTGTGGAGGCCAAATGTCTTTAGGCCAGAAGCTCATGTTAGTCTCTAACCAGTTCTGCGCAATTTTGGCGGTGTGTGCGGGTGCGCCGTACTGCTGGAACACGTAATCTGCTTTATTGGTAATCTTTTTAACCCATGAAAGAACTTAAGTTTCCAAAATGTGTTTGTAAACAGCGGAGGTTATCCTGTATCCCTGCTCAAACCACACCGGGGGCATTTTCTCCCCATTGGATGCTACGACCATAAGCATCATGACAAATGCTGGATGCTTTGTGGTTGACACTATCTTGTTGTTAGAGACATCATTCCCAAAACTTACGACCCGGTCCTTCTGCCTGTTGAAGACTTCATCGACAGTGCATGTTTTCTCATCGGAGAAAATGAGGATACGATTCCCGTGGCTCGTTAAGTCATTCAACAGGCGGGTGCTCCTCTCCAGACGTTTAGGAATCATTGCAGCACTCAATAGGGGTTTCTTGGAACGTCTTAGTCTCTTTCCTCCCATGCTCTTGACCACCCTGGACACTGTGGATACAGAAGGCTGTGCAGCATTACCCGGTCGTAAAATACGCTTAACTATGATATTATGATTTATGCAGATTTCATATTCATTATTATATTATTTTGGACTAAAAATATTAGGTTACGATATGAAAAAATGACTCGAGAATCGAAACCAGACGTTTCCCTTGATGATAATGCTTAAGATATGAAGACATGTTTATGGCAAGGCTAAAAATACAATCATAAACCAGTAGTTCTTTCGGTACGCATGCATATTCGTACAGCTGTGGTTCAACCTTCACTCGGAAAAATCTTCTTTTTTTTTTATTTCACACTTTTTCACCGATTTTTCCCGGTTAAAACTCAAATATTAAGTTTCGCATGGGTTCGCACATCCATGTAAAAATTTTCAAATCTGTATATAAAAATTGAGAGAGTAGTTATGTAGGCAATATTTTTTTTAAATAAGTATATACACGCATATATATATATATATATATATAAATAAATATATATATTTATATTTATTTATATATATACGTATATATATGTATATTACGCGAATATTATACAAGTCTAATCATGTACACTATTTGCATGAATAGCGTATGCATATGTATATATATGTACATATATATATATATATATATATATATATATATATATATATATATATATATACTAGCAAAAGTAGCCCTCGTTTACTTGGTTCAAAAACAGACTACAGAGAATGGACTCTGGTTTATGAAAGTATGATAGGTTATGAAATGAAGTTTTGTAAAGAGATAGCTTCGAATTCGGGTGCATAAAACCAAAGTAAAATATGATGAAAGTAAAAATAAAATAGATAAATCCCATAATTTATTATACAATACCCGTTTACACTGAAACACTTATCACAATATTCTGTTGATCTATATTAAAAAAACCTTGTTAAACTTTGTGACATATTTCCATTCTATGGAGGTCAGGCGCGAACGAACACTCCAAAATGTTATTATACCATATTTCTTCAAACTGAAACATAATTATCAAAGTATACTTTCGCAGATAGATATGAAAATTCTTTATTAAAGTTTGTGCCTATTTCCATTCTATGAAGGTCAGGCGCGAACGTATACCCAACAATTTTATTATAGCACCCTATTTAAGTTAAAACATACTTATCAAAGTAGTATTATGTACATCCATATTAAAAAAAAAACCTTGTTAACGTTTTTTTTTTATTTTTAATTTTTTTATTTCCATACTTTGTGGACCAGGAGTGTACGCAGACTCTACAATTTTAAAGAATCATGATTATGCCAGATCAAACATACCCATTCCTGTGTCGCGATACATCTTCTATCATAATATGTGATCAGTTTTCTATAATAGTCAACCATATAGGAGACTATTCGTGACCAGACACACACACATACCTTCAGCTTTGTCTTATAGATATATATTATTATTTTATCTGCTTACTTTCATATGTTAAGGTTACCGAATCGTATCAACGATCCAGTAACTTCCTCTACTTATACAGAAAATGTAAAGGGCTATGTAAAGTCTTATAAAATTACTGGATCGTTGATACGATTCGGTAACCAAAAATGTGTACCTAAGTCGATAAAACGTCAAGAAAAAATATATATTTGATCTGCAATAGCATTTAGCACTGTCTTTAGGTTTCATACTAATTACCGTTTTTGATATATATATATATATATATATATATATATATATATATATATATATATATATATATATATATATATATATATATGAATAAGGGGTGGTTACCAACAATGTGTATTTTTTAACATAATTTTATTATTCCGTGTCTTGGTTTTTAATTGAGAATTACGTTTAGATCATTGTAATAATATTTTTAAATCATTGAAATCGTTTTAACGCGGTTAAGACGTTCTGGGAAACGTCCCCTCCAGAAATTATTTAAAATGCTTATAATATATTCAAAATGTGTTGGAGATGTAAAAATAGCATTTTCGTTGTTCATTTGAACTTCTTTCAAGAGGTGGAAACGTGTAAGTGTCTACTATTCATTGGAATGTTCAATTTTTATTACTGTTTTATTGGGCTGTGGTCACTCCTGTCTTGTGTTTCTCTCTTTCACTCTCTCTTTCTGCTTGTGTTTTTTTCTTTTCTTTTAGGGTAGGATGTGTGTGTGTTTTCTTTTATTGGTTTGAAGAATGTGTGTAGTATTATGAAGTAATTAGCTTCCCTAGGAAGCTAACTGTGATCCAAGGTCGGTACTAATGTGTATGTGTGAGGAGGGAGGGGACAGGGCGTTTTCATTCAATTTTGATATTTATTTTTTGGATTCTTAGATTTTAGTATTGTGATTTTTCGTTTCAGTCTTAGATTGTTCGGGTATTCGTTATATTATGTTTGTTTAGATAGAGGGGTGTATTTATTAATATGTATAGAGGATTTTTAAATGTTTCTATTTATTTGTCTCTCCATGTGGGTATGGCCCGACCCAGGATCGGTTCCTAGTGTGGGGAAGAGAGGGATATAGGTATGGGAGGGGTATGATTGAAGGGATGATAGTTGTCTCAGTCATGAGAGATGTCTGCACTGACTGAGGGGGGAGCGAGGTGTTGGAACAGATATTACACTATGATTCTAGGTGTTTCCTAGTGTTGTTGGTTTCGAGGTAAAGTAGGGTTGGTATTGTTCAGTGTGTTGTATTAGAGATAGGAGTGTTATGTCTGTGTATGGTTGTATGCGCGCGTGTGTGTTTTAATGTGTCTGTTCTGATTTATGTGTGGGTGTGTATATGTATATTGATGTGCATGCGAATGTGCCTTGCATTTCATGTTTTTGTGTGTTGATATCCGGCTCTATTTTGTTCAGGAGTGAATCTTGTTATGAATGTTTTTTTTTCTGTGTATGTAAATAAAAATAATTGTCTGTGTTGGAAGATTGACATTATTTTGAAACTATTTTCACTGTATGTGTTTTGAAACATAGAGGTGTCTGTTATCTGCAATTTTTATGTTGCTCTTATATAAAGTAAAAGATGGGCACGCACTTTTTGAAGACACTTATTTTTAAAGTAAAATTTAAATTGGAATTTGAAAACTTTAAAATGTCGGATATAATGATAAAATAATTTTTATTTACTGATTTTTTCTGTAAGCCCGATGTTTCGCTAATAAATAGCCTCATCAGGTTCGGAAGTCCGGTTCGTGATTTTTTTTCTTTTTTTTTTTCATTTTGGTGTTATGGCTAAGAGAAGAAAATGTACGTGCTGTTCCGGTGATTTCAAGTGTATATATAACAATTATATATATAAAACAATATGTCCCCAATTTTTAATCGATGGGTCGAGTAGGCACTAAATTCGAAGTAAGTATCCGCAACCGATCCCATTCAGAACCCATTTTATTTTGTTACTGCAGGTGCACTTCTTTGCTTTCTCCTCCCAATATAATCAGTGTGAAAAAATCGTGATGGAAAAAGAATATTTTAGCGAACACTTCTAAAACAATAAAATACGTGACCGGGTACATAAATTCAACATCGTGCTTACTTTCTCTAATTTTCTAATTACATATGTTGAACGTCAATTCATCTGAACTTATTCACTGTGTAACTGTTTTTCTCTTTATCTAATCAAATAAGCCTGGCAAGCTTCCAATACAAATACAGACATATATAATCACATTACATTACACATTACAGGTTCCTAAACATTTACATACATTAACAAGCATTTATAAAGTTGTTAATCAAAAATTGAAAAATGTCACTCTCGACATACAAAAGAAATAATTCAATTGTGCCTTATAAAACAAACCCTTCTCTAATTAATTTTTTGGAAGAAAACAAAAAACAGTTCTGTTCAAAGACTTGAACATAAGTTTTTTTACGCCATGAACGCCATATAAAGTTCAATGCTCAATATTGTACTTGCGTGTTTTTTTCAAAGACTCAAATTAAACTGAAAGCTGCAACATTCAACATAAACCGTATCTATGCATCTCTACTCATGTATCTATGACAAACTCGATTCTAATTACATGAGAAACAGCTTAACACAACAAAAAGTTTGCGTTATAATTTCTTTCGCAATAAAAGTAAACACTCAATATATAATGCGAAATACAGTTAAAATGGCTGTAAATTTGAACACACATTTAAAAGTGCAACAGTAGACATTTTGCCACTTTTATTGACAGATTAAACGAAACAAAACATTTACTCTAAACAATAATGCAACAATTCAACAACAAAATGGCGTTCGATTGATTTTAATGAAAAGGCATATATATTAGGTTACGTCCGGGGTAAAAGCATTTCTTAGTTATCTGTTTATCCATTTATCAATCAGTTTATCTATATGTATAGCTGAGTAGATAAAAAAGATTTACTCGTGGGAAACATTACATTGAATGAGCATGAAGGTGCAGAAAATGGTACAGCGTCATGTTCTTACATGTATTAAACTTTGTGACTGTTTATTTATGCACCAAAAGTATCAGATTGGGGACTGGGCTTGAGGTGTCAGGAGTTATGATTTAAATAAGCCTAGTAAAGTTGTTGAGTTGGACTTAAGACCCGGAACCAGCTAGATGGGTTTAAACTGTCTCTCCTGGAGGGGCGTGTGTAAGGAAACAACACGCATAGATTCACTCCAGTTCCCCTGTGACGAGATGTCTGAGAAGATAATTATAATACATATATATATATATATATATATATATATATATATATATATATATATATATATATATATATATATATATATAATCGTTCGTTCCTGTCTTGAAGCGTTCTTTAAACAGGATCCCGCTCCGGCAAAAGACGGTTTGCAAATCCTCCAGGAGCAACCAGCTACCGAAAGAGGTATGCCGTCATATTACGTGTATTATATGTTCTCACACGCACGCACAAACATTACTAGATAAGTGAGGAGCCGTTAAGTAATTACACATGTTGAATATTTAATTTAAGAATATATATTTTAGTCTGTTCAATGAGCAAGTTAATACACATTTAAATAACAGACGGTTAAATAACGCGCACATTTTATAACATTTGCTTGCCGTGTGACATTTTGTGGACTCAACTCGTAAAGGAGCCTGGTTACTCGAGAAAAAAGAAAATAAACCAAAGAAAAATATCGACAAATAAATAAATACACACTGCATTATGAACTTGAAGAGAATAAGAAATATGTACAGACAACGACAAAATAAGGGTGCATTTTCATCCACATGCAAAGAAGCTAAAAATGACACCGGTAAGGAAAAGAATCTATAGTGAAAAATAACCCACACTAACATACAAAAGATTGTAATAGAAGACAAAATAATAAAAAAGGCAGATTCAACAAATGGATGTGTGTATTATAGGACCCCCCCCCAAAAAAAAAACGTTTAAGTTTTCACAAACTTGTGTTTTGTTTTCTTGTGTTGTTTGAAAATGAAAAAAAATCTTTTCTTTACTGTGTGCTTAAAAGTAAGACAAAAACTTGTATTATTATTGCTTTGGGAGGATTTGTGATTTCATGTTTTTGTAGCTGATGAACGAGAGGAAAAAGAAGGGGGGTTACCAAACGTGGGTAACCGCTGCTGCAGCTGCAGTGTACCTAATGACAAAAAAGTGTGTGTGTGTGTGTGAGAGAGAGAGAGAGAGAGAGAGAGGGGGAGCGACACGAATCCTCTTAGGTGTAGGGGCGGCCCTTGGCCGAATGTCATTTTTTAAGAACAAATTATAAGTAAGCGGTTCCTGTTATTTTTTTTTTTTGTATATGTTTTATTGTTACTTGATTTTTTTTTTAAATTGTGAATCCCCTTTGCTGACATTTTTTACATGCATTATTGTGTTTGTGGATGATTTTATTTTGGGAAAGTAAGAAAAACAAGACATTGAAAAAAATTGGTCTGGGATATTTAGTGACTCCCGGGGTGGAAAAAAAACACATTTTGTTTTGTTTGACCGGAGTTATATTGTCGTTTTTTTTTCTGGAAAGAACTGTGAGAAAATGAATTTTTTTAGATTTTAATCGAACTCTGCTGTGAGGTGTATATGTTTTGTGCTTCATGGAAACCATATAAATTTAAATAGTGTGCATCCTGCATGCAGGTGCAAAAGAAGAGCGAAGTTATCAGGTTGTGACAGGTATCTAACTCTGTAACCGTGCAGTTCGCGCCGAGAGTATTTAAACGGGGACCGGATATAACGGTTTGGATAAATTATGTTGTTTATTTGAGTTTGATAGGCGGAATAAGCAAGAGGGGTTAAGAAGGTATACTCCTGAGAGAGGTCAGTAGAGAAACAATAAGCCAAAAATCACTACAGTTGTGCTGTTCCGAGATGCCTGAGAGGAGTTTAATATATATGTAAAAAAAAACACACACATACGTCTTGGGTCCCTGTCTTGAAGCTATTTTTAACCAGGTTTCAACCTCCTAAAGACGGTTGATGAATCCCCAAGAAGCGATTAACACCAGAAACAGATATGACATTATGTTACCTGTATTGCATGTTCAGACACGCAAGTACCGACACCACTAGATGAGTGGCGCACCGTTAAGTAAATAGAAATTTACGGCACAAAGGCAATAGTCCGTTTAATAAGCATTAAAATGACACAGGGTTAGATAACACGCATATATTTTCTTTTTCTTCTTTCTTTCCATACAAGTATGATATATACTTCATGTTTATCTTTTATTTTTCCTTTAATCGTGATATAGAAAAATTTATTAATACTATTCTCATACTTTTGGTTTTTACAGTATATCGTTTTTTTTAATTTTCTTAACATTTCATTTCCCGTGTGCTTGTGTATGTTTTTATTTATTTATTTATTTATTTATTGTCCTTTGCTTCTACTTCAATATTCTTTTGAATTCATTTAATTTAATTTGGTTGTGTTTCTCTCTCCCTCTCTCCCCCAACTCTCTCTCCCTCTTTGTCTCTCTTTTTTGGACGTTGTATGCTTGTTCTAATCCAGGTGTCTTTCTGGTCTCTTGCGAAGAGCCTGTAGTCATTGTGCACCATATATATGCGTAATATAATAGTTTTACGGAAAAGTATCGTCAATAACGAATGTAGCGTTTAAGCGTAACCAATAATAACAGCGGTCTTATTTTCGTAAGGCTCGTAAAACGAAGAGAAAAATATTTAGCGCAAAAGGCGCGTACTTTATATAAGTTATTGTGAGAAAGTGTTTACGGCTCTTTTACAGCTATCAGTTGCGAAAATGCCATATTCTTTGTTTGAATCTATGGGGAGTAAATATCACGCAATACTAAAATAAGAGAATACATAAAGAAAGTGTATAGTATTTCTTGTTTTTACATTTGAAGCCGTCTATTTCGGCGCACCTTGTAATGTTGCAGTGTTTTCCCACTTTATATAGCTGTTAATTCTTTCTGATTGACAATATATCTGCATGGTTACTGAACCCATTGCATTTTCACGGCGAAGACGTTATGGAACAACGAGAAAAGTTATTTCTTCCTAATTGTTCTCGTCTGCTTTTTTACGATAACGACCCTGTTACTCATTGAGGTAGCAAGTAAAGACTTACCAAACCAAGTATCCTGATATAGAGAGCGTATACTTTTACAAAATGTGCATAAATAAACACGTCGGATCGCGTTCTGTCTCTTGATATCTTAAACATTAGTGCACTATACTAAATACCGATCCTGCTGTAATACTAATTTTATTATTTATCGACAATTTCCTAACAAAACCCAAAATTGACAAAGTAATTATGTTGAGACCGTTACGAAATTTATTGTAAATGCACGCCTAATTGCTCTGCAAGTATGCACAATGTAGGAATTATGCACTACTGAAAATGTGGATGCAAGTTAAATGAAAACTAAAAATGTATGCACGATCTTAATAATAGACACTTGTTATTTAAATGTAAGATTAGTGCACTAGTGCAACACAAATACAACAGAAACTCAATGAACTTGTTTATATTTAGTAGTATAGCCCTTCTGTAATTTTACAGCCTGCAATCTTTTGTGAATTTCTTGAATTATTCTGCGGCAACACTTCAGGGAAATGGCATCCCACTTCTCTTTATTTTTTGTCCAACGTTCTTCCAGATTTGAACATTTATCATTGCGCTTGTGTTGTTTGCCATACATTATCGATAGAATTAAGATCTGGAGATTATGAAGTGCAATCCAAACGCGGAATATCATACTCTTCAAGGAGCCTCTTGATATCGACACTTTTGTAAATGAGAGCATTATTCTGCATGAGGATAGGATTTTCATCCAAATGGATAGAAAAACCTCAGCGAAGATGTTCATGTACTTAGTTGAATAAGTTCTACCTTGCAAGCGAACTATAGGTGCTGGGTCATTAATAATAAGCATTCCCCATACGAAAACATAACATACCCCATCTTTTAAATCTGTGCATTTAGGATAAATTACTTAGCTTATAAAACTTGCTTTCGTCGCTGAAAATCATTTTCGATCAATATGGAGAGTCAAGATTGTTATTGAATCTGACGAAGTCCAGACGGCGCCTTCTGCTCTTTACAAGAATCATCATGTAATACAGCCTAGAAAATTAAATTGCTTCTTCCTCACTTTTTGAATAAGATTACACTGTTAATGGATTTAAGGAGGCGTTTCAGAGATATTTCTGATGCTGCGGATTTTGATAGCGTTCTCTTCTCTTTAAGTAATAACTCTAAAAACTCAAAATGTTGAGGCATCACGAACATTGCCTGTGTTTTGGTGCTTTTGCACATTCTTTTGTATCGTTTTCTCATCACATTTAAATATTAATGTGATCACTAGGATGCTTCATTTAAAAGTTAAATATGAACAGGTTAAATAATAGAAGTAGAAAAGGCAGTCCATATAAGGTATAGTTTTTTTAAACAGTTACATTCCATTTAGCTAAAAATTGTGGTTTTTGAAAAAAAAAACAAGTGCGGAATTGTATTTTAGAGGGGGGACTGTATATATATATATATATATATATATATATATATATATATATATATATATATATATATATATATATATATACAGTGAAACTCATTTAATTTGAACTTTCTCTAAAGTTGGACTTCCTCTCATTTGGACTTCTTCTAAATCTGGACTTTCTCTAAACTTGAACTGTCTCGTCATTGAAATTGTATTAGCTTATTTGATGCGGAGTTGCAGTAAAACTGTCTACATGGTTTAGTCAGATAGTGCGTAGAAATGTTAATAGTGGTACTATATAATTAATGTAGATTAACTACTGATAAATAATTTACACTAACTGTCAATATTTTTTCAGATTGCTATATTTAAAATAGTGTAAAACAACCCATAACAATGGCTTGCAGCACTAAAATAAGAGAATACATGTGGTCTAGAAAAATTCTTAAAACAAAACGGTTACCGACCAACCACGCTGTTCTTAAATAACTTAATGCAAATGATGTTGAAATGTGGATGCAACAAGATGAGGAACCTACTAATCAATATTCTGAAGGCAGGACTGGTGATGGAAATAGCGGCAGCCCCCAAATGTAAATAACCAAGAACACTCTGATGAATCAATATCATGGGATGATGCAGAAAAGTCTATGGAGACCGTTATAAAATTTCTAGAAAAAAGTCCTCACTTTAGTGACAACTATGTTTTGCAAGCAATGTCACTCCGAAAAGATATAATCATAAAGAAGCTACAGAACCTAGAAAAAGTAGATTTTCATGGTCGCTTACGGAATACAATGGCAGCGCCCGAGAGGTCAATCGATGAAAATAGAAACTGCAATGAGAGTTATTCAATGAATAAGTAGAAAGAAGAACCTATATTTTACATAAATGTATGAGTTATGTAGACGATCACTTAGGTAATAAATACCTAATTTAATTTATTTTCAATGTTTTTGTTCATGGTAATAATATTTAACAATTCTTACTTGCGATATATCGTAAACTCAACTTAATATATACTTGAACTATCATATAGCAATGAATTTAATTTACTGTTTCTTAATTCTTAGAAAATTAAAGTTAACTGCAGCACATTTTTTTATCACGAAACTTGAACAACATCATCTAATTTGAACGAAGCGGATGTTCAAATTATAGGAGTTATACTGTATATTATTATTATTATTGTTATTATTATTATTATTATTATTATTATTATTATTATTATTATTATTAAGTTTAATCCCCTCGTCCCGACATAAAAATTTAAGCATTTATATGTTTCATGTTGAAATTTAAGAGAAAAATATTCAATGTAAAAACTATATAACAGAAGAAAAATAAATCTATCGAACTGTAACAGGAAACCTTCAACTTCTGTCAACCTGCGATTTCGTCAGAACAAAAAACAACTAGACGTTTACGTTTCTTGAAAATGTCACGCATATTAAATTACTCTGTAAAACCGTTCGAAAATTTACTATCGAAAATGTGATATTCCCTGTGAAAAATCTGATTGTAACACCCTATTTTCTTTTCTTTTTTATACTTGTCAGTTCTTTAAATATTATCGACTGCAAAGTGTTCCTCAATGAATACGAGGCGGAATAGATTCTAAAATGGTGTTGTCTTACTTCAACCTCAGTCAGTGCATATTTTAAAATAAATCCTCGCGCAAATCTAACGTAGAATGTAATGAGTTTAGGGTCGCAAAAGAACAAGGCCGATAGCCATTAGCCGCGTGCTTTCGTGTAATGAATAAATGCGTGAATGCAGGATTGACATGTAATTCCATAAGATAAGCTAAAATGACCGGAAAATGGGCTGAAATGACTTAAATAAATAAAAAGTAAATGACTTAGAATGAATTTAATGAACTTAAGGATGAATTGAATTACCTTAACAATTACTTGAATGCTTCAAAAATAACTGACACCTTCCAAAACGAATTGAATGATAGGGAGAATGACTTGAATGGCTTTGAGACTGACTGCTTGTAAAGTGGGTGATTTTTTTTACATTAAATTAATACAGAAAAGCGATCCTCCACTTTATATCACAAAGTTACAAACATAAGTATAGCAGGTAGTAAGAACAGAGTGTATTTATTTGCTTCCCCACTGAGCAAATAAGGCACAAGGCTGTTTTTTAATGTGGAGAGAGAGTCAGGGGTGGGTAAAGGTGACCAGATCCCGATGGGTAGGAAATGGGAGCTAGATAGTGACAATTGGTATGAAGGGGTGCCCCTACTTGACCAACGTCTGATATGTGGGATTACCCCCACATATGGTTTTCGCTTGCAGTATCTGCCTGATAGATACTACACTTTGATCTGTGCCTTTTGGCCAAGAAAACTGTATATATTTGCTCCCCCATCGAGCAAATTAGGGACAAGGCCGATTTTAATGTGAGGGGTGAAGGGGGAATGGGGACCAACTCCCCGGGGAGTAGGGAAGCTGGATAGTTACAATTGGTATGAACGGTTGCCCCTACATTGACCAAGGTCGTATATGTGGGGTCGCCCCCACATATGGTCTTTGCTTGCATTATCTGCCGGAACAGATGGTATTTATTTGCTCCCCCACCGAGCAAATTAGGCACAAGGCCGATTTTTAATGTGAGGAGTGAAGGGAGGGAGAAGGGAAAAAGGGAACCAGCTCCCGAGAGGTGGGAAATGGGAGCTGGTTAAAGGTCAGGCATGTGGGGTTGCCCCCACATCTGGTCTTTGCTAGTCATAGCTTGCAGTATCTGCCGGAACAGATACTACACTTTGATCTTTATATTAAATTTATTTCGTTTAAAGAACAAATTACAATTACTACACTTTGATCTTGGCCAAAAGGCCAAGAAAAAGCTTAAAAGTCTAAGTACAGCATATATTAACAACAGACCTTGATCTTAACAAAAAAAGGCCAAGCCCAAAGTGTTACGGACAGACCGACAGACCGACAGGCCGACCGATCGACCGAAAGACCAACGGACCGACGGAGTGATTATAGAGTCGCTTGCACACGATTAAAAAGCAGAATGCCAAACGATTAGAGAAAATCAGTAAGTATGACCAAACACATGTTAACAAAATAGAACTATTGATAATAGTTTCTATGTGAAAATATGTTAAAAAATAAATTTTAATATTAACATCGTTGTTATAATTGTTGCCATAAAGTTGATTAAATTCGAATCAGTAACTTCGGCTGTATCCGTGCACAGCATAATCCAATTATATAAAGTTAATTTACAGACGTCAAACATCTAAAGGAATGACACCTAAAAGAATACGCAGGAATGAAAAGCACTACAGAAGCTTTGGCTATGAGTATAAATTTTAAGATTTTACTATGGTTCCAATAATAATACTTGTGTTAAAATTATCAAAAACGTATTTAATGTTGTACATATATATATATATATATATATATATATATATATATATATATATATATATATATGTTTATATATATATATGCATATATAATTATATTATATACATATCCATACATATACGTGTATATGCATATATATATATATATGTATATGTATGTATTTATGTATATATATAATTATATGCATAGACATACACACACACACACACATATATATATATATATATATATATATATACACTGTGTCAATCGCTTTATTGCAGATTAGTAACATATCAATATACCACTTAATATATGACAGAGAAAAAATAAAAACACTATAATCGACAGTTTATGGTTATTTATTGCCCAAAATCTTATTCAAATTCATGCGATATTCACAAAGTTATGACATTTTATTCTTAATCAAGGAATTCCCACTATCCAAATCTTTACTGTGGGTCTCTTAAAATGTTGTATTCGTGCAAAAATACAATGTCTAATCATGAAAACTTTACTCTTTATCGTATTTATCTGTTAAATAATAATACACAAAAACGCATTCTAATTGCTAAGTGTCAAATAAATTAATTATTAATCGCTCTTTTAACCATTTGTTGCAAATAACTTTAAACAACTTTTTGTCCACCGAAGGAGTGAATTGTTTGATATGAAAAAGAGTTATGGTTCTGGCAACATCAACTATTTTCCTCCACAGGGCATCCATTTTAGTGCATTGCTTTCCTACCTCATGAACACCACTTTACAATATTTATCAGAAATATTCAAGAACACGGAGCCCAGCTAATGAGAGTTTCTCAAATGAAACCTATAACAGAATGGGATGGTGAATTGTCATGCATAAAAATAATCTGAAACGAGGTTAACATATTAGGTCGTTTTTCCATATAGTGTTTGCGCAATGGAGACCTTGGAATAGTTTTTATGTTCTTAGCCATCTCATTCAACGCATTACATCGGGCCTGACTGGATATTGGAGGTATTCCAGCTCTGGCAAAAATGGAAGTGTTTGTTCTGCTTTGGTTTCGGTTGACTTCCCTACGAATTTTCCGAATATAAAGATGAGTGTAAATCGTCCTCTTGTTGGCATTTTAAAAGACGTGCAACAAAACGGTAGAAAGTATAAATTACTTGATAACAAAAAAAAAAATGTCATAACGTCATGAATATCGCACGGATTTGAATAATTTTTTTTGGAAATCAGTAACCTTGAAACAATCATTATATGATACAATTCTCATATTTTCGTGACGTATATTTAGTGAAATATTGATATTTTACTAATCTGCAAAAAAGGGATTGATGCTGAGATGTATTTTTTTAAATATTTGAATTAGTGCGTTTTACTTTCTTTTTTATCATGTTTTCAATTTCTTCCCGTGTATAAGTTTTTTTGTTTTTTTTTTACTTTTCCTTTATGTCTTTGTATGACCTCCTTATGTAATATTTCAAAAGGTATTTTTGAAGGCTTACAAGACAGGAGTGTACAGTCGTTATGAGCAGATAAATAATTAAATAAATAAATGAATGATAAATTCTTCAATTATTTTGTATATTATTGTTTTTTTATATTCATTTATTTATTCATGTACATGAAATGTTGTTTCAACTGTGGATGGTGCTTATTCCAAATGTCGTTTCAGGTAATAACCCACCATCAGCGGTGGAACAATTGTAAATGGATAACTACCATCCACAGTTTTTTTTTTAATTCAGATAAATAAATATAAATTAAATAATTTAAAAAAGCAGTTAATTGTTAATCATCCATTTATATATTCATCTGCTCATAACGAATGTACATTCCTGCATTGTAAGCTTCAAAATTACCTCCTGTTTTTAAACAATGCTTCAAGAAATCAATTCCATACTTCTTATGTATTATTTCAATTATTCCTTCATTGACCTTCAATTTTTCACGGTTATCTTATACCCCATCACATTTTTTTCCTTTTGCTGTAGATTCATTATTTGTTACTTTTAGTTTAATTGCAGCCGTTGTTTCTTTCTCATACTTTCTAAAAATATATTCCGAATTATTTAACTCATATTTCATGTCTTCATCTTTTCATTTTAGTTTAGTTCTTTATAAATATGTTTCGTTATAATTTCTTTCATTGACGTACAGATGTCCATTGCAAAGAAAATCAAGAAATAAGCATAAAAAGAAAAAAAATTGAAAATAAACTGACTCGAATAAACAAGATTTATTTTTAAGAAATGAAACAAAATACGTGCGCCGCATTCACAGTACGTAAAACTCAGTGCGCGTGACACCATATAAAAATGGCAGCATCGTTTCCGCCCGTTTATGAATAGGAATCTTGTCAGTAGTTCTTTTATTCCTGCCAAATTCAATCATAACAGTCCTGCCAGGGCGTGAACCGGTCATGGCCACCAAGATCAATAAACAATAGATGATCGTCAGTTTAAGATGCGAATCTAGCTTTCGAAAAAGAATTCAATAAATAAGTAACGAACAGCTAAAAGGTGACGGTAAAAGATCTCTGGGCGTAACACGCAGATAAAAAGATTAGGAAAGCAAGTGAATAAATGCTGCACCTATTCGGGTAGGGCTCAGATTTAGAAAAATCTAATACATGAAAAACGAACATCAACATACAAACATTGGTATATATGAAAAAATAATTTCAATTTGCGTCTTCAAATAAAACGAAGGGAAGGTCGGATGTAAATATCTGTCAGTAAAATGTATATCAAATGTTTTATACAATACGAACAGAAATAACTGAATACGAATATACAATATCAACAACACAAATATTTGGATAAAACAAAAAAGTATATATATATATATATATATATATATATATATATATATATATATATATATATATATATATATATATATAAATACCAGCGGAGGTTTACGTTATGTTTTTGTAGAAAAATAGAAAAACCGAATGAAATTATTAAAATAATCAACGTTTCGTCCTTATTTATGAGGGCATCTTCAGGATATTGAAGTAATAATGAAAGAAAAGAAACAGTCATAGATCATACGAAAAAGAGAACACTTTTTGAATCCTACCCATGTCGGGAAGGACACATGTGTACGTATGAGAACGTTGGGTTTTTCAATGTCTATATATACACATTTAAAAATGCGTTAAGTAAATATGTACATGTTTTTTTCTTTGTAAACTTATTCATTTTGTTGAAATATTAAAGGAAAAACGGTTAGCCAGGATCTGTTTTCATATTTTGTTCTCTGATTATTATTTCCCCTATGCTAGGGGCTAAATGGTAGAAGCTTTTTCTTTGCGTAATAGTATTAGTATTTAATATTAGTGCTGATTCTAAAAGTCTTCTTTTGACTCTATCTATCACGTATTTAATAATTTTCACATGATATAAAGTAAACGAGTGATCGTGTTCTGCACAATGGCAAAAGAGTGCATTATGGGTGCTACCATTCCTTATATCTCTTCTGTGTTCGTAAATTCTTAATTTCAAATTTCGCTGTGTTTCACCTATGTACGCTTGTTGACAGTTGTTACATGGACTATATACCGGCGTCGGATGTGAGGTTTTTGGGAGAGTGCTTGGTAGTTTTTAATGTCTGTTTTATTATTGAGGAAGTTGTTTGTATCAAGTGAAAACCAAGTCTATTAAAAATGTCGTAGATTTTTGTATTTTTAGTGTGGGTGGGAATGAAAAGATGTCTGTTTAGTAGTGAGTTATTTGTTTTGTTTTTCTGTCAGTTTATATTATAGTGTATTTTCGTAGCTTTTTTCTTTGCATAAGAAATGAAATAGGATGGGTACTGTAGTTTTTTTTAAACATTCGTAATGTATTGAAATTCATCATTAAGATATTGATGGCGGCATATTTTAAAGGCACGCAAGAAAAAACCAATAATCATGCCAGTCTTTATTTTATCATTGTGGTGCGAGTAATAATGAATATAATCGTTTTTGTGTGTGGTTTTTCTATGTACTTTGAAACTCAGCTCGGTTTCTGATCTGATGAGGAGTATTTCTAGAAAAAGCTAGGGAGTTGTCTTGTTCGGATGCATGTGTAAATTTTATAGATGGTTCCACTGAATTTAATTTATTTCTAATTTGTTCTATTTGTGTGTTTTTAGGTAGGAACATAAGAATGTCATCTATATATCTAAAATATGTGGAGTTGTTAGGAAGTCTGTATTTAAAAGAGTTGGTGTCTAAGAATTCTAAGAATAAGCAGGCTAGTACACCACTAAGGGGGTTACCCATAGGGAGTCCAAATTTCTGTCTGTAGTAAGAATTATTAAACTGAAAGTAGGTTCTATCGATGATGAGTTTTATGATTTGTATTAGTGTATCTGAGGAAACAGGTAGGTCGGCTTTAATTTTTATTAGGTGCTTGTGAAGAAAATTGAGGCATTTTTTGATTGGAATATTGGTGTATAGGGAAATTATGGCTAAACTATGCATGGTTTTATTTTGTATGTCCATATTTTTAGTCTATTTATGGAGGTCACCAGAGTTTTTGATATGTGAAGTGCTGATGGTGTCCATTAGTGGAGTTAAAATGTGGGCAATACCTGGTGCTAATTTATGTGTGACGCTTCTGATGTTAGATACACTAGGTTACATACGGACGTTTACTTTATGTGTTTTGGGAAGGACGTAAAATACAGGAATAATGGGGTGGTATTCTATGTTATTTATCAATTTTTTATCATTTTCGATAAGTTTTTTTACGGATTTATTGAAAGTTTCGAAATCTTTTTGTAGTGATTTAAAATCTATTGGATTATATATATCTCCGCCTGCCAATAGTGTGTGCATTTTCTTTAGATATATGTCTTTATCTATCATAACTATACCGCCTCTTATATCGGCTTGTGAAACGATGATGTCTTTATTTTTTGTTAAAAGATTTAAGGCATCAATGTATCTCTTTGGTAGTGCTGATTCTTGAGGTTGGGTAGTTGTTAACGCTATTAACCCTTGTGTGAAGCCCTTAGTAAAATCCGAGTCATCTTGTCTATAATTTTTTAGGGTTGTGTTAGTGGTGATGTTTGAATGTTTGCCGGTAGCGAATTTAAGACCGAAACTGAGAGCTTCAGTTTCAATATCCGAGAGTGGTTTTGAAGTAAGGTTTAGAATAAGGTCTGGACGTCCTAAGGTTTTCCATTTGCTGTTTTTTATTAATTGCGCAAGTTTGTTTTCCAATTTAAAAGTGTGGCGAGTGTTATATTTTATGATAGATCTGTTAACGTTCTTAGTTGATCTAGGTCAGCCCATATTTTCCCGGATTACAGTGAAAAATATATTTTGTCATCTATAGTATATTTAAAGCACCAAAGCTCTCATCTTGTTCGGAAAGCCAGGCCATTAATTACGGAATATCAACAGAATTACAAGAAAACACCCAGATCAACTAAGAACTTCCTCAACAATAAAACAGACATTAAAAACTACCAAGAACTCTCCCAAAAACCTCACATCCGACGCCGGTATATATATTCCATCCCATGTAACAACTGTCAACAATCGTACATAGGTGAAACACAGCGAAATTTGAAATTAAGAATTTACGAACACAGAAGAGATATAAGGAATGGTAACACCCTAAATGCACTCTTTTGCCATTGTGCAGAACCCAATCACTCGTTTAATTTAGATCAAGCGAAAATTATTAAATACGTGATAGATAGAGCAAAAGAAGACTTTAAGAATCAGCACTAATATTAAATACTAATACTATTACCAAAGAAAAGGCGTCTACCATTTAGCCCCTAGCATAGGGAAAATAATAAATAGAGAACAAAATATCAAAACAGATCCTGGCTAACCGTGTTTCCTTTAATCTTTCAACAAAATGAATAAGTTTACAAAGAAAAAAATGTACATATTTACTTAACGCATTTTTAAAAGTGTATATATAGACATTGAAAACCCCAACCTTCCCATACGCACACATGTGTCCTTCCCGGCATGGGTAGGATTCAAAAACTGTTCTCTTTTTCGTATGATCTCTGACTGTTTCTTTTCTTTCATTATTACTTCAATATCCTGAAGATGTCCTCATAAATAAGGACGAAACGTTGATTATTTTAATAATTTCATTCGGTTTTCCTATTTTTCTCAAAACATATATATATATATATATATATATATATATATATATATATATATATATATATATATATATATATTACAGACACACACTGGCTGTTTCACAGTCTGTGTCGCAACCTACTAAATGCCTCACTAGCTTTATTAATTTTAGTTTGGATGTCCTTTTCAAATTAAACTTACCATCATCAGACACAACAGCTCTAAGGTATGTAAACGAAGATACTGTTTTGAAAGTTTCACCATCAACATATACCACTGGTTTTGAAGAGGACGTAGCATTTGATTTGGCTGATGAATAATTTCAGTCTTTTTTATGCTCATTGTAAGACCGAAGCCTTGCATGCACCAGAAAAGCTATTGAGGGTGTTCTGCATACCATCAAGACTATAGGTGACAAAAGTGCAGTCATCAGCATAAAGGTGGCCAAGTACAGTCTGCACCGAAATCTTCATTTTGGCCTTTAACCGTTGCTGGTTACATAATCCTCCATTTGATCGATACTCGATATCCATACCTCCTAATGTGTTCCTGAAAGCTGTCTCAAGCATCAGTGAAAAGAAAAGAGCAAATAGGATCGGAGCAAGGACACATCCTTGTTTAGTTATATTTGACACTTCAACTTTGTTCACAGCCAGATCGTACTGTCGCTACTATTTCCCAGTGAAAAGAGACTATGGCATTCAACAACTTGTCCAGAATACCAAGCCCTCTCGAAACAGTCCACAGGGCAGCCCTAGAGACGGTACTATATGCCTTTGTGAGGTCAACGAATGTGACAAACAAGTCCTTATTCTGCTCCCTCGCTTTCTCCTTACCGAAGGCTGTAGATCATGTCCACAGAAACTCTTACTGCCCTTTCGCTTTCGGAAAAAAACAGCCGGACGACGAAAACCCCCACATTACATCCAGCAGAAAAATGTCAGTACTAAACGATCCCCCTCCCCGCAAAAAAACACTGTACCATAATAAATTCATAAAATTTATTTTTTATTTATGTTTCATTGTCATCTCTTATTTTTGTTTTGTTTTTTGTGATAAAATACTTTTTTCTTTGAATTAGTGTAAAAATAGTTTTTGTTGTTTAAGTGAACCAACGGCATTTTTATTTATTTATTTTTTTTTTTTTTCTAAAATGTGGTTTTCTTTAAAATAACTTTTTAAAAATTGTTTAATTTTATACGGGCCTCCAATCTGCTGGGAATTTCGAGGGTAATACTCTTCAGAAATACCCCTTAAAAGTTCTTTGCAGTCGATGAGAGTGTGGTCCGATCCGATATCGCACTCTTTTCATCGTAGGTAACTGTGCGTTACTGTTTCCTAGGCCTCCAAGTATATTAATCTTAAAAATATCGGGATCCGAAATGGAATCGATGTGAAAAGGTGTCATTGCAAAGGAAATTCCAGTGTCTACACAGGACATTACTGCACCTCTAGCAGAAACCGTCAATTAGGTTTCGTTGTTTTAGAATACACTTCCGATAGCATTTTGAGCAGCCGGTTTTCTTGACAGAATGCGAGGACAGATTCCGGATACTTCACAATAGCTTTCAACCTAGTATTGTTCATTTTCCTTCCTTGTCACAGAAATAAAATACTTTTTGTTTGAAGCTCAATAATACTCTACCGTTTTCTTTTTTTAATATTTTTAAAGTGCAATGAAACTCTTCTGTTTCCATTTCCTTGTTTTCTTTCAAATTGGCCGTCTGCTCGCCGGCGTTAGTTTTTGCCATTCGGTTTCTTATTGCGTAAACTCACCCGGCGTTTTTCCCAGCGTTGAAGAGTAATCCTTACCAAAATTGGAATTTACACTGCAGAATATCCAAACATTAATTATGAGGGGGACAAATATTTTCTACATAGGTATAACCACTTATCAAGGCGCAGAGACCATTCGAGGATAAGGATTAAAACTGTACAGTAGTCAATCGGACAATATAGGAATCGTTAGTAATAGAAATTCGGTGAATTTGTTAACTTAAGTTGAATTGCTCATCAAGAACTTTTTTACGTTGGACTTGAAGACAATCATATTGTAGTCAGCTGGAAAGTAGGAAAACGGAAGACAGTTCCACAGACGTGCATTTCTAAGAAAGAAGCTTTTACGTTGACTCTACGTTTATTTTTCCGTACAGGTAAAGACTGGGGGGGTGTTATTGGTAGTGTTTTCAGATAGACGTATGTTCTTTGGAAGGTTTTGCGAGGGGGGCATAGATTCAAGCTCAGTCGAGCACTTGCCATAAAAATAACGATAAAACAGAGGCAAAATCGCAACACCTCTTCTGTGATATAGAGCTTGCAGGGAAGATAAAAGAGTATCTCCTACGAGGATACGAATCTATCATTAACTCTATCAAGGCAGGATGAGTCATTTCTAGCAGCTCCTGCCCAAATGTGGCAACAGTACTCCATCCTTGGACGTACCTGGATCCTATATAGATAGAGAATTGCATAAGCAGTGAGATATCTACTGGATCGATATAAGGATCCCACCATTTCCAGCGACCTTGGCAATAGTTTTGATATACTTGTTCCATTTAAGATCAGAAGACAAGGCCAATCACAGAAGTTTGTCAAACTATAAGGCCTTCCCAAGACGAGGGCGATTGTTGCCATATTTTTCTGCTTTTATTTTAAAGGTTTTTTTTGTGAAAGACATCTGGAAACAATTTATTTCAAGGAATTTGTAAAGTATTTTTTTGTTTAAATTGGAAGAGATGATGTTTAATATTCAGTATGTAGATACTATCAATAATGTGCACGTAAAAGCAGTCTTTTTATCCTCCAATATTTATTCAAACTTCGCCGCCTTGTTGTAATTGATTGTGTCGCACCGTGATTGGCTGATCCGGGTGTTACGTGAAAGAGCAGCTAAACCCGAGCTGTGTATCGGCAGAATACGACTTTTGACAGCATGTTCCGGCTAAAGCAGAGTAAACGTTTAGATACATAGTGTACAAATATTTTTGAATATTTATTTCACGAATATATATACATTTTCAAAATGAATTATAAACGATACAATTATGAAATAAATATATTTCTAATAAAAACGTTTTACTGATTGTCTGACGTGATTATCCCCTAAACAAACATCCATTTCCATATATATATATATACACACACACTTTACCTTTCGCCAGATTATCCATTCATGTGAAATCCCCTTTTTCCTCACCATATTCCCTCTACTTCACTTTTTTGTTATCAAGTAAGATCTTTGACTTACTCGCAGTTTCATCAAATACTTTTGTTTACAAAATACGATCGATCCCGCATTTTGCTAATTCCTACCCTCTGATGAAAAGGAAAGTACTTCTTGGAAACTCCGCGGATTAAGGACTATGCACTTATTAAGTGCTTCCTTTTCAGATTAAATATGTTTAACTCTTTTTTAAAGTGCTTTTTAACATGTTTATTAAGTATTTTCTCTTATTATAAACTCTCCTATTTTGTTTTATCGAGCCTTTACATCTGGTTGAGATTACTTTATAAATAATTATTTATATTATACTTTAATTTTACCATCTTGGATCATTTTGGTAAATTTAATTGTAATTTTTATTATATATATATATATATATATATATATATATATATATATATATATATATACGTATATATATATATGTGCGTATATATATATATCTATATATCTATAAAAGTGGACGTGTATGTCTGTCTGTGTGTCTGTGTGTCTGTCTGTGTACATTTCCCTACGCAATAACTCTGTCAATTTTTAGTCTATAGACTCGAAATTTGATATACAGGGTACTGAGATTTGGAAAAATCGATGTGACGGGTGTTAGCCAGAAATTTGGCTGTTAAGGGGTCAAATTTCCACGATTTGACCTTTAAGAACTCTACCAAACTCCTCCGACAATTTTGGGTCTAGACACTTGAAATTTTAGATATAGGTTCCTTGAACCTGGATCTAACTTAATAAAGTGATTTGAGCCCGTAACTATAAATTTTAAGGGGTCATAATAGGGGTCAAAGTTTTAAAAAATTAAACATTTTTTTTGTTTTTTTGCGTTTTTTGCACAGCATACACCTCCAAACACACAAGCAACGCCGGGCACCCCTGCTAGTATATCTATATATCTATAAAAGTGAACGTGTCTGTCTGTCTGTCTGTGCACATTTCCCTACGCAATAACTCTGTCAATTTTTAGTCTATAGACTCGAAATTTGAAATACCGGGTACTCAGATTTGGGAAAATCGATGTGACGGGTGTCAGCCAGAAATTTGGCTGTTAAGGGGTCAAATTTCAACGATTTGACCTTTAAGAACTCTACCAAACTCCTCCGACAATTTTGGGTCTAGACACTTGAAATTTTAGATATAGGTTCCTTGCACCTGAATCTAACTTAATGAAGCAATTTGAGCCCGAAACTCTAAATTTTAAGGGATCATAATAGGGGTCAAATTTAAAAAATAATTGACGTCTGCGGTCTATACCAAATTACGCACACAATTTCTGGTCTAAACATTTGAAATTTTACATAAAGTGTATTCAGAGATAGGGCAAGCTTTTCTTATCAGTTTGGGTCGAAAATTTTTAGTTACCAATATATAAATGTATGTATGTATGTCTGTTTGCATGTCTGCCTTAAACTTTCAATAGAGGCGACGGATTTTTTCAAGATCAGTATCGTTTTAAAGTTCGATATTTCATACGACAAATATCGAAAAATTGTCTAAAAACATTAATATCTTCCCCTTCAACTAGGCACTTTTCTACAGGGGGGGGCACTTTTTTCGCCGATATTTTTGAAAGTTAATCTCCTTTATATTATCTAGCCTTACTTTTTAAAAATGTCGCTTCCGGTTTGGCGGTGGTCGTAACAGCATAGACGTTAGGTTTTACTCCGTTCTTTTCCTCCTTTGCGGTACGGGTTCGAGCCTGCCTTCCTACTACCACTTATTTTTTTGCTCAGCATACACACCCAAACACCCGGGCAACGCCGGGCGCCCATGCTAGTATATATATATATATATATATATATATATATATATATTTATATATATATATATATATATATATATATATATATATATATATATATACTTATTTGTAATATACTGAGTTCGTGTAATTCAGTAAATTTTTATATACCAATAGGTTTAAGCCAAAAAAGGTTTACTTATGGTTAAGCTACCAAATTATCACATTTCATAATTGAGCATTATTATACTGTGTGTGACACAAAAACTTTTTTTAAGAAGAATAACTAATAATATCCAGGCAGTAAATAGATTAGAACACTTCACCCGAAATGTCCTATGAGGTTTATATATATTTAATACACCCATTTAACTTTATTCTCATATTCAATCAAATTCTAAACATAAAATATTCTTATATCCATGTACCAATAAAACGATAATCTAAAAACATTACTTGTCACTAATACGAAATTAAAACTAACCATAACACATTACAAGGCTGTTACAAACATAAGATAAATATAGATACAAAATTTTCAAAAATTCTTTTTACAAAAAATCAATCATCGGGAAAGAAAGGAATTTAGGAACACAACAAATAAGATATATTAAAAAAAATATTTTCTTTTTTAAATGGCTAAGGGCTCACCGTAGAAACTTTACATGACTCTTTTATTAAATAATGATACGAAAATTAGGCGATACATTATTACTTAGATGGGGTTTTCCGTAACCGCAACCAAGGTAAATGTTTCTCGCATGTTTTCCCGCTAGGGATCCCCCCACTTTTTTTCTTTCTATTAAAAAAATGCTACATTGCCAAAAAGTCTGAAGAAAAGCTGATTTTTGAAAATTTTCAAACGATATAATGCTTTAAATTGTCGAACTGGAAATTGAAACAATTGTAACATAAAATTAAATACGCTTTTCGATACCATGAACACCTTGTCTTGAAGTCTTGATTTTGCATACACATTATATATATATATATATATATATATATATATATATATATATATATATATGCAGATTTACTATATTTTAAAATCAAATTTTATTAAATAATCGCATACAGTATTTATTTAGGTGTGCCCTGTTCATATATTTATACAAACATTCTTATTTAAAAAGAAATGATATGAATAAAACAAAGAAATTATTCGCATATATGTATGTATAAGATCTTAAAATAATACACATATACACATGCACACACACGCGTGCTCACATACACACACATATATACACATATGTGTATATATACACACATATATATATATATATATATAAATGGATGGAAGCTTTTTGATATAATAAAATGTTGAACATGCAGGTGGAGCCTAGATACAAGAGAAAAATATATATTAAGTAGAATATATATATATATATATATATATATATATATATATATATAGGGTCATAGCAACTCTTCATTAAGACCATTCCGAAGCCTAATGAATCTCATCAGAAAAAGAGAAAAGATGCAAAATAACAGGGCAGATTAAGGTAGCTAGTACGAGTAGTATATATTAAAGCCGGGAGAGAGAATTGTTCATAGGATTTTTAGACAATTATGTTACGTTAAATATGCTAGCTTTGGGCTATAGAACGATGGGCGACAGATGTATGGAGTACACTGCACACTATATTGCATTCTCCTGTTTTTAATTTATCAATAATGATACTTGCATTTGTATAGTTTTTCTATTATTAATATATTTACTCATGTATACACACACACACACACGCACACACATATATATATATATATATATATATATATATATATATATATAAGTTCGTAGACATTATTTTATGTATAAACATGAAATCGTATGTATTTAATTCCTATATTATAGAGTGAGATTCATGTTATTATTTATTCATTCCTAATATTAAAACATATACCGCATCTTTCAATATTATCTCGATTGGTATTTGATTTAATTGTTTAAAAACATCTATTTTTGAACATATGTGATGGAGGATTTAGATAATAAAAACATTTATTAGCAGTAAAAAAATATGTTGACTGAAATTTATATATTTTATGAACTTTATACTTTATAACTAAGTATATGAAATAGACATAATGTTTTACTCCAACATTAAATTTCTAATGATAAAACTGTATATGTTAATACTTTTATAACAATAGTTTAAATGTACATGTGTTTAGAAATATAGCTTATATAAATATAACGTATATGTCGTGTTTTGCGAATGAATATGGTTTTGATAAAATTACGCATTTACTAAAAATATACTTTTGCATTCAAATATAAAATTTATTTTCTCTTATAATCAAATATTACAGTATTAATACTTAACAAAGTAAAATGTGTATTTTGTTCAAGAATATTTGCATGATAAAGAAGTATTTGTCTCTTTAGAAAACTCCAATTAAATTAGGATGCGAACTGGTCATATATATTTATACATACATACATACATTTAAACACAGGCACACACACCTATATAAATACACACGTATATATATATATATATATATATATATATATATATATATATATATAAATACACACACATACATATATATATATATAAATGTAAATATATATGTATATATATATATATATATATAAATGTAAATATATATATATATATGGTGCAATTATTTTAAGTTTGCGGAAGGGACATGAGTAAGCTTAATGTCATATATCTAGAGATACATTTTCCGAACTGTAATTCTGCCTGAGTATGTAAATGACAATTAACTTTTGGAAAAATGAAGGTAGTCGCCGTGAGATTAGTTTATCTTACTGTATTCATAAAAATATTAAGTAAGAGCAAGGAAAGTAGTATTTAGATTTTATTTGAAGCACTTTTTTACATTATAGGGCAAATATCTATTGGATATGCGGAGAAACTCATAATAATTTTTTTTTTAATTTGAACTGCGGTGATGTTTACCCTTTTATGTTTTTGCGTATAAGTAGATAACAACTTCATCGCCACGTTGTTAACAATGCGACACCTATTGTGATATTGTATCCGTTTACAAGTGCGTTCACCCGGAACAAGGCACTATATATAAACGTTGGAGCATTTAATTTTTTTTATCTTTTTCGTTCAATGTTATTACCTGTAATTCTCCCTGGATCAACATGATTACACCGCGAGAAAAGAATTATGATGCACCAACGTGATTATACCGTATACCTTAAATATAGCAGCTATACTCCATAAATAGTTTGAAATTTGATTTGTAGAGAAAGTAAATAGCTATCTATGTAGCGATAGAGAAAACAGACTTTACAAAAAGCATAGAATTTATATGACTATGTGTTTGTGTTGGGCAAGACAAGGATGCCAAAAGACAAAAAGAAGCAGCAGTCAGACACACAAAAACAAATGCCACGTTTTACCACCATTTATAAAAAAATAAGCAAAAGTCTGATTGAGTTAAGTAATGAAACCTGAATTGATATCGCTATTTTGTTTATCAAAAACTGTACGTTACCTTCTTAGAAAAAACTCTTAGAAAAAAGCCTGCTGCCATCATATTAACGTCAACTTGTTATAAAGAAAGCAGCGATATAATTCTTTCTATGTAGCACATTAAATACCACAATTGTAGATACAGGTATGTACAAAAGTTGTTCGTCTTATTTATTTTAATAACATTCATCTGACAATTAGATTTATGGTTCAGTAAAAACGATAAAGACTAAAACAATGTGGATGTCAACAATACATGCATTATAATTTAATGTACGAAACACCCTGTCTTATTTTTTAAACAGAAACACTGAGCTGACAAATTTAAAATGAAAATTAAAAAAACATGAAAAAACACCAAAAATATGATATAACATTTTACGATAAAAATGAATAAAAAAGTATTCAATTGATTTACTTACTGACATTCATAAATATGCGCTATGGGACGTTTTAGACAAATATATGTGTGGAGCCCCTAAACACAATTTAAAAAAAAAATATTATCATTACACTAACTTTTGTAAATCAACGCAAAGATGCAACATGCGTTTAAACGTGTTTACTTTAAATAATTTATATATTGAATATAATTTAACATAACTTCAGACTTATAAAACAGACAAAAGCTATTACTTCATTAAAAATAATCCAAAGGGATTAAAATAAGGATCCATATCTATAAATCGCGTCATATGTGTCTCTTTCACTCATTACTTTTTCGTTTCTCATTTTTTTGTCAAAGTAAAACGGCAGGCGTCACGCGTTTTTATCATTTCTGTGAATGTATCGAGTTGTGTTACCATTTTAGCTCTTCAATATCGAAAGTGGCGATGCCCTTAAACTTTCTCGTCGTGTTTCCTTTTTTCTTTGTGACTTATCTTTTGTCCATTTAGCTGCAAGTTTTCGTAGTTTCCTAGTTTATTCTCACGGTGTTTAATTTTGTTTCCATCTGCATTTCTTTTTAGTGTGACCACACTGTCTTATTTGATAATAAAATAAGGAGTTGATATTAAAAACGGATTCTACGTTTCAGATTAATTGTGAGAGAAACAAATTAATGTGTTAACATATATAATATTTCAAAGATTTATTTGGATAGGAACATATTACCGTTTTACATATAAACACAGTAAAAGTTTCTGAATTTTCAAAATTAGAAATTAGAGTATTATTCAGATTATTCGGACTATTCTTCCTATCTTGATTGTAATTTGCATAACATAACTTCCGAACTTCTTCAGGTTTATGTTTTCGAACTCGGGAATTTGGACGTAATTTCGAACGCCACCACTAATTTTCATCCAGCTGTCATTGGATAGAGATCTTAAATAATTTTCAATTGTATTTTTTCGGTTGCTCGCACTTCCCATTGGACTTAAAATTTGAAGAAGAATATCACTTTACAATTGATTTTCCAAGTACTCTAACCACTGCGCGACAATACGAATTTTGATAACCTGTTCATAATAATATAACTGGTATGACTATGTTTATCATCGCCTCCTTAAAGCTTCGAACTATTATGTCTTTTTTGTACTGTCCAACGTTCATGTATAAACTAATTTTATAATTATATTAGTATAAAGTATTATTTACTTATAATAAAACTATTTGATTAATTGCTATGAATATAATTATTTATTACTTACTATTATTACTGATAAGATCAATAATTCGAAAATTCAAATAACACGAACGCATTTAACTTCGACTTAAATGATTAAGAAGATAAACCTTAATTGAATACTGTATAATATATTCAGATAGACGAATAGACATATGGATATTTCGCCGTATTTATTCGCCTCAGGCGATTTTCTAAGCTTTATTGTTATCAAGGCATCGTATTAGCATCCGTTCAACATTAATTCAAAAAACAGGACTTAATCTTAAAATAATATTTATTCATATGTCTCGCTTTCGTGATGTCTTTCATGGAAATGAATTCATATAGCTTTAAAAATCTGACCCTCATTTCTAATGTTTGATCCTGATTGCTTAAGCCAGCTATTTATATCCTAGTTTTATTTTCGACAGTTTCTGGTCACAAATGTCTGCACCAATCTGCTTGTCTATATAAAACATACTATCGCACTTTCAATATCTCAAATATCGCTTGAGTCAATAATGTTATAGTTAGGGATAAAAACGAATTTAAAAGAAAACAAGAAGCTTTGCTGCAGTAAATACCGCCAGGTGGGCAGTTAATATATTCAGAATAAATAAGACACAAAAGGGAAATAGGTTCAACTATAGGTAGACGTTCGAGAAGGCGGCAGAAAATAATTTTTGTCACGATCTCAAATTGTAGATTTCAGTCACGCCTATTCTCAATTTTTTACAATGTTATGGCAGTTAATGATCAATTTGTATTCGGCTTCAACAACTTGGCGTGTTATTGCTGTTTATTAAATCTTCGGATATAAAGTGGAAAAGCCATCATCATTTTAAAGTTACGTAATATCAATCGTTGGAAGGAAATTTTATGTCAAAATACAATTGTTATTGCATCATAAATTCTGTATGTAACTTCACAATTATATATATATATATATGTATATATGTATATATATATATATATATATATATATATATATATATACAACACGCCTTTCACACACAATTTATGAAAAATTCACACACACAGAGGTACACACGCACACGCATATATTTACTTAGCTGAAATATTGTTGGTTTAAAAGTTAATATTTTCGAAAATGCTCTGTATTAATTATAGGTGAGTAGTACTGTAAATCTGGGGAGCCTTGTTGTAATTTCGATTCTAGAGAGCACCACAAGTTTTTCTAAACGGACAATTTTGATGATGGCTTGTGCGACTACACTGAGGAAGTAAATAATAATAATAATAATAATAATAATAATAATAATAATAATAATAATAATAATAATAATGATAATAATAATGATAATAATAATGATAATAATAATAATGACATTAACAATAATAATAATGATAATTATGATAATAATAATATTAATAATAATCATAATGATAATAATAATAAAAATAATGATAATGATAATATTAATGATAATAATAATAATGATAATAATAATGATAATAATAATGGTAATGATAATAATGATGATAATGATGATAATAATAAAATTAATAATAATAACAATAATAATAATTATAATAATAATGATAATAATAATAATGATAATAATAATACTGATAATATTAATAATAATAATAATAATAATAATAATAATAATAATAATAATAATAATAATAATCTCCCATCTCTAAGGAATCAAGGGCAGAATAAATTAAAAACAGAAACAGAAGATTTCAAGCTCTTCCTTAAAATCACAACAGATACAAACACAGATCTAATTAATTTAATTTATGCGGGAGATGATAAGTATCTAGTTCAAATGAGGAAAACAGCCGGCGGGAAGATTCATCGACAATACCAAAAGATTAAGAAAGATTAGAAACCAAAATAAACAAACATACATAAGAAGCCAAAACCATAAACAGGAAAAAAGCGACGTGGAGAAAATTAAAGATTGGAAATGTGACAAGATGGGAGAGGCTAAACAAGAAAAAAGAAGATCTGAACCAGAAAATAGCAGCAAAACAAGGAAGATTAAGACGATACAGATATAAATATGAAAATGGAAGCAAGACAGGACATTTCATATCAAGGGAAGCCAATTCTACCAAAACGTGAACGGAGGGGAAAAAACGGGGCGACCAAAGCTAACAGAAACAAAACTCTGTTGAAGTAAGATATTGAAAGAACGACAAGACTACAACAGAAATTTCGAATGGCCGAAAGACGTGAAAGAAGAGTTACAAGAAATCAAAGAGGGAACAGTGAATGAAATCAGCAAAGAAGCCATGAAGAAAATCATAGGAAAAATGGCAAACAGGAGAGCACCAGCACACGACGAGATTCATGAATACGGGTTCAAAAACTTTACAGCTCTACACGAAAGACTAGCTCAAAACATGGGCAGATATATACAGTAAACAAACGCACCAGCTTGGATGAGAAAAAGCAGAACTACGGTGATATAGAAAGACACAGAGAAAGGAACCACTCCCAAAAACTATAGGCCTATCACGTGCTTACCCACTCTGTGGAAAATACTTACACACAACTGAGGGAACAAATAAAAACTCTCTTAAGAGAGTTGTAGATTTGTTCCCTTTGTAGACTTCTCCCTGAGGAACAGAAAAAACAGACTTTGTAGACGTCTCCCTAAAGAGCAGAAAGGCTGCTAGAAAGGAAAACGAGGAACACCTGATTTTTTATATATAAATCAAAAGAGGTAAAAAGAAGAGTAATAATTTAGTCATGGCATGGATTGCCTACAAAAAAGCGTATGACAGGATTACTGAAGCATGGATAATAGAATGCTTAAAAATGTATAAAATACCAAGCAAGATCCTCAACGTGATTTAAAATGTGATGATAACATAGAGACTAGAACTGACAGCTGATGAACAACACATAACAGAAATTAACATACAAAGAGGTATCTTTCAAGGAGATTCACTATCATCATTATTGTTCATCATAGCCATGAAGCCCCTGAACAATATGCTGAGAAAGTGCCAAGGGAGATACTATTTCTCTAACACAGAGAAAAAAAATTACCACCCTGATGTACATGGACGTCTGAAACTCTTCCCAAGGAGCAAAAATGCATTAGAGGCATTAATAAATACCATCAGGATCTTCAGCTAGGATATCTAAATGGAGTTGTTTTTTTATGGAAAAGTGCGCTCTACTAGTTATAAAAAAAGGGAAAAGTAGAGACGACAGAAGACATGGAACTACCCAACCAAATGGAGATGAGGGCACTAGAGGAACAAGACGCATACAATACCTAAATATACTGGAAGCAAACCCCATCAAAGCAACAGAAATGAAAGAGAGAATACGAAAGGAATACGCCAGGTGAACAAGAAAACTTCTCGAAACAAAATTATTCGACAGAAAACTAATAAAAAGCATAAGTGCATGGGCAGAATCACTAGTAAGATAATCTGGATTGTTTATAGGGTGGACTAAAAAGAACTGATACAACTCGATCAGAAAACCAGTTAACTCATGACCATGGACAATGCACTACATCCGAAAGACGATGTTGACCGACTCTACGTAAAAAGGAAAGACGGCGGGAGGGAACTGGTTAATATAGAAGACTGTGTGAATGACGGCAAAAAAGAAGCAGAACAATACTTAATACAAAACACTGAAAGAATAATAATAGTAGAGAGAGATACTGAAATATTTAAAAATAACAAAAGGCAAGGAAACAGCGAATTCAGACTCTGTGGACAAAGAGACGAAACGATAAACAATATAATAAGTGAATGCAGCAAACTGACATAAAAGAAATAGAAAAACAGTACGACAAAGTGGGAAGGGTAGTACACTGAGAATAATGCAAACAACTGTATCTCGAACGCACAGGCACGTGGTCTGACCTGTCAATAACAGTACTTGCAAATGAGAATCACAAATTCCTATGGGATATGGATTAACAAACTGATAAACCCATCCAAGCAAGAAGACCAGATTTCTTAATAATTAATAAAAAAGAAAAATTCTGTAAATTTGTAAACTTTGCTGTTCCAACTAACCACAGAATGATATCAAAGAAAAGGAGAAACCGAGCAAATACACCGAGTTAGCCCGAGAGCTTAAAGGGATATGGAAGATGAAGAAAATCAAAATAATACATAGAATAGTAGGAGCACTAGGAACATTCACGAAAAACTTTGAAAAAAAGAATGGGAGAAATTGGAATCAAAGGAATAACTGGAAAAATACAATGAACAAAAATCATAAAAACAACTGAAATATTAAGAAACGCCCTTGAATGTGGAAACTAACCCACAGGAACAACAAGTGCGACACGGAAAAACTACTGCAAAGGTATCGGACTTCTTGCACAGACAAACTTTTGCATAGGCAAAAAAATGGAACACTACATGGAACCAAGAACACTGAAAACGCGTTACTGTAAGATCTCTAGCAAACTCTACCCCCATTGCCACATAACTACCCTCCCCAAAAAAGACCGAGACCAAATGACAAAGTAGAGTCAAGGAGGAAGGAAAAGCCGATGCACTGTCTAGATCTCAGCCGAATAAGTGCGAAGAGAATTGGGACCCTAGAGAGTCTTATTGTCACTCGAATCCTAGCAAAGACCAATATCTGCTGCCAACGAGAAATCAATGACAAGCAGCTGTTGCAATAATGCAGCATTATTTGCAAATGTTATCGAAAGAGGGGGAAGAGTACTCTAAACCTGGAGAGACTTGTTGTCACTCAGCCTCCAGGGAAGACAACAGGCTGTTTTTAGGGAAAGATCTCTAAAGACCTGTGTGAAAGCTCCTGCAGCAATATTTAGCTAAGAATTATAACAGTAGAAGATTAAACGAAATCGAAAGATGGGTACAAACGTAGTTATAAGTTCTACGTATCTATACCAGAATGATGCTCATTGTAATGAAAAGTCTATATGTGTTTTACTTTTAACAAGCGTCCAAGTTTATATAATTATTGCTAGGTGTTTTTGCAATATTATGGGCATCACAAAGATAAGGCGGAAAAAATCAAACTTTTTTAATAAATTCTCAGAATTGATGAATTTAAGTAGAAACATTCTAATAAGTAATTCTATTTATTATATTCTAAATATAACATTGGTGACGGCATCGGATTTAAATTGTGAAAATGGTTTCTTTGACAAGAATGCATTCAGGTGTGTTTTTTTGATCATAATTAGACATTTGTTTTGTGATTTTCGCTGTTTCGCATGAATCATTATAATCTTTTAAAAAAGCTTGTACAAGTTGAGACATCGCTAAATATGAAAAGTGAGTGATGATACAATTTTAAGGATATGCATCAAGGTTTGCACTTTTGATGGGCTAAAAAATATCTTATTTTGTTATATTGTTAACTTATATATTGACCATGAATATGCCCGTTTATATGGTTTTATACGATTATTATGGATGGTAACATTTAATGCTAGAACAACTAAGCTGTTCTCCTTTAACAATTACAAGAACCCTCTCCAACCGCCTATATCGATGACAAATAGCACCCTATCTGAGAATTCCAGCTTCACAACTTTTAGGCTAACATTTGTTGGTAATATGAACTGGAACAAATACATAGAGGGCATTGCAAAGGCTGCTGCAAAGAATGTCGGTCACCTCTATCGATCTAGAAGACTACTCACACTTGGGAGTACTCTGTACTTATTCAAGACCACCATTCGTCCATGCATAGAGTAGTATTGCCACAGCTGGGCTGGTGTGTCTACAGCTTATCTCGCCCACTTAGATAAAGCCCAAACAAGATTTATCAATCTAATTGATCCCACTTATCAACTAAGTTCCAGACCCTATCCCATCGCCTTAATGTTACATCACTGGTCCTGTTTTACAAATATTTTAATGGATTGTGTTCTGATGAACCCGTTGCATTTGTAACTCCTCCACATCCATATCCCAGACAAACTCGGTTAGCAATAAGATCTCACCCTTTCCCTGCTAGTGTCCCTAAATTCAAGAAATTTCCTATTCTAATAGTTTCTTCTCTCGAACTGTTAGATATAAGAATTCTCTTCCTACTACCTGCTTCCCTGGCTGTATTGATATGCGGAAGTTTAACTGTAACATAAACAAACCTCTTGTTAATCTTTCCCAAACAGTAGCCCCTTACGTATAAGTTGTGATATGCTTTGTGAGGGATGAACATGAGTACAGAGAATCGAGATTATTATTCTCTTTCTATTTTACATTAAATTGTTCTTGATGAAATAATATTATTTTTTGGAAGCTGCACTAAATGATAAATTAGATAAAAAACGGACCTTTCTACTGATTTTTCTTACTTCGAACTTGAAAAACCAAGAATATCTAGCTGTAAATGGTACATCTTCGGACAGAAATCGATATTTTCCATCTCACAAGTGAATCCTATATAGCAATGTAAGTGTGAAATGAACGATTTAATGGTGTTTAATTCGAGTATTTAAAGATAAATTTCAACACGCGAAATTGCATATAAAGAGAGTAAACTAGAAAGGATGTTTTGTATACAGTTTATTCATTAAATATTGTTTGCAGAGTATAACCTCATCATTATATATAACAAACGAGGCGTAGTTTTCTTCTTTGGACAAAAATACCTTAATTTTCCAACATCAGATGCCACATAAATATTTATTATGTCTAAATTTTCAACCCCTCTCTTAGATTACACTACACTACGTTGTTTCATGCACAACACAGACGATGAGGGGAGGGTTTGTCATGATTTTCCGGTCGCTTATGACCTCAGTTAGATTGTTCGCGAGCCCACACGTGTGCCCGATACAGCCGGTCAATATGCAAGCCTCCTAGACCTTTTTCTCTAAACTTCCCCTGAGCTATGGTCATGTTCCGTTCATTCTCCTACAGGATCCTCCGACCATTCCGTTAAGATAAAAACTAAATGTAATAAGTCCCCAGACGAACCCCTCCACCGTACTATCTACCGATACTCTATGGCTGACTGGGATAGCTTCCGTACATTCATATCTGATTTACCTTCGCACTCCACGTTTAAAAAGGAAATGTCCTCTCTAGTATCAGATCTGACCGAATGGTTAATTGTAGGCATAGACCAATTCATACCATCTAAAAAATCCAATAAAAACCTACTAGACAGCCATGGTTCTCTCCAGAATGTGCTGCTGCTATCGCGCATATAAATCACTTTTTCCATACCTACCAACCTAATAGATGTACTGAGACTAAAGCTGCTTTCATGACTGCCAGCAACAACCGTAAAAGAGTAATAAAAAATGCAACAGAGCTATATGCCCAGTCTGTTTAATCCAAGATAGCAGATCAGCGGCTTGGTTCTCACCAGTTTTGGCAAATAACAAATAGGATCCTGAACAGAAGGGTGCGTTCTATCCCAACCATTATCAATGGACCAGAGGTCATCGCGTCAGCATCAGACAGGGCCAAACTATTTGCAAAGAACTTTGAAGCTAATTCTACCCTATGCGACGAAGACCATCAACTCCCCATATGCTCTCCTATAACACAGAACACGCTAGGTAACATACAAATATCCGTGCATGAGGTCGCCAAGCTAATCAAGAACCTTGATTCCAGTAAAGCAACTGGCCCTGACCCAATCCCAATTATAGTGTTAAAAAAGCTTCAACTAGAACTTGCTCCCATACTTACGAAACTGTTTGAGCGATGCCTTAAGCAGAAGTGCTGTCCGACTCCTTGGGCAACCTCATCAGTTTGCCCTGTATTTTAGAATTCAGGTGATAAGTCATTTCCCTCTCAGTACCGGCCAATAAGTCTCCTGTGGGTTATGAGTAAGTTGCTGGAATCCATATTAAATAGAGAAATAGTCAACCACCTCAGCAGACACAACCTTCTTGGTGACACACAATATGGTTTCCGTTCTGTAAGATCTACCGCAGATGTGCTAACGGTTATACCCTACAGGATTAGTTAATCTCTTGAAAAGGCTTCCTTTATAGTGCAATTGCTCTTGACATATCAAAGCCTTCGACAAGGTTATGGCATAAGGGTCTATTTCTCAAGATTCCCAGCTACGGTATAACTGGAAATGTTTTCTCAATCATTATCAATATTAATGCTGGAGTCCCTCAAGGGTCAATCCTGGGCCCAACTCTCTTACTGATCTACACCGACGACCTCACTAAACACATTTGTTGACATCTATGCTGATGACACGACCATCTATGTAACACATCAAAGAGTGTAAATGACAAAGGTATCTCTCATTTTCTCTCCTCTGATCTTGAGCGCGTGGTTCAGTAGGGGAAGACGGTGCTGGTTACCTTTCATGCATTTAAAACCAAACTCCTTTCCTTACATCATCAACGCTCTGATCCCTATCTGGCATCAATTTGGATGGATGGCTCTCGTATGGGAGAGGTCCCGTGTTTTGACAAGCTTCTGGATTTGAGCTTTACTCCTGATTTTAAATGGAACACGTACATCAAGTCTGTTGTCAAGGTCGCTGGAAAGATGGTGGGATCCTTCTACCGCTCCAGAAGATATCTCACTACTGATGCAATTCTCTATTTATATATAAGCCAAGTACGTCCAAGGATGGAATACAGCTACCATATCTGGGCAGGAGCTGCTAACAGCCTATCCTGCCTTGACAGAATAGAAAATCGACTTCGTGGCTTAGTGGGAGATACCGTTTTCTCTACCCTGCAACCTCTTTACCACAGAAGAGACGTTGCGAGCCTATCCTTGTTTTATCATTATTTCCATGGCAAGTGCTCGTCTGAACTCCAATTTTTGTTCTCCCTCGCCAATCTTTCACGAAAAACACCCGTCTAGCTGAATCCACTGTGAAAATTTCCCCCATTCTTTATCTGTGCCTAAGTCAAAGCGTGGATTCTATGAACAAAGCTTCTTTCTTTGAAATGCACGCGTGTGGAACTCTAGTCCGTCTGCCTGCTTCCCACCTGACTACAACTTGGATGTCTTCAAGTTCAACGTTAATAAATTCCTGATTAACTGCCCCTTTAAGTAAACACTTTCATATCTCCACACTAACGTAACGTACTGTACTTGCGATAACCCTTATCCCTGAGTAGCTTCCGGCCCATGATAAAAAATTATTGTTTATATTTACATTCTACATTGAATTCTAGGGTAGGCATCATCACTGTTGCCCAGATTTGTAGACGAAGTTCATAGTTTCCCTTTTCCCTGGCAAATCCTCCTAATCTAACAAATAACACCGGGTACATATATAACCATTACAACTATTTTGGCCTGACAACATTATTAACTGGATTAAACACTGTTACAAATACAACTACCATTACACTTGACGTTCCGAAAATGATGATTTCTCCCCAGTAATATTTCTTCCTATTATCATTGGCTGATACCTAGAAATTCTGTTATTTCGGATCATACAAAAACTGAACTTATCACCCCTTATTCAACTGGCTACTCGATCTTCACGCATTTACATGGATCATTTAATTTGGACATCTGATGAAAATACCGTTCCTTCGTTCTTAACCGTCCAAGCTTTCTGCCTTTACTTGTTTAATTTAATAAACAATATCGTGCAAACTTATGACAAATATGCGAACGAATATGTGGCGAGCGTATATGACATAGACCCCACCTCCGCTCTAAGAACGTTATAACTCAAATCTGACACCCGACGTCGCATATCGAGCCAGCTGAAATTTAATTGGCTTGTTTAGAATTATTTGACGTCGGATAACCATTACATAAACAATAGTATTGTTTAAATTCTATGCTAAATATGACTGCATAAGATACCCTTAGAGTTTCGTGGACACTCTACCTGTTTTTTGTTCCAGAAATCTATTTTTAATGATATACTTTTAAAATATGTATTGAATTATACAATTCCTTTATTTAAGTAAATACAAGAATATCACAGATTCACACAAAACCATACACACGCACACACACCCATAATCACCCCCATATATATATATATATATATATATATATATATATATATATATATATGTATATATATATATATATATATATATATATATATATATATATATATATATATACTAGCAGGGTTGGTTTAATTAGCGTAGCTTAAGGTGAGATATGAAATATGCAAAATAATTTGTTATTTATTTATTACTTTTGAATTGTTATGCACGCATGTAGCAACATTGATCTTTTGAAATATGGCTGAATGCAAAAACCAATCCGATTAAAGATCTTCCTCTAAAATTAATTATGATCATCTGTAGCACGATTGTGTGTGACTCAAGTGAGGTAGTAATTGTAGATTAACTGCTACAAATTCAGAGATATGTTATTTATTATGGGATTGGAATGGGGGAAAAGGAATGATTCCGTAAGATTGGTTATAACATAATAGGGACTTTACATTGATACATAGATATGCTAATTTAACGCCTATATGTTATCATCTTTTATATTAGGAATGAATACGATCTTCGATTACCTAGAACGCAAAGTAAACAAAAAGAAAAAAAGAGAAATTTAAAATGTCACTTTTAGACCGACATTAAAAAAAAATATACTCTCTTCGTATAGTTGGCTAGGAGCTTAGTGTAGTATCTGTTCTGCCTAAACATAGTAAAATTATATCCAGGATTTTTTCGTTATCTCCTGCATCCATAAAATGGCAATGTCACAGCCTCCATTAATCATATTGGAGATAAATCCCAATATCCATCTAATTTCTCACTTTCTACATAAACCAGATTACATAGATAAGTTCTTCTTTTACAGATGTAAAAAAACGAGATATATCACAGGGTCTCCATCGCACTGTAAGCTCATAGCATGTCCAGCAAAAATATATCATATATGAATTATGCCGTTGTTGAATTTCCACAGATACCACTATTATTATTATTATTAGTAGTAGTAGTAGTAATAGTAGTAGTAGTAGTGGTGGTATTAATAATAATAATAATAATAGTAATAGTAAAATAATAATATGCCCATATATGATTTAATAAATATATGCAAGAAAATAAATATATATAATTATATAGTAATAAATTAAAGTATTAGTAAATATTAAATAATCAATAATAAATAGTAAATAAATAAATCTAGCTGTAATTCATATAACAACATCAATAGATATGTAAATACATACGCATATGCATATTAACATGTAAATACATAGACGTATAATATTAATATGTAAATACATACGAATATGCATATTAATATGTAAATACATACGCATATGTATATTAATATGTAAATACATACACATTCTCATTCTCATGCTACATAAAACATGTCACCACATGTGCTTTTACTTTGCCCCCTTCAGCCGCTAACCAGAGGTGATGACACAGTTTCGGTGGCTAAAGCGGGACTGCCACCACTGGCGCCACCAGCATCTATTGCTGCTGGGCAAAGCAATAAATAATCTAATTTTTTTTTTAATTTAAGCCGAGGAAAAACGCTGTTTTTAACTTTTTTCATTTGTTAACTTTTTAATTTTTATTTTTATTTATTATTAACTCCTTAATTTTGCTTTTTTGCTTTTTTTCTTCCCTTCTTTCTTTTTTCTTTCTTTTTCAAGAGCAGCCCGAGAACGGAAGAAGCATATGCATATTAATATGTAAATACATACGCATATTCATATTAATATGTAAATACATACGCATATACTAGGCACCGCCAAAAATGGCCGCAAAATCAAGTTGTTGTTGTTTTTTAAAACAAAATTACATTTATTAAAATCCATTATTTCTGAGTAACTTTTTTTGTCCAAAAAGATACAACCCTGAATTTTATCATATAGAAAACAGAATAATGTAAAACTTTCTCTTCTATTTTTAATTAAATTTTAAATGTTTAATTTTCCCAAAAAGTTAACAATTGACATTTTTTTGTCTTGCACAAAAAACGTACATAAATATTTAAAAAAAAGGTTTTCAAATAATTGATTTATTTATTTATTGTCTAACTAAGATTTAGGATGATTTTCTTAGAGAATATGCAAAAATATTATAATACAAGTACCTGGATTTCAAATAATTCCACTTATTCATATAGGTAACCAGTTATTTCGCGTCAATCTAGACTCTAGATCGACACTGTTTACGTTTGCTTTTGATAAGAAGCAAACTATGGAATACCAAAAAGGCCCAAAAAACTTATTTTTCAGTGACGAAAATTTCAATGTATTATTAATGCTGAGGCTGGACAGTACCAGATGGGTGACCATTTGTATGAGTTTGGTTTTTAATGAGTATGTGTGTGGGGGCCAGGCTCCCCAAAATGGGGGGGAATTTAAAGCAGAATAAAAAAATTATTTCAGCGCGTTTGGTCCACCGTAGTCGAAAGGCGGCAAACGTTTTCAAACGGGATCGAAAAACATGATGCTATTTTTAACACAAAGGGCACAATATTTATCGAATTTTTTTTTATCGATTCTTCAAAGCATGCCTTGTTTAATCATGGTGATGCATTATTCGGCTCGCTAAAAAAAATGTTAATTTATTTATCAAAGATTTGAAAATAGCTTTTTTCGTATAAATATGTTTTTTTTGTTTTGCTTAACTGAAATTAATTAATTTACTTAACATATTCACCGAATTTCACACTTCAAAATTCAAAAGCGGGATAATTAAACACAATCGAAGTTCTGATATTCTGACGTCAAAATAAGGTATGCAAACATTTTTTTTTTTAAATCTATAATTCTGTCCCTTACAACAGCACAGTATGTTGTGTTCAGTTTCAGATGATTATTTTAAGAATATTTGTTCCCACTTCAAAACAAGGGGGTGTAAGCAAAAAAAATATATATCGTTTATGAAAAATAAGTACACTGTTATGAAGTTCATTCTTCTCTTAATAATCGCTGAAAATTTCGTATTGATCGGATAATTACCTGATTTTTGGTAGATTTTTAAAAAGACGGTCCTTCAAAAAGTACTGACCTGCCCCCCCCCGTTTTGACGGTGCCTAGCATATACATCTTAATATGCATTACGGAGGGTAGTACGTATATTTATTTAAAAAACTATGTTTTATAAGGCCCTATATTCGGTTCAGAAAATTATGTATACTTTCTTTTGTTTAGGATAATGAACGCTGTCTTGTGCATGCGTTTTGTAATACCAAATTGTGCTGCTGTACGGAAGCCCTGTCACAAATGTATTGCGCTCTGTGTTTACGAGAATTGCTCGTTTCCCGTTGGAACTATTTTTAATGGTAATCCATATAGCTATAATGGATTATTTTTACATTGTTAAGAAGAAATATTCTTCGATCATGTTTGAGTCTGTTTTTCTTTTAATACTTCCGGTTTTCTCCTATCGTGCTGTTGTGTTCGCTCTAAAATCGGTACGAAATTATTACTGGGTAAAGTTGAACGTTATTTCGCCTATGTTTCAAAAAGTAGTTCCAAGTTTATAATTGGTTTAAGAAACATGAATACGATATTTTCGTATTCAGTTTGTATTATTTTGTTTTGATATTTTGAATGCCCACGCGCAGTTTTTCTCAAAATGTAACGAAACGAATGAACTGAAAAGTTGAGACTACTAGATTTTTGTCGTTGAGAGCGTCCATCTACCTAGGTTTCCTAGGCTTAAAATATCGTAGGGAAATGATATATTTGAAAATGCCCTATTATCAATATAATTATTTTCGTAATGTAAACCTAACACCGGGTTAATTGTATTACATTTTTACTCCAAACAACGCACATTGGCACTTTGGTGTAGGGGGCTACTAGCAGGAAAAGTGAAAATGTCTGTATGTATGTATGTGTGTTCGCTTTTTCTGTATGCCAACAAAAGGCTTTTTTTCAGAGAAGCGGTCGCTTGCTTAACAACTTTTTAAAACTTTTTATATCCCATACAAATCGTAATATCTCACACTTAACAACGAAGCTCGCCTGTCTATTTAATTTGCTCGATTTCGGGAAGATAAATATTCAATATTTGTCGCTCGCCGCATGTGGGTTAGTCTTTTTCCTATAACATCTTGGGAGCGAGCAAAAAACGTTCAGCAGTAAATGAAATACCGCAGTCAAACTGACTTCATTAACTCATTAAAACGAGCACCTGGTAAATCAAACTAATTAAATGAATTCAAACGTGTTTCTAGAAGCATCTCGCGGTGGGACAATGGTTAACGTCGCACTTTTATTTTTGTCACAACTTTGCCTCAACGGTTCGGGTTCGACCTCATACGTACTTTCTTTTTTTACCACCCCCCAAACACCCAGGCAACGCCGGGTACCCCTCACTAGTTCCTACCATTAAGGTCATTATATTTCACGCAAAATCCCGTAACAAGGTGTGAAAAAACGCAATATATATATATATATATATATATATATATATATATATATATATATATAACTACATTTACTCACATAAAATTGATATACGAAAGTATCAATTTATGCGCAATCTTTAAGTAGTTATTCAAAAGTGGTCAATACGTAGGTAGAGCTAGTTTGTTAGTTATGAAATATATATGGCGATTAAGCTACACTGAGTATTCTGCGTTTCATCCACTCTAGGATTCTTCAGGCTTATCTACCTGAAGAATCCCACAGTTGATGAAACACGGAATATTCACTGTACCTTAATCGCCATATATATTTTATAATTAACTATATATATGAGAGAGAGAGAGAGAGAGAAGGAGAGGGATAGAGGGAGAGAATTTACAAATATAACCGAAATCGAGTAAATCGAGTAAATCGATTTTTACTCATTATTGTTCGACGCCATCAATGTTACCGATATAAAATTTAAAGCTCAGTAATTTGCAGCTATCTATAAACACGCGTTTCTTGTTTAAAAGCAGTATTCATCATAGATTGAATTTGGCAATACTTTAAGCTACAATTAAATATTCTGTAGTACCCTTTCGGACTTAATAGGAACCCTTGCTTTAACATACACGATTTTATTCGCTTTAGCTATTTTGTTGATTTTGTTGTTCGTTTGTTATAGTGATAGTAGAGCCTCGGGACTGATGTTTGTGATTTAAATTAACTGGTCTTGGGTAAATACTTCTTCATTGAATCGCCCTTTTTTACAGAACGTTTTTCTTATATATTCTTACATTTTGTCTAACATGAACGTAATCCAATAGACGAGCGTTTCCTGTGGAAGCAATCATTAATATGGCTTGTTATGCAAAGATAAAAAACATAAATATTAATATATATTGCATATATTCCTGAAAACTGAAATCGCGATAAGTTCAGTTTCTTTTATTCAATAAAGAAAATATTATAAGCGTTACCGTTCCTAGGTTAAAAATATCGTAGGGAAATGATATATTTGAAACTGTCCTATTGTCAATATAATTATTTTCGTAATGTAAACCTTACACCGGGTTAATTTTATTACATTTTTACTCCAAACAAGGCACATTGCCACTTTGGTGTAGGGGGCTACTATCAGGGGCAACATCTACTGGAGAACTATGTTGGGAGTTGGGCAGCAAGATGTCGGTTCACGTTACACTTGAACTTCTGCATGTCAGTACAGTTGGGGAAGCAGGGAGCTGGAATGGAATTACTGAGTCTAGCGGTTCTGGGGAAGAAACTACTGAAGTAGAAAGATCTTTTACATTTAGAGATCTCTACTGTGTGGGGGTGGGATTTGGCTGTCTGTCGGGTTTGCCAAGCGTGTTTACGTCGTGGGGGGCATAAGTGTCTGCAGTTCGCCAGAGCATTCACCATTAAAATACTTGTAGAACAGGCAGAGGGAGGAAACGTTTAGTTAATGGGACAGAGGCTGAAGCTTAGATGCCAGTTCAGAGCCTATCAGATTGGCGACTCTCTTTTTAACCTTGCCTAGGAATGAGAGACTAGTAGCAGATGCGCCAGCCCAAATGTGACAGCATTATTCCATACATGGGTGAATGGTGGCCTCATAGAGGTACAGGATACTTTCGGGTGTTAGTAGTTTTCTAGCACAGTAGATAGAGCCTACCTTCTTCGCATATGGATTATATTATTAAGCGTGTGTTTATAAGCATAATAAAAGTTACGATATTTTCGAATTAATCCAACCTTGTTTCTAAATTCGCTGAGAACATATAACAATGTTCACTCAACCATCTGTAGTGATCGAATTTTACATTAATTACTGTGTAAATAGAGCGAAGTAAGAGCTTTTCTCATGTGAAAAATGCCAGGCAATACTTGAGTACCTTGCTAATTACATGCTTATGGATATGGAGCAATCAACAGAAAGAAAATCGGCTTCAGCTGTCGGATTTGAGATTAACAATAATATTTAACAATAATATTGTTTTGTGACGGAAACTATCGAGTAAGGGGGAATAGTATTAAAGCTTGTTTTTGCTAACCGTGGGGAGCAGTATAGGGCCCGGGGCCAAATGACCAAAAACAGCCAAAGTGGGAACAAATTCGGTGTAAATTTACTTCCATATGCGAATATGCACGAAGACGATAAGAAATAATGGAAATGTGTCGTAGTGGCAAGTTAGGATTCGGAAAGCTTCAGTCTTCACCCGTCTACCGATATATGATCTTATGCAATACCGGAATTTAGGGAGAAGTTAGATAACAGTTAAAAGTTGAAGAGCTGAGAGTCGATGCCAATTGAAGATATCGGTCAGTTCCCAATAACGGCTTTGGCCGCGTCTAAATCGAGATTCTGCTGTTAATATATTTCGGTCGAGATCTGCAAAACATTTTCGCCCCATATTGTATTTGCATAATCAAAGCAGAAAATTGTTTGTATGCGAATGAAAAAATTAACTGTTGACGAGATTACTGTAACAACACCACCCCCTTTCACCCCCGCATCCACCTTTGCCGACTATTCATGATACATAGAAAAAAAAAGGAAAACAATATCATCCATGTAATTTTGACGACGTTATCATATATGAAAATTTAATCTGGAATTATAGATAACAGTTACCTAAGGAAAAAGCGTTTCCGACGCGAACGATACGACGCCTGTTGACCGGTGGACTCTTAAGAGATTAATTTCATATACCTGTACGTTTATCTTTGTACAGTGTTTTTTTTATTAGAACATTGTACTTATATAGTTATTTTTTCATATAATTTTTTTTTATAAACAAAAAACCAACGATTGGAGTTTTACTGAATGCTTCTGCAAAAGCGTTTGTATTGCCGCCAGATTAGCCTCCCAATTTGACTTATTTTTCAGAAAATATTCATCTAGAAAAGAGTGCCTACCTCAGCGCCGGATGGAGGGGGGCTCTGGCCCGTGGATCAACAACAGCAAACACAACGTTGTGTGGTTCGAACTGTTTCCCTGGATTAGTTGGCTTTCTTATTGAAACGGAATAACCAAACTATGCCTCTATAGATAATCAGTCGTAATTGTGTCGTGAGAGTTGTCCTGAGTGATCGAAATAACGGTTGGGTTGGGAAGGGGCGTTCAATGATCGCAAAGATCAAACACGAAATATATTGGCGTACCTCCTTAAGGTGTGTTCGATTATTGAATGTCATTTTAGTGAATGGAAAAAAATAACATGTCTTGTATATTTCATGTGTACATGTTCGGCGTCTGGATGTTAACCGTACGTACTAACACTACGGGTTTTCTTATGTTTGAAGCTAGTTCATTTTACAAAACCTTCTAACTTTTTTTCTGTTGGTAACCTTATCGTGGCTCTTCCCATACCTTTGAAGGTGGAATTATTACTTGAAACTATCGGGGAAACCGATGTAAACAATAGAACCCTCGCATTCATACGATAAAGGAGAAGCGATTAAATGAAAGTTGTGCATCGATGAAGTACAATGATCATTCGACCCTTAATAATACACAACACTCAACAGAGAATAGTACAGATTGTGTCAATAATGAAACTCGTTTATTCTTTTATGAACTACCTATATTTTAGTATAAGCGGAGAGCACATACAGCACCTGGAAATCTCAAATGGTTATCCATTTAGTGATGACCAAGTCCAACGTTGCTTAAATTCGGTGATCCAGTAGGGAACCGGTGTGTCAACGTCATTTTGACACTTATATCGGCATTGTTTCCAGTCGTCCTGGTTTTCTTCTTGCCACTGGACTCAACCAGTGCCGGTTCAGCAGATGTGTGGTTAGGAATCGTGCAACCCTTGCCTTTGTCTTTCGAGACAGAACGGAGATATCGATCGATTTTAGTATGCAAGACTCTATATGTTTATACGGCTGTATGTGTTATTTTGTGTGCATGTTTACGTCTTTTTTATTTCCGAGTGATTTATATAAAACTTTTGCTTTTAGTTTGTATTCAAATTGATGCACTCAAGTCATATAGATATATATTTTATTTTTAAAATCACAGCTTTATAATGTATATTAATCGATAGAAATGGAAAAATCTGCCTAAAGTAAAATATTATATTTAACCGTGTTTTATCACCGGGCTACACCGGGCGTCCCTGTTAGCTTAGGTAAATACATTTGCTATTTTAACAAAATAGCTACAATAATAACAGGGCGTCTCCATTTACGCTGAGCATTCACAGAATGCCAACATTAATATATTACATATAAATCTGTTAGCTTTAGAATTTCCACAGGTCCCGCTAGATTATATCAATACGTCAACTAGTAGCAATCATGTAATCAGATTTGAGATTCAGTCTATGTTGTAAGATTGCCCTTACTTAAATGATGCTATTTTTCTGTTATGTTTGCCGACACGATTGCACATTGCTTGTTTCTTTCGAAGTGGACCGCCTGGAACTTTTAGATTTACCACAAACCAGTTTCGTGTTCAATTATTTTTTAATTTATTTTTTGTAAAATTTGTCATGCCTTAATCTATTTAAAGCTTCAAATATTTATTTATGGCTTTTAGCTTGCTTTTTTGTTTAACGAAATGTCAACACTTTTCGAGCAATTTATTTCGAATTAAATAATTATGGAAATTTGAAAAACTTAGTTTTAAAATAAATTTTTATATAGCAATGTTGTTAAAGTCGGTTAATGTTTTTTTTTACATTTAATGTGTCTGCTAAATTATGTGTTTTTGGCGCATTAAACATCTTTGAGGACATGTAGAAAATAAAAAAAAATACTGATTGCTTTAGAGAGAAAGAAGGAAGCCATTACTAAATAAATAATTCGAATTCCAATTATTTGCATTAATCTTAAATAATTAGGGGCAATATGGGTTTTCATCTACTATAAATATTATTTATTGAAGCTCCAATATATAATTCTGAACAAAATGTATATACACAAAAAATATATCCCATCGTTAACATCACGTATGTTCTTAATGCATTACCCACCTTTTATATATGCCCGATCTATCAAAAATAAATAAAAACCCAAGTAGTATGATGAAAAAAAGAATACACAGCTCTCATTATTTCTTCAAATTAGTTCGTAGTTCTTCATCGTTGAAGAATGTGATTTTATTGCCTAAGGTGTAACTTAAACTGACACAAGCAAAGATTCTGAAAAGTATTTATTTTTATCTGAATTATTCGCACCATTATCCACTGTAATAATTAGCCACTTATCACCGGCATTTCGTGATAGCAATACACTTAGTCAGCCGGAGCAGGTGGGTGAGCATATTGCAGTGGTAATCGATGCTATATCACGTCGCTGTCTGTAACAAAATACTTAATTCGTCAGCTACATATTGGCACTTTTTTCTTCCGAACTTCAACCTCTTCTGGTCTCACGGAAATGACAATTCAAGCAATTGTATGTTTTCTGCTAATCATATCAATTAATTTCAGCACAAAATCATTTATTTTCAATTAGTATTGAGGAAGGATTTGAAGTATCTTTTAAAACTGACACAGTTAGATCTCAAACTATAGGACTTTCTAGTACGATAATAATAATTATAATAATAATAATAAGAAGAAGAAGAAGAAGAAGAAGAAGAAAAAGAAGAAAAAGAAGAAAAAACAGAAAGAGAACAATTACAAAAACTTAGAATATAAAGTAAAATAATTTAAAAAATCAAAAACTTAAATAATTCAAATAATAATAGGAATAATAATAGCAACGATATTTTGGCACCAAATTAATTTTCAGCCAAAAAACTGTAATTAAAATATGTTCAGCTTTATTTTGTGTTTACAATTTTGTATTAACTTTTCTGGTACTTTTTAATACGGAGCAGATCGATACCATTTGGGGATTCCACTGTTTGGAAATAGCACAAAATAGGTGTCATGTATCGATATGTATGCGTACCATGTTATTAGTAGACTAAATTACTTTATTCGTACAAAAATCAAAATCTCTTCCATCTCTTTACATTCGATCTGTTTACAAAAGCGTAGCCAGAAAGAGTTTTATGAAATAAAACCTATCAAAACAATAATACTAGAATTCTACATATATCTTAAAGATCATAAGTAACGATGGACAAAAGAAAAGATGTAAGTCAGATTTGCACTTTACAGTCTAGCTTAACAGGTAGTTCAAGATATATGCATGAAAATCCTAGTTGCATTGACACGTAAGAAATCATTGAAAACCAGACAATTTTTCACATTTACTTCAAATACATAGTAAGAAGAAATTCAAGCTGACAGATATATATCATTCGATCAGATCTATTGGCGAGAGGGTTCGCTTGAAAATAATCAAAGAGATGAAACTGATAAACAAATTAGAAATCCTTGGCCCTCTACTAGGCTATATGTACACAGATGAGTGAGTGGCAAAAGAGATGTTTACCTCATGCGCATATATTATTGGGGGTTACACAAAAATCAACACCAATTCTATTATATAAAAACTGATCCAACCTTATTAGAAATAGTAAAGCGTTACAAAGCACATTTGTCTTGCAGTAATATCAACAAAAATATATCCTGCATACTTGATAGCTAATGTGCAAATTGCAAACTAAATCTTTCTACTTGAAACTCAGTTCATTGAGGATGGCAATAACTCTTATAGGAAAAGATCGCTTGAAGATAGTGGCTTTGAAACTATTGTTGGCAGGAATGTGGTTGACGATAAGTGGAATGTATTTAACTCTCTTTTATTATAAAGACAGTCAATGCTTGGAGGAATTTTGTATTTTGCAATCGTATGAAATTTAATCAAATATGTTCGCAAAGAGGAAATCTGATGCAGCCCTATATTCATAAATGTTAGTGATGAAGTTAGTCGATATAAACTTGGAAGATGCATTCGGAACCAATGAAGCATTTTTGCCTGTTTAGGGTTTTACTATGCATACGAGACATTCTCCAATCCAGCCACTTTCACTCCATCTTGAAAACGGACAGAGGGTGTATTTCACAAAGGAACATGCTGACCAAGTCGTCCTAAATGCAAAAGGTACAGCTCTTACTTCACTTTTTATCAATTGTGAACAGGTTTTCGCAAAAACTCAAAATTATGATCAGGTTTAATCTTATTGGACGTGTAGTAACAGCACGCGGTAAAATGGAAAATTAAGAACTAATATTGATGGTCGTCAAGTGGTAAAATTTGCACAGCAATCGGAGGAGTTTCTTCTGTGAGGCCAAGTCACCGTAAATGTTTGTGAGACTTCTTTCCTCACGAAAAGAAGGACCGACTTGACATTTATATCTACGACTATGGATGGACAAACTGATTAAACTCAAATTTCTTAGAAAATGACAATGATTAGGGAAAAAACTGTCTGAGGCTTAATTGTCACACACACACACAAACACACACACACGCACACACACACGCGCACACACACCTCTTTATCACCAATTTTTAAAACTTGTTAAGCAAGCTATCCATGAGAACTATGGCTGAAATATAAGGATGGTTTTTCTTAGGACTATAAATATCAGCTACAAAAAAGATTCCTTGACAGAAATAGCATTTAGAGAAGAAATATATAAGTCTGCTTTGATTCTTCTTGGATACTCCTGATCGCTATGGGAGAAGGTGTTTCCTACAAATCTGTGTTACTGGAAAACATCGAAGGGAAATGAATAAATGTTTTGCGAAAAAAATCATGTAATATTAATTCGGTGATTAGATTCATTGATGAAACCTTTGCCAGATCAACGATATTCGTAGGGAACAATCATTGAGCAAGTGACTTATGAGTAAAGTTGATTATATATGTTTTAGATGCACGAAGAGGGGCCGAGAAAAAAAATTGTCACCAATTTATTGCTGACAAATGTCTTGAAAAATAACGAAATATCTTTAAATGTAGCAAGTTCTTAAATGGTTCCAACTTTTATCCTTGGGGTTCGAATAGTTCACACATCATATAAGCGTTGCTTTCACCTAAGTATAAGAGATACACCTGTTTTTAATATAAATAACATTCCGGTTTGGTGAAGTTCTAAGATATTCATTGAGCGCGTGGGCCTAAGGTACAATGTCCCATATAAAAGTTGTAGAAGTTGTTAATAATATCCTCAAGATTTTCGTGATTCCATCTATCAGATAGGGGTGCGGCAGTAGTGCGTCAATGTGATTTTTGCAAACGTTGCGAGTTATTGCCAGGGACACTACGACAGAGGAATTGAAAACATGTTTGAAGTCACTGTACTATGGGCACCTGCAAAATATTACACACTTTCTGCAAATATGAGGGCACATTTACGTGTAGATTTTCTGTCTGGACAAATTGTTGAGACCATTTTGATACTTGGTGAAAACAGACGGAATATGAATCGAAAAATTGAAGTAAATTTATTAAAAATATCTGCTTTGGTAACTCAGTTGAATGAATCATTTTAAAATTTTTTCCATCATTAATTTGAAATTTTCAAATCGTGATTGATTGTGTGAAATAGCAATTATGACAGCAAAGATATTGCAGTTGATAATTTGAATGATACATTTGTGAAAAACATTGCTAGGAACTGAGCATGATAATTAGTCCATAGTACATTCTGAAATTTTGGAATTTCCTCGAGCCAACACTTGTTCCTCCCCATTGCCGTTGATTGAACTAGGTGTTCCAATCAGTCTTCTCATCAATCCCTCTTTACGTTAGCAAAGCAGTTATGATAAATGTTTTAGAGGACACTATATTTTTTTCTTTTTACCTTTGCAATTCCTTTTATGCAAGCATGATTTTTGGAGGTCACACACGTTTCATTTTCAATATATTTGCCTTTTGTAATGCCTATAAATATGCCATCAGGTCATAGGCTTTAAGTTGATGGTTTGAGTTCAGAAAAGGATTTTTTAGACACATACAGCTATATATCGCTGTTTCAATAGTTTAAAGTAAGAACCATCTTTCATATTAACCCATAATGGTAAAACGAAAAATATTGTCTTAAAGGATTATTTTTATGGGAGATAAACAGACTAATACTCGGACATTGTTTTCAAGTCGATTATCAATAAAAGGGAACACAATTTTAATGATCGAATTTGAAATGTGTAACAGAATTCCAAGACTATTTTTGTATCTTTGTCGAAAACTCTCCAACGTAGGATTACAGAGTTAGCGCGCCAGCGGAATGGAATTCTAACACGCATAATAATAATAGCTATAAACAAACCCATTTTAAAACTGAGAATACAATACCTTTAAGGGTGAATTTCTTAGAACTGTTCAGAATTAAACCCATACCGCAAAATCAACAAAGATTAGATCATTACATGTATTGTCTAATATCTGTTGATTTTGAAACGGACGATAAAAATTCCGAGCCCCTGAAATTATCAACAAATATAAAAATAAAATAATCCAGATGCAGCGATTGTAAAAGTATATAAAATAAAATTTGGTTAGTTATAATGTATATACCACTTAATATTAAACAGGTTAACTTACAAAACATATTTTCTAAAGATAATATGTTAAATAATAATGTTCTTCTTTATTCTCTGCTTAAGTTGTTGCTCTATTTTATATATATATATACATATATATGTGTGTATATATATATACACTTATACATATGTATATATATACTATCAAATGTACCCGTCGTTTACTTTGTTAAAAACAGCCTACAGAGAATGGACTCTGATTTATGAAAGTGTGATAGGTTATGAAAAGGAAGGGTTGTAAAGAGATAGCATCGAATTTGGGGGGTTATCAGAACCAAAGCAAAATATGATGAAAGTAAAAATAAAATAGACAAACCCCATAATTAATTATACCATACCTGTTCACACTGAAACACTTATGACAATGTTCTGTGGATCTATATTGAAAACCTTGTTAAACTTTGTGTCATATTTCCATTCTATGGAGGTCAGGCGCTAACGAAGACCCCATAATTTTATAATAACATATTTATGCAAACTGAAACATAATTATCAAAGTATACTTACGCAGATAGATATGCAGAGTCTTTATTGAAGTATGTGCCTATTTCCATTCTATGGAGGCTAAGCGCGAACACAGCCCCCACAATTTTAGTATACAATCCCTAACATACGTCAAACATACTTATCAAAGTAGTATTATGTATATCGATATCAAAAACACGTTTTTTTTGTTTTTTTAAATTTTTGTTTCCATACTTTGTGGACCAGATTCACCAATTTTCACGAATCATTATTATGCCAGATCAAACATACCAATTCCCGTTACTCGATAAATATGTGATCAGTTTTCTATAATAGTAAACCATATAGGAGCCTATTCGTGACCAGACACACACGCATGCGCTCAACTTTATATATATATATATATATATATATATATATGTATGTATATATATATAACTACTTCATTTACTCCCATAAATTTAATATACGAAAGTACGACCCATGTAAATTATGCCTCCATGAAAAATTTGCTATCCTGTACTTTAAAGAACCTCAAAATCTATTAAACTTTAGACGAGAAATAGCAAACAACTGAGTTCACAAAATAAAAATTACTCTAGGATAGCGATACAAAATAGCTTTAAAACTAACAATAACAATAGAAAACAAGCAAATAATAAATTAAATAAACATGATTATACATAAACGATCACACATATATGTATATATATGTGCATGTATGTGTGTACACATAGGTATATATATATGTATATATATATATATACATATATATATATATATATATATATATAAGGAAGGAAAAGATCTACCTTAAACCACTAACCTAGTTCTAAAACAGATCCTCTGTTCGATAAAATGCATGCCCATTGGCTGATAGGAAGGGGCGCGGTGGATATTAGAAAGCTGACCGGCTTACTAGAAATCCTCAACATATATAAAAACAAGAAGCAACCACAGAATTCGCGCATACGCCTGACCACTCCTATAGTGGATTAAACGCAGAATATTCAGTGTGGCTTAATCGCCATATATATTTGATAAATTACTATATATATATATATATATATATATATATATATATATATATATATATATATATATATATAAGCAGTACTCTGCGCCCTTGCCCGGGGATTATTCATGCGCTTATTTTTATCTGTATTTTTGGTAATTTTACTATTTTCTCTTTTTTTTTTTTTTTTGTAATCCTAAAATTATTATTGTAAATTTTGCTTAAATTGACACCATACTGATCAACGTAGTACTCAAGAAGTGGATGCAACGTGCGAAAACTAATCTTATTTCTCTGACTGATCCTCTTAACAGCTAATATCTACCTCAAGACTAACTACTTTTGGGGGTGGGGCATGATTTCTTGAACCGTATGCGAAAGAACCCACACGTTCAACATCGACTTTCTATTCTTGTAAGAATTTACGTGGTTGTCGCTGTATAGTTTTACAATTAGTCAACTGTGTCGAAAAATGTCTCATCTTATATTACCGTGCATACTACTTATGCTTGATTGTTGGGACCTATGTTTTGTTAAACCGATATATATATATATATATATATATATATATATATATATATATATATATATATATATACCAAATAACGAATAAGGTGGTAGATTTACTTCCCGTAATATTTATTCTTTATCGATGATTATTAATGATTATATTTGCAAATATACCTCATGGCTCACTTTTCCTGTAGTAGTATACTCCTTTTTTATCTTGTACTGAGAATTGAGAATTTGTATTATTGTCATTATTTGAGCTATTGCAGTCATTCTTAGTGGACTAAATAGAGCTAAGTTGGACATAGAATGCGCCGTTTAATAGAGAATTTCTGAGGAAATTCATAGAGTTTCTAATTTTGAGAATAACAATCAGGATTATAAAAGGTTTGCGAATAATCCAAATAACAGAAAATATTTATCAGATGTGAAATTACTTTTCTCCTAGAAAAGAAGTTGTACTTTATCATGAGACTTTATTTTCTTAGCAATATGTAGCAATTATGTAAGTGCAACATGTATTGAATTCAAGAACGTAATGAATAGGTTTTGTATTTCTAATATATTATGTGTACATAAACATTTTATACAGCCTTTTTTGAAATCGCATTCGTAAATAAATGGTAAAATTTCGATATATACTATCATATTCGGGGAGAGCTAAATGACCACTATCCCTTATTAATTTTTAAATGTAATAGTACACTTTGATGTAGAAAATATCGTAAGCGAACCTATTGCTAGATTTGATATGATTAATATTAATAACTAGGAAGTATAACTGAATTCTCTCTATTTACACGCAGAAGTTGTGGCCAATAGCTATTTATTTGAATGGTTTATTCTATTTTCATATGCTCTGTCTCGAGTACGCCCATTGAGAGGATATAATGCTCCTTTCATTGGAACCAACGCTACTTATCTGACAGATTGTAAAGCCGAGGTTTTAAGTTTCTTATGCCCCTCCTTTATTTATTGATATGATCTAAAGTAAGACGACGGTATTCACAACTAGGCTGTAACACTATCTGAGAGGTTTTATTCCCATAGAAATTTCCATTAGATGTTGGTCTATTTTCCATAGGTTTGAGTTACCGGAAAGATAAATGTGTGAACGTTAATTATCTTTAAGCTTTTCACTCAGAAGTTTAAGGTTTCAAACAATACTGTATGTTGGCATGCCAAGTAAGGTTAGATTTCAGTTATTGCAATGAATAAATAAAAAAGCGCCAATAGAACTAGTATTCGACTTTATATACACAGACACACAGACAGACACACGCACACACACACACACACACACATATATATATATATATATATATATATATATATATATATATATATATATATATATATATATATATACGCATATATATGCGCGTGTGTATATGCATACCCTACTATTAAAAATGAGAACCATTTATTTGCACGATATTTATATCATAGTATGGTAAGTAATGCAGAAGGTATACTTTAGTGTATGTTACAAAACGAAATTTTATTTTTTATCTCTGGAATGTAATTTCGATTCGAAATAAGGTAAAAAATAAATAAGATTAGCCTATTATTATATTGATCAAAAGGAAATGAATATATATTAAAAAATCAATCACTATAAATAAAATATGTTGTTTATAATTTAGTATAAAATACTATAATATAATAATAATGATTTATTAATACTGCATTTAAAATGTGGTGTTAAATAATAAATACATAGTAAAAATATAAAGTATTTAAGTCGAGGTACTTAAGATATTTCAAAAGTAATAAATTTAGCATCAAATAATTAAAAAGTAATGTTTAAAAAATATAGAAAAATGCATGTGAGGTAAATGAGACAATAACAATGAACCATAAGATTAATTACATCAAAATGGAAAAAAAACAGATTGATTAACATAAAAAGAACGAACTTCAAAATGGTTATTAAAACAATCACATAATAGAATATTTCTTAAAATGGCAAGAAGTGATGGAAGACAATTTATATAAACAACTATATGGTTTGCTGATGATTAAGTGCTTATAAATGAGTTAAACTATATAGTGGTATTTCAGATGAAAGTTATTGTAATAAAAACAAGTTAAAGCGCAGCTAACAAAAATAAAGCTCGAGACTCAATTGATATGTTCAAGCATAAAGTTACAGTTTTAAGACATTATAGGAGTTCCATAAACGTAAAAATAAAAATCGCAGAGTATCAAAAGCTAAATAAAGAAATAATCAACCATCTCAGCAAATATAGCCGTCTTAGCGACATGCAATATGGTTTCCGTTGTTCTAGATCTACAGCAGACGTTCTTACAGCTATATCTCATAGGATAAGCGGATCCCTCGACGGAGGCTTCATCTCAAGGGCAATTGCTCTTTACATATAAAAGGCCTTTGATAAGGTATAGCATAAAGGTCTACTTCACAAAATATCCAGGCATGGTATATGGAACTGTCTTCGCAACTATTACATAATTTCTCTATGATAACTTGTTAAGAGTAGTGCTTGATGGGCAGAAATCAGAAGCTCTACGTATAAATGCTGGAGTCCCTCAGCGGTCAATCCTGGGTCCAACTCTCTTCCTGATTTACATGAATGATCTTCCAAACCACATATTTGATCATTCGTAGACATTTATGCTGACGACACTACTATCTATGGACGCATTTCGAAGACCATAAACGGCCAAGTACTCTATGACTCTCTCTCTCTCTTCTTATCTTGAGCACGTGATACAGTGGGGAAGAGGTGGCTGGCTACTTTTAATACCTTAAACAAAGCTTATATCCTTACATCATCAACGCTCTGCTGTTCACATTCAATCAATTTAAATGAATGGATCTCGTCTTGGGGAGGCCTCATGTTTTGACAAGCTTCTTGGTTTTACCTTTACTCCTGCTCTGAAATTGAACACGTATATCAAATCCATTGCTAAAATCGCTGGAAAAATGGTAAGATCCTTCTACGGCTGCAGTAGATTTCTCACTCCTGATGCATTTCTCTACATATAAAAGCCAGGTCCGACCAACGATGGAGCAGCTTATTCTGTCTTGACGGAGTTCAGAATAGACTTCGTAGCTTAGTGGGGGATGCTCTTTTCTGTTTCCGGAAAAATATTTCCCACAGAAGAGACATAGCGAGCCTGTCTCTGCTTTATCGTTACTTTCATGGTATGTGCTCATCTGAACTTCAATCTATGTCCCGCTCGCCAGACTTTCATGACAAATATTCGTCCAGCCAGAACCACTATCAAAAATTTTCCACACTCTTTATCTGTGCCTACACCTAAACTTAGATTCCACGAAGAGAGCTTCTTTCTTTAAACTGTTCATCTGTGGAACTCTATTCCGTTTGCATGCTTTCCAGCTGACTGCAATCTGATTGTCTTCAAGTCCAAACTGAGCAAGTTCTTATTGAACCAGCCCCTTAAGTAATCCAAGTTATAAATTTCCCACTAATGTTTACTACGCTATGATAACAAGGATAAATGCATACCCATAAAAACCTTATCCCCGAGAGTGGCCCCTGGATTTTTATAAGTGGTGACCCCCATGTAAAAAAAAAACAATACTGGGAAATCAAAGAAAGCGGACGTTCGCCTATAGACAAATAGAAAATTGTAAGACAGCAAAACAATGCAGAGACCTAGACGATCCATGCAGATTATGCTCTCATGAAAGATTTGCTATCCTATGCTTTACATAACCCCAACATCTATTAAACTGTAGGAGAAAAATAGCGAACAACTATGTATACAGAACCAGCTTTACTCTAGGATAGCGATACAAAATATTTTTTTAATTAAAATAACAATAGAAAATAAATATAAACAATCAGACATATATATAAATTATCATATATATTTATATATATATACATATTTATATATATATATATATGAACTAACATAATTTTTAAAGAATCACATTTAACTACACCTTGATTTAAAAGAGGTTAACTCACTAGATATTTACGCTTCCCTTTAAAAATGCACACACAAATGAAGGGTTGCCCAAGGGGTGTCCTATAAGTGTATGACTATTGGCTGATTAGAAAGGGCGCGGTGGAAACGAATCAGCTGATTGGCTTACAAAAGTTGAATAGAATGTGCGTATATAAAAACGCAAGACAACCACAACTCTTCGCATAAGCCTGACGAATCCTTGCCTGGATGAAACGCGGAATATTGTGTTTAGCTTAATTAATTGTCATATATATTTTCATGACTTACTACATATATATATGTGTGTGCGTGTGTGTTTAATATATATATATATATATATATGTGAATATGTTTGTGTGTTTACATATACATATGCATATATATATGTATGTATATATGTATGTATGTATGGATGGATGGATGGATGGATGGATGTGTGTATGTGTGTTTGTTTGAGTGTGTGTCAATTTTTAATTTTAAAATATTTTTAAAAAATATGATTTACAGAAAGTGTTTTATATGCTGATGTTAAAAATGAAAGTTTAATATTCAACGGTTTTATAGCATTGGATATTTATGACTGAAAATGAAAACAAAGGATTTTCCAAAATGTGTTTTAATATTGATGGGAAAGTCCAAAAACTCTAATATTAAAGAAGGAAATTATAGTTTATCGAAATATAATAAAACAATTTAAATAAAACTTACCATTGAAAATTGAAACCCCATTTTACCTTGCCTTTCATGTTGTTACTTTGAAATGTTATTATTTATGACGAGTAATTAATATATTAACGTGGTTTCCTGTTATGATAAAAATATAAAAGAAACAGAATATAGAAAAAATACAAATACTTGTTTACTTTTAATATACAAAGTCAGAAAATACCATATGTGAGCATTACTAGCACAACACTTATGCTACAATGTGATGGTGCCTTGTATTGATTGGAATGTTGTTTTTACTTAGTTAACTACTTGTTCCACATCTTAAGCATTTAAAGGTAAATTTTACAATTGAAGGTTTTTACTTGTTTATACCGAATTTAATATAATTAATTTTAAGAAATGGCTACTGTGAGTGGTAGCTCACAAACTCAATTGTTTTACAAATGCTCAAACATCTCTCGCCGGCACATGTTTCTAAACTATCTGCTTCTCTTCCCTTGACTTCTTTTTATTTGTGTGACGGTAAGCTGCGCCACGGCCTGGTCATTTGCATACGTAAGATGATTCTGCTGCTATATACGCATCAATATAGTAGTTACATAACTAGATGAGCGATTTCCTGAAAGTTAAGCGAGAGGAACATAGATTGAAGCACAAACGAGTAGTTGCTATAGAAACTAATAAAAAAGAGACACCGACACGCTACGTGCCTTCTATGGCAAAAAATTATGAGTCATCACACTTCGAAGCCAGGTCTCAACTCTGTCCTTGTTTACTGTCTGTCCCGTCGGAATTAACTGCATGCAGGGCATGCCCTTTCTTTCAAAAAATAGCATCATCATAGGTGTTTGGTGGATTTGCTCTGTCTGGCCTTTGTTGGTATGGGAGAAGCCACATGTTTCCACAGAGATTTCTTTTCTTGGTCTCTAAGACATAGAAGTAGATCCAGTTTCATCACAGATCAATACAGCATCTAGAATTTCTGTATCTGAATTGAACAGATCGATCATCTCCCTGCTGTCCTCGCAATGTTTATTTTTTCTTCTTTTATAAATTTTAAGAAGAGATTCGTACAAATCTTCCGCATCTCCAGTTCCTCGCGAATAATTGTGAATACAGTTCCCACACTGACATCAAACTGTGCACTTGTTGTGTTTATAGAAAAACGACAGTCCGTATCCATTATTTTTTTTTATTTAGCCAATAACCCCTAGCTTTCTGACTTCTTTACCCGTCCCACATCTTGTCATTCCTCACACTTCTGCCCTTTTTTACTTCCTTATACCACACGAAAATTGATTTTCGATTCATACCAAAGATTTCAAAAGTAGACTGAAGCATTCCATACGTTTTTCTGGTATGTATCCGAGTTAAATTTTTTTTTTTTAATAACATATCATTTATCTAAGGTTTCTTCACACCTAGATTGTATTTTTGCAATGCAGCCGCTGTGACAATCAAACTTTAGTGGGGTGTTTTCTAATATAAGCTGTAGCTGTTCATGTGAACCTTAAATTAAGAGAATACGTTAGTCGTCTCATAAGATGTATTGCAATAACATACTCAATTTTTAAGACTCTACAAGAATTTGTATTCCCTGTACAAAAAAATGCCTGGAAACTTGTTGAGAGCCCCTCGTACATTCTGTAGTTGTAAAATAACCAAAGCATATTTCCATCGACCATGAGAATAGATTTGTATTAATCTTCCATTTTAGGTCAGGGGTAGATGTAAGTAACAAAAGGTGTCCTAAGCAGAATGCTTCGTTGAGACAGTAGCAATTCATAACAAAATGAGGTGCAAGAACGTTAGTTTTAATTGCATTAATATTAAGCAACAATTTTTGCACGCTATACTCAAAGTCAAAGTCGTTCTGTCCTTTGAGGTTGTATTATAGATAGTAATGAGTATATGTTTGCACATGAACTCACAATGTGATTTGAGAGCTCACTGATAAAGAACAACATGAGAATTGGGCTTTATTTAGATTGTTGGGGCAGAACAACGTTGAGAATGCGAGCTTCGAACTTATGCTCATCTACGAATCCTTGTATAAACCTATCAAAGTAGAAAGATTTTATGATTGAGGAGATATGTTTTAATATTTGATTGCTGGATATTTACATTCAGATAAACAGCTTTTACATTTTTTTTAGTTAGCGTTCTGTCTCGATTGTGTTGTTTCCATGATTAAAAAAAACGTGTATACACACAATCGCATTTCGCTTGTGCGGTTTATGCACATTGTACTGGTGTCTATTTGGTTCTGCTTATTGTGAAATATATTAGCAACATAGCGTGATGGTATTAAAGTATTGGAATGCGGAGTTTGATTCGCAGAATTAATGCCATGACATCTATGTAATAAATTATCTTGGTGGATACATCATTTCTCAATACCGTTGATATTTTATATTGTATTTTCACAATATTGTAGAAAACTGAAATATGATTTTTTTAACATTTATGCTCGATATATATATATATATATATATATATATATATATATATATATATATATATATATATATATATATATATATATATATATGGGGGACGTGTGTGTGTATATAAACGATGCAAAATATTTTTAAATGGTCAGTTATTTTGTCAGGAGAAATAAAAGAAATATGTTGAAAAATGACTTGAATATTTGAGTAAAAAATTCTGCGTGACTGTCAACCCAAAAGTCGATTAAATAATTTCTCCTTTTAGTTCGCTATTTTAAAATTCTATATGCATTGACGGCGTGTCTTTTGGGGAATCAGTGTGTCTTGAATGCAATAGAAAAACGTCAAAGATAATAAGAGTTTCGGTCTGTCTAACGAGTCACCTGCGATTGACGTCCACTGGTCATATGTAAGACTATTTGACGTAGTTAAGAGACTTGAATATTTATTAATGTCTGGAAATTCAATGTGGGGCTAGTAATATAAAATACACTTGAGTATTCATTGAACAGTGAAATATGTGCATATGTTGAGAAATAAGATATGGTAATATAATATGGACGCACATGTATACGTGTATGGAAGAACACTAGATTATGTATATGCACCCCCACACACCCATATATATATATATATATATATATATATTTATATATATGCATATATATGTATGTGTATGCAAGTGTGTGTGTATGCGTGTATGTTGCGATTCCATAATTTTAGGTTCTATGGCGCAGACTAGGCTTTAAAGTGTTATATAAAGTAGGTTACAACTTTCCGATGTGTGCATTAATTTGTGTTAGAACTTCATTACTAAGAACAGTTTACTCTCTAAAAGCAAATCTATTGCAATAAGCACTTTACAACTCATTGCTCTATTTTATACCATCTAAATGTAAATTTGCTACCTTGAATATTTGCAAGTATATTTCTCATACCAAATGATGAACCTGATTTTGTAATATCTATTCTTTTAACAATATATAATTCTTAAATGAATTATAAATATTTAGATTTTCATTTTTTTTTAAGTAGAATTTTATTCATTGGTGTTCTATGCCTAACTTGAAAAGGTTATAATGGGTTAGTCATTTGTTTTGATACTTGAAGATTAGTTAATTTTTACAATTTGAACAGCTACTTTATTGATGCTTTATCTATATCATTTATCATTTTAATTACTATCGGATCTAAAATGACCTGTTTAATATTATATTTTTCTAGAATCTATCCTATGCTAAAATAATTATTTATACAGAAAAACACACACATTTTCATATATTTATATATATATATATATATTTATATATATATATATATATACATAAATAAATATACATATATATCCATATTTTTAAAGTAAGTTATGTGCTTATTAATATATACAACTACTTACGAAATTTACTTCAATATTTCTAATAGTACATGAAGGAGTTTATAATGCAAATTGCCAGTGAAACCGGCTCGACTGTAAATGTTATCCAATGTTCCCTTATTTCTATTAGAAATAAGTAAGAAGCAGGTAGGAACCCCTCGTAAAACGTGTAATGCTTGCGAATTTTATCAATAGATCTTTGACCTTAATGAATAAATATTCACACTTGATAGCATTAAAATCGTCATTTCTCATGTTTGTGGGCCTGATTATATTTAACCTATATTATTAAATTGTTGCAGCTTTCTCTAAAAAAAGAACACGTGCTTTACCTGACCGTGGAGGAATTACTTTTTTTTGTAACAGTTTTATCTAATCGGCTGCCTTCGCTAAAATCCGGAGTTCTTAATCAATCAAGCATTAGTCGAACATCTAATAGATATTTATTTTTTATCAGACAAAAACATCGCGTGTTGAGTCTAATAAGAATATCCTAACTGTAATCTCTGAATGTATATACAAGACATTAAATAAGACGGTGTGTTTTAAATTAAATTGATTATTACAACCATTCTTGGCCGACATACAGCATGCACACTTATGTACTGACGAATTTTAAAACACATTTTCTAATGAAACTCAATAAGGACTATCCAACTTATTTACTACAAAAATGCTAGTTTTATGTTGATGGCTTAAACTTCTCTCTCCTCTTTTGTGCTGATGAGGATATCATTTTCGAAAACAAAGTATTTATCTATTTGTTGTCAATGCTGATTCTCAATTTTAATAAAATAAATATCGTTTCAGAAACGATCGTACACTCAGTTCGATTTGTTTGTTTTTCCTTTTAAAACTGAATCATAATTTACAATTATTAATCTTTGTTCTCAGTATATATATATATATATATATATATATATATATGTGTGTGTGTGTGTGTGTGTCTGTGTGTGTCTGTGTGTGTGTGTGTGGTTGTGTGGGAGTCATTTGAAACAATATAATAGGAAAGTCTTCTCATAAACATACAGGTATATGCTATTGCGGGATAAATACTTATGAATATTTGAACTCTTCTCAGACAAAAGAAAGGTTCAGATTGTCATTAATGGTCCTACATCAGAACAACATAATATAAATGCGGGCAGACTTGCTTCGATGAAAATATCAGGCTTCGGTTACTGATGGGATTTTTTTATTTAACTGAAACTGAAAATTTACTGTCGCAAAAATGCTATGATTTTATTAAATTGAATAAAAAAACATCCTGCGCATTTTACTGAGCACTATAAACGCCCCATCTAAATTCAATTGTTTTTCTTTTGGTTATTTTAATTTGATATATATGTTAGTATATGATAGCTTGTAGCACCTTCATACCTAAGATAATCCTATACTTTCTCAATAGACAAGCTCTTTAGCTAAAGGAATGTAATTCAGATTGTTGACTTTTCCCTGAAATTACTTGAGTTTTTTCCGCTGTTTACACTGAGGATCAATTGATCCCGGGACACAATCAATACTAAGTTATTATGGCAAACCCCAAAATTACACTTTTTAGTCATATTTATACTAATATTCATGTCTTTTCCAGTGTTCTAATTAGTTATTTTCTATAAGTAATATTTATAAAAGGCATAAAATAAAGGTAAAACTAGTCTGTGAGTTCTTTTATGTTAAATTTATGCTTTGTCAGCTGAATATGTGCTTGCGGAAATTTTATACACCTTTCCCATATGATTCCAAACACACAAATAAATATGTGTTTTACATATAACAGCACATATTTCTACATATTAAGCCTCTCTTACCATTTTCTACAAGTAAATTTGTCATTATTCTATATTTTGTCATTTTTCGATTTGCCTGACAGACTCTCACCATGCCTCTACATAAAGAATATTTTTGAAGTCTCCTCAAGTCTTAATAACACTCAAACTGCTTTTCAGCATACAACATCAAGGCAGGTTTTAAAAGGTGCTGGGTAATGCTATGAGATATCATCTTCTATATATGTCTCTACACAATTGTTTGCTCGATCTTTACCGTCAGACTACCTGACGGCAACATGCAGCCTGACACCAAGCGCAGATGTGCTTTCTGTGCTATCAATCCTGTGTACAGCAGCTTTCCGCTTTCGAAGCAGTGCCTTTCATATAACCAGATGATCCACCTCCAATTCGTCAAAAGTATTCAATTACTTCAAGAAAATGAAACAGGCTGAGAAATTATTTGATGAGAAAAAATACACATATGCTGCCTAGGCCAAAACACAAAGAGCCATCAAAACAAAATATCGAAAGCACCTGACCTTAGTTGGATATTAGTAGCCCATAAATAATAAGAGAACGAGGAAGCAGCAAGAAACGAGGACAGGTGCTTGAGGTCGAGGAACTGGAAGAAAGATACAATATTCCGGCAGGGGGGCGAAAACAATATTTACCGGACAGCCGCTGTAATATATATTTAATATCGATGGCAACTGCTAATCACAAGCGTCGCAATTATTATTTTAATGACTTACATAATATGCTTACACTTTTATAACAAATAAATAAATATTTTTTGACTAAGATTGGGCTCTTTTATTTCAAATGAAGTCAAAATTCATAATCAAATGCATAAAAATATTTTAACACTACATGTGCGATCATAATCACTTTTCATTCTGAGCTCTAAGTTACCGTGGATATGCTATTTACTCTCTGAAAATTGGTTTGTATTGAGCAGTTCTATCTTGACATCGAGATAATATAATTCCTGAAGAAAAGAAAAGAAAACAAATGGCGTTGTCAGACTGAAATTTGAGAGGAAAGTAGTCCCATATGCGGGAACGCACAACGTTCTAGGATTTTGGAGGTCACCACTAAAAAAGCAAATAAAATGAATTTGAGACAAAAAAAAAAAGAGAAGACAATTCGATTACTTAAATCCGAAGAGAAGGGGGGTAACGTGTTGTTTATACAAATGGAACCGTGTCAGTAAAATGAATGCGACGTTGTCTTCGCTGTGCTCGCCATGTGTAAATCTGGCAAAAAGTAATTAGTGAAACATATAAAAAAGAACGAAAGGGAGAAATAAATACACATACAGACAACGTCGCTTTGTCATTTTTAGTTATAGAACAATATAAAGGACATATTGGAGCAAATAACAAGGGCATATGTTCTAAAGCTACGACCGTTTTAACTGTGCTATTTGTGGTTACACATTTATTTTCATACGTAACGAATCTGAAAGTGTAAAATAAGTTTGAATACACAGAAAAATGTTATTTCATCAGCAAAATGGTTTCTTTAAAACTGAAATATGACAGTCTGATATAAATACTATTTACAACTGTTGAAATGCAGTTTGTTAACTAACCTGCGTAAGTGTAATAGAATTGCATTCGACGTAAATTCAAATGAACTAGAAATTACTACTTGAACTCAAACTGTGATAGAGAGTTTACAATCTATTGGAAATGGAAATAATATCAGCTGAGAAATGATAACAGATTGTGCAAAATCATATTGTCAATTTTACGGTGACACATAGAAGATTTTTTTAATGGAGACCTGACAGTTTGAATTATTTTAAAAGTTGTTCTTTAACAGAGTGTATGAGATCAAGTTTAAATATTTTAGGGACGAGGAAAGCATTTTATTAATTTTACCTTGAGAAAAAAATGCATATTACATATTTTTACACTGAAAAACAGATAAAAAGTCTATTTAAAATTTTTATGCGAAAAACGGATAAATATAAGGTTGAATGTATCGAGTATTCAACCGACAGAAAGACTAAAATGTTATTCTAAACTTTATTGTGATTTATTGGTTAAAATAAAATGTTTAACACAAACATGTTGGTTTAACAAACATGATTTTTCAACTGTCATGTTTTATTCCCGACAAATATATTTTATGTGCACTTCTTCGTGTGAGACTGATTAAAAAAACTCTATCTAAAGCCCATAAAACTGCTATATTTTATAAAAATAATCAGCCTTTACAATATGTGCAGCAACACTCCTTCCTGTTGATATTTAACTATGAAAATTTATGATAAAACTGTCTAGACAAACCAATGAATGCACAAAAAAAATCATTGCAATAAGAAAGCGGATGTGAAAAATAATTGTTAGCATCTGTGGTAGGAAACACTATGAAATTACGCTAAGAATTTTATACTGAAGCGATGCGATTATATACTTCCCACGCCCTCTTCTTGAAAAATAAATGGCAAAGGATAAGATTTAGTTTGTAGTGCTTTACATATATATAACGAGTAGGGGTATAACGTAATCATATAAATTGCTTGCCATTCTAAAATGTAATGCAAAGTCTCTCGAAATATTTATCTGAATATTTGAAATGGCTAGAAATTGATAGTTTACTTTAAATTGTATAGTAACAGAAAAGAAAACAAGATTTTATATGTGTTTCCAAATCTTTTCAGGCGTGTACATATGAGGTTTTCGTAGATTACTGATACGTCAATTGACCACGGAGGAGAGCGAAACTTTAAAAATGAAATAAGAGAAATAAATAAGTAAATTCCAAAATAAATTAATACATATCTTACATTTTATGTATTCGTATATACGTCTCTGTTTTTTTTTCGTTTGTTTAATATTTTGCTCCTTATCAAGGATATATATATATGTATATGCAAATGTGTGTATATATATGTAGATATATGTGTGTTATATACACACACAGACGCACACATGCATATATATATAGGTAGATAGATAGGTAGACAGATAGATAGATAGATAAATAGATAGAAAGATAGATGAATAGGTCGATGGCTGGATAAATAGATGCATATATTCATGTTTTAATGTTAGCTAGTAAATCATAAACTTCTAGAAAAATAAGATCGGATCTCCTTGAAATTCTTTAATGTCGACGAAACATAAACTTGACTGTGTCGAAAGTACTGTTTTATGTCGGCTCTATTCTCTGTTAAAGCTTATATATAATATATATATATATATATATATATATATATATATATATATAATGGCATTCAAATAGTAAGCTCTAAAATTAATACTGTCATTGGTGATGGACGGAAAGACTTACATATATTATATAAAATATACAAACCAGGAAAATAAAATATATTCATAGCAATCATTATTATGAGTTAGTTTAGTCATGATTGAGAGGGTTTTTTTTTTATCTCTATTGCCTCCAAGAAAGCAGGATCTATCTTGGGTGTGCTGTTACATGATAAAAGGGCTTCCCCTTTTCATGTAAGTAAAAAAAATAGGAAATTAGTTAAATGTAAATATGAAATAGGATAGTCAAGGATTCGAACGTGCGAAGCTAGATTTGGAATTGAAAATTCCAATCATAAGTTAAAATAAATACAGAATGTATTTCAATTGTTTAGCTTACATATCTGTATATGAAAAAGAAATCTAATAATGAAACTTGTTTCTGTTAAGTAATTTAATCATCAATTTAAATTGTAAACATATTTTGTAAAAATGTTATTTGAAAATTAGGTTACTGAACTCGGGGTCACGTCTAGTTTGGCAACGTGGCGCATGTCACCCAACGTGCTTTATGAACACATGTTTAATCATGCGATGGCGTGACGCGTTCTCAATATAGGTATAGGTTTTAGATGCAGTCTGAGAGTCTAGGAGAAGAGTCGGAGAGATGCAGAGAGGTTCAGACCGATTTTCCGTTATAATCAAACCCCTCTAGAAGTGAGAGAGTTGTAGAAATAACCATGTAAAGAAACGTTTAATTCCTTAAGAGAAATCATGGGCCGGTCATGAAATAAAGGACGTCACCATCTTTTTGTATCTGCGTCTTCTGTGTTCATCATTACAACGAGAAAGGAACGTGCTTATATTATATGCACAACTGCCAAAACGTAAATGTCAAACGCACTAGCTCTCGGTCTATCTATCAAGATATTCATAAATCTCCTCTCATTGAATTGGTTCTCTTGTAGTAACATGTGCCTGTCTATTATATATATATATATATATATATATATATATATATATATATATATATATATATATATATACAGAACTGTGTGTCTCTCTCTTTATGTGTACTCTGTCTCTTTATAACACCAATGTCTCTGTCTCTTACAACATGAACATCTTAAGACATATGAACACTCAACACATGAACACTCCTTAGGACTCTATTCTCTCTCACTAAGACTGTCTCTATCACTATAAGACTCTCACAAATATGAACAACAAATAACATCAGTCCTCTTCTAATCAGAATTACATAACAGTGCGAAGAAACAGAAGATGCGTAATTGAATACCTGGTAAAGCGTAATAAATACGGTGCTGCCTGTGCTGAAAAAATACAGCTTGGAGAATAATTGGAGAATAATCGCTGAATTATATGGCCCATACTCCGTCTTCGTAGCGCTTTAACTTTTTAGTTAATGATAAAAGGCTTTACCTTTAAAACAACTTTCGTATAGCAAAGCATGCCCCGGACGCCAAATCACTTACGCAATCGTTACTCGGTATCACAGGTGCATTTAGATTTGCGGGGTCTGTGGAGCTAAATGAAATTAGCACCGCACAAGCATATATAAATATATATATTAGAAATTAAATGTATACATAAAGCGGTAACTTATGTACCGTTTAAGTTTTATGTAAGAGAAATCAAATAAACAACAATAGCAATGAAGCATATGAACATTGCTAAAGTACCAAGCACTTACATGAAAACGATAAATTTGAAGGCCATAAATTCTTATTTCCGTGTCCTTTTCTTATGTTCTATATCGCAAGATCACTTCCATGTCAATGGTCATATCCGTATTTCATTAAGTACTAATAATCTGCACGATAATATTGATCACAGTCTCCTTCTTTTTCACATACTACTTTTACTCCTCACCTCACCATTGCTGAAATAATAATAACTAGCGAGACCTGTGGAAATTATACAGGTGACTCAATCATATGTACTAGATTGATGTTAACATTCAGTAGATGTTCAGCGTAAATGGAGACGCTCTGATATTATTGTAGCTTTTTTTTCGTTAAAACTGCAAAAGTATTTATCTAAGCGAGCACAAATTCCTGGCAAACCCCGGTCATAAAGTACACTTAAATATGTTTTCTTGCAGATTTCGTATATATTATTATAGAGTTAATGGTCTATTGATTGTTATATATTATAAAGCCGCAATTTCAAAAATAGATGTCCATATGACTTGGGTGCTTTAGCTTTAATATACACCGAAATAAAACTTATGATAAAAAAAAAAAATATATATATATATATATATATATATATATATATATATATATATATATAACTTGAGTTCCTTCAGCTATAATCGAAACCGAAACAAAAACTTATGAAGGATTCTTGATAAACTATTTCCAGAAAAATAGATGATTTAAGTACCATCAGCTATAGTCGAAACCGAAACCAAAACTTATGAAGAATTCTTAGTAAAATTATATATGACAAGAAATAGAAGAACATAAAAAGTAAACGACGTAAGCGTGCCACACAAAAGAACACAGGCGCTTTCGCATTAATATATAGATAATAATAATAATAATAATAATAATAATAAGAAGAAGAAGAAGAAGAAGAAGAAGAAAATAAGACGACGAATATACATAAATATTTGTGAGCACTGGAAACAGACATAATCAAATAAGCATAAATGAAACATTAAATACGAAAATCAGCACGTTTGATGAAGAAACTCCAAGATACTAGACTATATACTAGAAATCTACTAATAGGCATACATACATTAGCAGTGTCACTTGTAAGATATTCTGCGCCGTTGAAAGTATGGGCTAAATTACTGAGACATCTGCTCAAGAAGGCCATGAAACATATGATCATGCACAATGCACTACACCCAAATCATGACGCTGACAAACTCTATGTGCAAAAATAATAAACGGATCTATGTTACTGGTTTGTGTAGAATGCGAGAATAACATGAAAGAGGAATTTGAAAAAATCCTTTCGGAGAATACTGAATGCTACACAGCAGGAGACACTGAAAATATGGAACGGGCATAAAATAGAGAGGCAAAGATAAAACTAATGTACGTACTTGGACGTGAATACGAAAGCGAAACCCAAACAGTAAACCTCTATACCTAATAACAGCTCAATAAGAAAACAAAAAGAGCCAATCACATCAAAGGAAAATTCGACAGGACACAAAATACAGCGAATGCAACTCGGCAGACAAGGATATAAACTGATAAATTACATAAGTGAATGCAGAAAACGAACCTTAAAGAATATACGAAGAGATATGACCAACTATTGATAGAAATATCCCAGAAACTATGCTAAAACTGTACCTTAAATACCCAGACAAATGTAACAGACTCAAACCGGTAGCAATATTTAAAAAAATACATACTTTTATGGGAAAGAAGGATAAAATGCTCTAGGATCCATGTTTCATGATAGAGCAAATGTTGCGCTTCAGTCTTCAGAGGTTTTAGGCCGGGAATGTACATACAGTTCATATGTTGAAAGTTAGCTGCTTGATGACTGTGGAAGTGTTGTTTAAGGGTAGTCATTTTACGTCGTAAGCCGCTTCACAGGATAGTGTTTCAATGTTAAATAGTGTGTTGTAGTTGTTGAATTTTTAGGTGATCAATTTGAGGCTTACAAGTTTCTCCCGCCATGTACGAGGTGATTCGTGTGTGCAGCCTCCCATGAATTAATATTGGAGGCTGTGTTTTTCTGTCTGGAAATTTGCGGGTTATTTTTGTAGCAGCCACGTTAATTTGCGTTTAAATTTATTATTTTCAATCTGGTATTATCACTGGTCTTATAAGTGGCTGTTTTATGAAGTTTAGGTGACTAGGTGATGATCAGTTTGGCCTTAGTTACAGTTAATTATTTGATGTATTGATTTCGGTTCTGGTGATTACATTATGTGTTTTCCTTATGCAGAAAATGTATGATGGTTTGTGACGGCTTGATTGTAGATAGACAGAGGTATTTAAAAAGATGGAAAGTATGAATGGTGTTTCGAAAAAATCTATCAGGTTTTCAGAGATCTAAAGAAAATTTATGGTCGCTGTACACTGTCTTGCTCAAACAAATGGGTAATAGTTAAATGTAGTTTGCTTGTAGCATAGTGTGAATTATCCCTCTAAGAAAGTGTTATAAGGCTACTTGTTTATTCCTGTGATACCTACTGCGACATTACATTTTAGTAGAGTTTCATATACAAATTAAAGATTTAAAAGGCCTGTCATTTAAAAAAGAGGACTCGCACGAAATATATTATAATTTACTGTAACACACAGAGATCAGTAGAAGTTTGCCTTTTTAAGTAAGATGTATTATTGCTAAAATATATATAATTATATATACTGATAATTATAGAATATGATTTATTTTTATCCCCTTTCTCCAGCACTGCCGAAATTCAATTCGTTGGATTAGGATATCCCCCTTACTCGTTCCTACATACATAACTTATATATGAAGAGGTGAAATGCTTCTTTTAGATGTATTTCTAAAACAGTGTTGATTTACATCATCAACACTTTAATATTATCTTTTAAATATTTTATACGGAAATCATTTTTTCTTTATTCTCAATTAACATAAAGTTTTAATCAATGTGTTGGAATGATTCTTTTAGATATATCTATAAAACATTTGCTGCTCCATATATATATATTAAATATATATATGTATATATATATATATACGTATATATATATGTATATATTTATATGTATGTAATATATATATATATAAACATATACTGTTTCATATTTTAGTTTAAACAAATTGAAAAAATAGCAGTTTAGTTATACAGTATCGTCAAAGAATTAAATCAGATATATGCATATGTTTATCAACAGAATGTAGTCTTAATTACGACTGCATATTGCTGGGAGTTCGGTAGAAGCACACATTTACCTATTTACGCATCTAACGGTATGTTTAGTATTTAAGTATATTTATTCCAAATTATATTATATTTAATATGTAGGCACGCTATTTCGACTGAAACGCCGACTAACTTACAAGCGAATATCTTCCCTCAAATTGCTCTCGGTAGTCGCGTATAGTACATTCTCTCACTGACCCTAGTCAGTCTGTGATTTTTGCCATTAAAATCAAAATTCAGTCTGAATGACACTCAAACTATCGAGATACTTATCTAAATAACTAAAAAAAAACCTTAAAACTAATCAAGATAAGTAACTAAAATTGATAAGTAAACAGATAAAGGAAACTATACAGATAAGTAAATGTTACTGATATTTTTAAAAATGTCTGACACATGCTTTATATCACAAACGAGATTTCTGCCATTTGATTGTTTATATGTTTTCTACTTTTCACAATATGGAGTAAAATCAACCGAAAGGATTCATGACAATGCTAACATTTCTCTGGACGTTAGTCAATTATTTTCTTACAACGAGTGATAGAGTAAATTAATGTCACGGTGTTATAGACATGTTTGTCCAGTTTTTATATTGCAAAATGTATTTTGTAACCTAATCTCACAACCATAAAAAAGTAATAAAAAAGGTCAGAATTACTATGAGTTTACACACTACAAAAATGTCATTATGTCCTTCTAAGATTAGATTACTTGCACCTGTCAGCAAAACGTTGATAATTTCCATAGATTAGAATGATAAAAAGAAATAAAAATCATAGAAATAGACAAAACTCTTATAGAAGTAAACCAATGTATACATATTTGAAGAAACAGTTTTAAGCAATACTTTACAAAAGTATATAAAACATTAGTTGAATGAGGCGTATATATATATATATATATATATAATATATCTATCTATCTATATATATATATATATATAGAGAGAGAGAGAGAGAGAGAGAGTGAGACATATGTGTTTATTTATAGGGAAAGATATGTAGATAGATATTTAGATTAAAAGATATAGACTAATAAATATAAATGTAAAAGTGTTTCATTTATTTTACATATTTATTTGGTTTAATGGTCCATACTTAATATATTTGGAAGATAATAAAATATATATTAAAATGCTAAGTTGATTCTTACACTCATACAACGCTAATTACTAGGATTAGCATGAAACTCGTAGAAAATTGAAAGTAATAAACATAATCCAATTCAACTTGTGACGTTAAATTTTAATCCTGTAAATGACGTGAACTACGTCTTTCCTAGGATTGCATTTATTCGTATTTAAGGATCTAACTTATCTCATTCCTCCAGAGTGTTTCTTTATAAGCTTATGATAATAAAAGGAAACAAATTAAAAAGTCTCTGCCATATGCTTTAACTGCATGAATTTTAGTTGCAGTTTTCCACTAAATAGATCTCTTACAAATAAAACAAAATCATAAAAGGTATAATTATGCATATGAATTTAGTTTGTTTAACAATACGAAATCCTTAATAGCTTCACATGCACATACACGCACACACACACACACACACACACACACACACATATATATATATATATATATATATATATATATATATATATATATATACATACGGGTGTACCAATAAAAGGTATGCAATCTTTAAATGACCATAAACCAGCATTTATTTTAATAAAGAAAAGTGTCATACATCATAATACTGTGAACCAAGAAAGCGGCCGTAAAAAAATAAAATTAATAAAAGGAAGAGCTAATTACCGAAAGAGTTCAAATTATTGGCCATTGTGGTCCATTAACATCTGACAATATTCACTGATTGAATCGAAAATGTCCCTAATCAGTTCAATTTGTATGTTTACAAATATTCTTTTTAATGCTTTCTTTTTTTCAACCCATTCGTTGTAGCTCGGTTTGTGGTGTAAACATGATGGTTAGGATGCTCAACCCCACGCTCTAGAAAAAGAGAAATAAATCCATGAGTTGTGGTCAAATCCGGTGAGCGTGGACAGTACTCCACACTGTCCCTTCGTCCCCATTATCTCTTTTGCAGGTGACTATCAAGATATGCACTTAGGTCCTGATGATAGTGGGGAATATACATACATATTTCTCTACCCTGCAACATCTCTCTCCCACAGAAGAGACGTTGCGAGCCTATCCTTGTTTTATCGTTATTTCCATGGCAGGTGCTCGTCTGAAATCCAATCTCTGGTCCTCCATCGCCAATCTTTCACGAAAAACACCCGTCTAGCTGAATCCACTGTGAAAAATCCCCCCACTCTTAATCTGTGCCTAAATCAAAACGTTGATTCCATGAACAAAGCTTCTTTCTTAGAACTGCACGCCTGTGGAACTCTGTTCCGTCTGCCTGCTTCCCACCTGACTACAACTTGGATGTCTTCAAGTCCAACATTAACAAATCCCTAATGAACCGCCCCCTTAAGTAAACACTTCATCAAATCTCCAAACTACCGTACTGTACTTGCAATAACCCTTATCCCTGAGTGGCTTCCGGGCCTTGATAAGTGGTGACCACCGTGTAATATATATATATATATATATATATATATATATATATATATATATATACATTATATGTGTGTGTGCGTGTGTGGGTGTGTGAAATTAAATATTCGTACCGGCTGCTGATAAAATGATGACTTGTTCTGAGTTTGTTTAATACATTATCCAAATGTAAGTATATCTAATTTATAATGTGCGACATTGATACATGTTGTCACACAATTTCTCTCAAATTGCTAGATAAGCATAAAACCTTACAAAAGCTGAAACAAATATTACAAAACGAGAAATATAGTAAAATTATCTGACAAAACATTAATTAAATATCACAATAAATATTGAATTAGAAAGTAACAAAAAATAAACGTTGATATTATAATGGGCCTCCACCCCTGCACAGTACACTGATTTATTGAGTTAGAGATAACGGTACCAAGTATATAAGTGGGGCCTATGGAAACGATGCGTTATCCCTTATTAACAGAACTAAGAGAATGTTATATATATATATATATATATATATATATATATATATATGTATATATATATATATATATATATATATATACAAATTCTAAATAATTTATTTAAGAAATCGTTTTAAAATAACCATTCATAAAATTCATAAAATAGTAAATTTAATGAAAAGCACACATGATCCATACAATGAACATAATCAAACGTTATTTCATATTTACTACAAATCAAATCACCCTATCTCAACGAATAAATTAATTATACCTTGCATATCAAAAGAAATATCAGGTTAATTTGATGATGAACATTTATTTAATACCAATAAAAATATAATGAAGCATTAGCCAGATCCTGATATATAGGATAAATAAAGTATATTAAAAATGAAAATAATAGATCATGTGGAGGAGGGTGGTAAGAGAAACGAAACTATCACATATTATATCATACAATATGGCGATTGGTAAATTCAATCTTAAAATAATGGAAAACTAATACTATGAATAATAAATTATGAGAAAACAAACTTCGGGGTGAGCACTTTTAAATATATTTTCTCTTGACGCGTATTTAAGCGATTAAGCGAAGCCCACTATAATTTGTTTGTAAACAAGCTGATGATTTGAGCACTGTTGATACAGGCGGGTGTGGATTTAACACACAGTCGAGGAAAAATATTTACAGTACATATTCGTGATTGCGGCGCTGTTTGGAAGTGTATGTCAAACCTCAATGATGTTTTGTGATACAACGAAACAGTACTGTATGTGGATGATAATATTTAAAGGAACTTTGTATATCAGTACGTCTGTGAGTCCGTGTACCTGGCAGTGGTTTTAAATATGGTTATTCTCGTAATGTCTCCGATAACTATCGATAATCAATAATTGAATTAATCCGATCTAAAAAAAAAAAAAAACAGGCGATCTTGATCGAACTTTAATTTTTTAGCAGTTTAACATCACAATTTCATTTGAGAAGTTTTATTACCGCACAAGCTGAAAAGTATGACATATGAAATTAACAGTAGGTTCTCTGAACATGAAAGGCGGGAAAAATGTTAATAGGCTAAAAATACTCGAAGCATTGTATATTACAACAAAAAAAAACAAAAAAAAACGCAGGTCAATAATAACAATTACAAATATAGACGAAATATTTAAAAATGCTTAGAATAGCAGATGTAAAGTTCTATATATATATATATATATATATATATATATATATATATATATATATATATATATATATATATATACTAAATAAATATACTCTATATATAACATTAAAAAAGTCCTCCACCTTATTCATAATAAGCTATCACGTGACTATGATTATCCCTGAGTGGCTTCCGAGCCTTGATAAATGGTGACCACTGTGTAAAAAAAGTGTATATATAATATAATATAGGAAAAATAAAAAAAATCATGAGAATAATGGAAATAGTATTCCGACGAAATAGAGAAATAAAATTGATAACAAAGTATTGTGTTCAACCCCGTTTCATCTATATTTATTTATTCATCCAGAAGAAATCTTGAAATAAAGAGAAAATGTTGATGAACACATAACTTGGTTATATATATATATATATATATATATATATATATATATATATATATATATATATATATATGAGTGTGTGAGAGTGCAAGATTTATACGGAAATTATGTTAGAATAATGATTAATTTTAATCAAACTATGATCATTCTTTTTTTGTAACGGGTGTGTGTGTTTGTGTGCATCACTGCTTGCCTTTATACGCTCGTATTTTCTGTGTGTATGGCAACTTGTATGATCTTAGTTATCGACGGAGTCTTCCCCTGTATCACAAATTTCAATTGCGGCTGAACTAGGAACAAAATCAAGCTTTCATAGAAGATCAATCGGCTTGATGGTTATCTAGATTTCTAACTTCTGCTGCTAAATATGTGAAAGCAAAATGATGATAAATAAAGAAACAAAGAAAAATGATAACTAATGAGAAATGTATTTTTAGGAAAAAAATGGATTTTAATAAAGCGGAGGAGAAAGAAGGTTGTTTAGTTGTTTTTGTTTTACGGCATATTAACCCTTTTCGATTTATTTAATGCCGACTCCCGTTATTTTGAAGAATTTGTTTTTTAATAGAATATATTTGTTTGTTTCAAATCGGTTTCTATTTAACCCATAATTGGGACCCTAACAGATACTACCACTCCGAGTCAGAGTTGACCTGGAAGCAATGGCAATTAAAGGGTTGCTCCACACTCCCTAAAGCTAGCAAGCTGCGGCCTCATCATAGAATATAGTTTAAGGTCATATCCAGGACACAAGATATAAGGTAGAAGCCGGGGGAAATTATGCACACAGTTATTTAACATAAGTAAAAATGTTACGAGAAATGGTGATAAAATATAAACCACGAAAGTATAATAAAATTAGATAGAAAATAGAATCCAATTGATTAAGCATAAATATAGTTTCTTGAAAACAAAACAATTGGGAATAAAAGTTCGGAATAAAGAAATAACGTCTAGGTATTTGGATAGAAATATAAAAATACAGAAAAAAGGTAGATTTATTTATTAAAAAAAGAAAGAGGAAAAGTATGTGAAAACGAAAGGAAATAAATAATGAATGAATACATAGGAATTATCTGGATAATGAGTGACCAACGTGCGAGAGAAATTGTAGATCGTTATCAACTTCGAAAATGTCACATCTCTTGTCAGTTTTTGACATTTAGATTGGTCAATTTTGATATTTATCTTTGATTCCCGCCTCGACCTTAGGCGATTTAGACTAGAAACCTGACCATTGCAGATGGCCACCACAATTAAAGGCAGACGAGTACTAAGGTATTAATGGGACATTCATCTGTCTCGAAATCTTGGCCGCTAGTCATAAAACTGACAGAAAGTTAGCGCTTAAGGGAGTTTGTTCTAAACTGGATGGCCCATACGTATTAGTTGATGAAATTTATCCGTTTTTATTGGAACGACTAATATGAAGCCGAATACCACTTCAGGATTGGAAACATTTATAACATTTAGCCGTATGGTTTAATCAGTGCTGCATTTTAGATAAAATCTGAAGATATATGGTATGCATTGTAAAAGAACCGAATGATTCATGCAAACTTTTTATATGAATTCAAGCAAATTGCAATTTCATAAGTAATCACTTGTAAATCTATTGGGCGTCTCTAATCTTTTTTTTTTATTCTCCGCTTAGGTATGAAAAGCGTCAAATGAAGCTATATTCGGTGAATAAAAAGGTGGCGCCTTAAATCACCATTTTTATTGACATAGAGTGTTTCAAAAACAGTAATTGAACAATACATACATATGTTTGTGTGCATGTGTATGAAAGAAAATATAATTCAAGTTTTCAGTTCAACAAATGACGATACAACTGTATCAGGCGGTGCTAATCAGTATATATTTTTTTGATTAATTCATTCCTTACGTATAAATTGGATGCTTTTATTGTTGTTATTAATTTCGTCAATATCTTTCTAGTTATAATTCCTTTCTCTAATGGTATACGGTTCTTACAAATGGTTCCACGTGAAGACTAACCACATTTTAAGCGAAAGTGATCAGATCGCCAGTCCGTGTCGTAGATTACAAGGTAACGTACACTTATACATTTTACTTTGGTAATTGTATTACAATTTTGGAATGGACATCGCTGCATGTACAACATTATGTCATTCGTTATAATGAGCTAAACTAAACGTATTGTCATCGAACTGACAGAGGATATCTATTTACTTGTGTTGAAATCTGGGAAGAGACAGTCAGTAAAAGATTTCCACAGTGACTTTGAAAGGATATCCTACAATTGGAATCTCTATTATAACAATTAATTTTTAATACCACACTTATGAAAATCACTAAACAACAATAAAACGACCAGCAAGAAAGAACACAAGGAATAGATCAAACAACGGTTTATAAGAAATAGCATGGTGTTTTTTTTTATAGAAGGAGACTAAAGCCAGAAATACCACGTCTGTGAGAGGTGACGTAGAAAGAAGAAAGGGGACGACCATCTGCATTAATAATTCGTTTCTGAGAATTAAGAAGCTCACTCAAATAAAATAACAATTCGCAGGCTTAATATGAAACAGGTACCGCGTCATAGCTTTTTCTCTTAAGATATATAATATCCACATCTGTAGCAAGTGTTTTTATCCAGAACCAAAAACAACACAATAGATATAATGTATTATTTCATAGATACATTTGAATAAATGACAAAATTATATTTCCCTCCGCAATCAACAACCTACAGGACTTCTAATAATAAAGTTCACCACTTTTATGAAGGAAAAGTCACTATTACAGATATTATTGTTATTAGTTTAATTGAGTAAATATTACGAAACCTTAACTCTTTATAAAAGTGCACATTTGCTCCTTACATACGGCATATAAAGTGTATGTGATATATATTGTTTTACATCTATCATGACATATATTACTCGCGAGCTGCACACATGTCGGTAATTTCGTAGTTCTCATAGTTTCCCTAATAATATATTCCGAAATATGATCAGTTAATAGTGTTAATTACATATAATACTTCTGTCAGATTTTTACAAGTAATGTACTTATGATCGACGAGAGAGAACACGCCTTAGTAATATTGCCAAATTGTCTTATCATTTAGCATAACGCTTTTGTTAATTCCGCATTCTTTTAACTTAAACGTGGTTCGCCAACAAGCAAAATATCATGACAATGTACTTGACCTTATGTAAGACATCTAGGGATTAAAAATGACTTGAGAATCCCAACACCCTAAAATAATGTTTAATTGAGTTGACATTCAATTATACAGTGGCGTGACTAACGGTTGAAACTACTGAAACATCTCCTATCCCTTAAACAATAAGAATACGTACAACAATAATTGAAGTAGATAGAGCAAAAAACATAGAATATGTTTAAGGAAGTTACAAAAGCGATGATTATTATTATTATTATTATTATTATTATTAATTTTATTATAATTATTACTATTATTATTATTATGATTATTATTTTTACTATTATTATTATTATTATTACTCTATTTTTAGAAAAAAAATAACAACGCCGACATCAGTATATGTAGCCAAACGTTTTGTAAATTATCAGACTATATTTCCAGCTAGATTTTGGTACCCAATACTGCTTTATGAGTCTCGTGTTCTCTGATTGTTTTTCAGAAATTAATCCGCTTAAGCAAGTTATTTCTAGGCTAATAGTAACTCAAAATAGACTAATATTAACACTATTCACGCCATCTCGTATATAATTTTCGAGAAATACTACACTTTATATAAAAATAAGGTATTTAAACTAAAAACACATTTGTGCAAGAAAAACCTGCTAATTCATTTTGCTGATTATCAAAGTAACGAAAATAATTTAGCCACCGCTGTACGGATGTAACTTAATGAACAGAAAATAGTGATAGGTCTTAACTCGTCACAGAATAAGCAGAGTGTGTGTGTTGTTCACGTATAAAAAATAGACATTTACCGGAGAGATTTATTCACCGCGTGGACGAAAATTAAGCAATACACATTGAAATACAGTTTTACATTAAAAAAGCAGTTGAATGTGGGTTTATAATTCTACAATAAAGATGTACACATTATACAATGAAATACGCCAGAAAAAAAGAGACTCGCTATTATTACATTAATAACAGCGGCATCTGCATTCGTTGTAAGTACGAAAGTATTTAGAAAACAATTCAATTTCACGCGTATTGTCCATATTTTTGCTGTTGAAAGACTTGTTTGCAATCATCCAATAATCTTTCAAAATGTGATTTCATGTACGAGCAATATAGTTGCGGACAGTATTTAGTTAGAAATGATGTTAAGAACGTACAAAAAAATGCAATTTTTCATTATAATTTGCAAGACAAATGTTTATTTTAACGCATAATAACATTTTACTTCTTTTAACTCTCATATACTTATTTATACAAACAATTAAAAAACAATTCTAAATATGTACGACAAATAAATGTATCAAAATAAAACATAACCTGAAGGTAATCCCGTTTATATTAAACGATTCTTTTTTTAAAACTTCAACATTTCAGAAAATGTAACTATTCAATAACATTTTTAGTGACACACACACATACATACCCCCCATATATATATATATATATATATATATATATATATATATATATATATATATATAAATGTAATTTTTGGTTGGTTAAAAGTGAATAAACCCATATTTCTACGTTACCAATTTAATTTAAATTTTCAGAAAATCTATTTTTAATGTCAAAGAATGTTTTCATGTTATTAAAATAATTTAACATTGCGAATTATAAAAATATTAAATTATAAATGAAAATATTTTTCGTAACTGCGAGATTGTCCCGATTTCATTTCCGGTAGAAATGAGCCTTTCACTTATTGAGATAAATATTATTTGTATTAATAATACGATTTAAAAAATAGCGCAGATCACTCTCTGAATTTTTTCCTTTTATTATTTTTAAAGAGTAAAACTTTTCTTATTCATGGAAAGAGTTAAGTCTACGTAAATAAATAAATAAATGTTTGTACACGTGACAAATTATCAATAAATGGTTTAGTTACTTTTTTAAAAAAAATATTTATGAAAAGAGTTAACGTAAATAATATTTGTAAAAGTAAGTGCGAAAGTGCCGTACTTGTACTCCATGCGTAATTTTTATACTTATAGGTTTTTGGAATTTTTTTCACTGGATTATTATTGATTGAACACTAATTAAACAGATTATAAAAAAAAATAAAAAATAAATTATTTCGACATTTGAAAGTGGTGGTCACTTTTTAGTTACAACGTTCTGATAAATCAGTCACCCATTGTGTAACCAATAAAAACGCGGTATATCAAAACCATAAAAAGTAAAAATAATATGAGTCTCTACGTCATTTGTAAGTCAGAAATATATTTGTTTCTCAAACGAAAAAATAGATTGAACAGGACTTTTTTTTATTGTTTTTATGAAAATAAAGTTTTGAGTTTTTAATTTTTGTTTTTTTTGTTTTTAACTTATTTTGTTAAAAGTCAGTTAGTGGGTGTTTTTTTTTTTAATAATTTGTTTTTATGAAAGGTGAGGGTTTTTTGGGTGTTTTTTCAAAACTTTTTTAAAAACTTTTTTTAAGTATTATAAATTTCATTAACATGGTGGAGAAATGTTGGTGCTAATGCAGAGAGTGATCCGCGCTATTTTTTTAAAATCGTATTTCCACGTTTAATTAAAGTTTTATGATATGTTTTTTTATTCAATTGTGAGGTTAAAGTACAGAATAGGTGCCAGACACCCTCCCCTCCCCATCTTCAGAATAGCTTTTAAAATAGTAACATTATTATTTCAGCACGGATCCTTCTCTGCATGAGTACCGAAATGTTTAATAATTTCGTATTTTTTTAGATTATGTCCACGTCCACAATTTTCCTTTAAATGACGACATTTATAAATTTTCGAGTATGCTGAATACGGAAATCGCATTGAAATTTTGCGGAAATCAGTAGTTATCAAAATATAAAAAGTTATATTAGGCACTGTATTCTTTGGCGGCCATCATTTTACGCGTGCACGCGTCATAAATAAATGCACGCGCGTAAAAAAGATGACTGCCAAAGATTACAATACATAATACAACTTTTTAAATCTTGATAATTACTTATTTCTGCAAAATTTCTATGCGATTTTCGTATTCAGCATAGTCGAAAACTATGCGACCATTTTATATCTCCCGAAGTCACTTCCGTATTTAGCCAAAAACAACAAAAAAATGGGTGACCGATTTACCAGAACGTGGTAACTAAAAAGTGAGTACCACTTTCAAATGTTGAAATAATATTTTTTTTTCAATTTTTTTTTCATAATCTGGTGTTCAATCAATAATAATCCAGTGAAAAAATTTCAAAAAACCTATCAGTATAGAAATTCGCATGGGGTTGATGGTTGTATAACTCCGCCACGTAAGTAAATAAATAAAAAATGATATCTGCAAATGCGTTAGCCTTTACTAGGGGGTACTAAGGGAACGACCATTAAATAATTCTGCGGGTCGCCATGGAAATCAACGCCCAATGAGTACCAAAATAGTTTTCATGATATGAAGACATTTTTTTTCGAAAAGTGGGTGATCACTTTTCCATGTAAATTTAACTTAAAATGAGCACCCGCTTTCTGGCCACCCGGGGAAGGGGCATTTATTTTCGATTTTATTAGCTTAAAGGTTTTTTTGACAAGGCAGTTTGGTACGTGAGTGCATATTTAACAGTTTTCGTTTATGCTCACGCGTAGCATAAACAAAGGCTACGTCTGTGAAATGGAAAATAGTCCCATAGTTCAGGGGTTATTACCGTGCAAAAGAAATCAAACAAAAAACTTTGTAGGCAAGAAACACACAGAAAAATAAAACAAAAAACATAGCATCCATTTTTCTCTATCGAATTCATTTGCTGTTTTTATTGAAAACTATTTTTCCCCGGATTTTTTATATAATTTTCCATTAAGGTCCGTGCGTCTTACGTTCGTATATAACAATTTCTTTTTGTAGACTTCGGTGTGCTAAAAACGAATCTGCAAACTGTTTCCGGTGCAAAAAAAATAGTTTTTATGATATGAAGAAATTACTTTTTCGAAAAGTGGGCGATCACTTTTCCATGTAAATTTAACTTAAAATGAGCACCCACTTTCTAGCCACCTGAGAGAGGGTTTTTTTTCCCCATGTTTATTGGCTAAACAGCTTTCCTTTATGCTCTCGCATAGCGTAAACGTAGGCTACGGCTATGAAATGGAAAATTGTGCCAGAGTTCAGGGGTTATTACCAAACAAAATAAATCAAACAAAAAAATGTTTAGCCAGGAAACACACAGAAAAATGCCCCTCTCTCAGGTGGCCAGAAAGTGGGTGCTAATTCTAAGTTAAATTTAGATTGGAAAGTGATCACCCACTGTTCGAAAAGGTAATTTCATGAATATCATGAAAACTTTTTTTATTTATAAAAATAAAATGTTATTAACAAAAACGAAATCATTTGATTTTTAAACGAAAAAAGTCAATTCAGTATACATTTGTGGTAGTTTGTATTACATGTCCACCTCGCACTTCACATTTGAAATGTCGACTTTTATATTTATTCAGCTACTTCTACAACAAATAACCACCCTATCTCCCCACATTTAAAACGGCTTTAAGAATTAAAACTCTAACCTACCCATGTTAAGAACGGCTTTCGGAATACAGACAGCTAAACTTGTCAGCATACACAAAAACCCATAAAAGTTGACATGACGAATGTGATCAATGAGTTGGACGTAATATAAATATGTACCGAGTTTAAAACAACTTGTAAAAGGTTAGATTTTCCTGGACCCTAGTAGGCATTTTCTTGCGTCAAAATTAATATTTACATGGTTTTTCCTTTTCAACTGTAAAAGAAGAAATTTGCTTCTAAGCCCTTTTTTAATGAAGTTTTCTTTTTTGTAAAATCGATTTCTTCTTACTATGATATATTATTTCTTCCTGGTATATATTATATATTATTTCTTCTTGGTATATATTATATATTATATCTTATTGGTATATATTATATATTATATCTTCTTGGTATATATTAAATGTTATTTCTTCTTGGTATATATTATATATTATTTCTTCTTGGTATATATTATATATTATTTCTCCTTGCTATATATTATATATTATTTCTTCTTGGTATACATTATATATTATTTCTTCTTGGTACATATTATATATTATTTCTTCTTGGTATATATTATATATTATTTCTTCTTGGTATATATTATATATTATTTTTTCTTGGTACATATTATATATTATTTCTTCTTGGTATATATTATATATTATTTCTTCTTGGTATATATTATATATTATTTCTTCTTGGTATATATTATATATTATTTCTTCTTGGTATATATTATATATTATTTCTTCTTGGTATATATTATATATTATTTCTTCTTGGTATGTATTATATATTATTTCTTCTTGGTATACATTATATATTATTTCTTCTTGGTATATATTATATATTATTTCTTCTTGGTATACATTATGTATTATTTCTTCTTGGTATATATTATATATTATTTCTCCTTGCTATATATTATATATTATTTCTTCTTGGTATACATTATATATTATTTCTTCTTGGTACATATTATATATTATTTCTTCTTGGTATATATTATATATGATTTCTTCTTGGTATATATTATATATTATTTTTTCTTGGTACATATTATATATTATTTCTTCTTGGTATATATTATATATTATTTCTTCTTGGTATATATTATATATTATTTCTTCTTGGTATATATTATATATTATTTCTTCTTGGTATATATTATATATTATTTCGTCGGAAAAACGAGGACTGACTTATGTTTACTTTTATATCTTGCCTAATCAGAAACAACAATTTATTTGTGTGTTATTTCGTAACTCATATTAATTTGTGTGGACATATTATTTGTCCGGCTCTGTGCATTTCTGTATGCATATTGTGGATGTATATTTTCAAGATAAACAGTTTTGTAAAAGTTGAACACTGAAAGTATAGAAAAAAATGGGTGTGCTATAATGTGGCGCATGTTATTATAAAAGCTAAACAACAGAAGAATACTTTTGATCCTGTGGTTTAACTATGTTATTATTGTTATATTTATATAAATGAATTATGCTACTTCATACAATGCAACTAAATTTAAAATTCCGTTCCATTTTTACAGCAAGAGTAAACAAACATATGTCCAAAGTTTTACTTAATTTAATGTTGTTTTTTAAGTGAAAAAATATTAAGGTTGAAATATAAATTCCTAAATTTGTTTCACTCTAAATATTTTAGGAAGCTGAAATAGGAATATAATTGAATCTTTAATTTCCTGAATAGTAATAAATATAATCCAGTAGTCTCTTAGACCTTTTTCTCACAACTTCGCCTACGCTATGTTTTTCTCCCGATCTGTTTCCACTGAGATCTTCTGCCCACTTCGTTGTCAGTTAAGATACAAACGAAATGTAATAAGTCCCCAAACGTACATTTCCATCGTACAGAATATCGATGCACTATGGCTGACTAGGATAGTTTCCGTATATTTATATTAGATATGCATTCGCGTTTGATGTTTAAAAAGCATGTACCCTGTATAGTATCAGACCTGACGAAATGGTAAATTGAAATTATAGACCGTTTAAAAACCCCGAAAAAATTCCATCAAATACCAAAAAGCCAGCCGTTGTTCTCTCCAGAATGCGCTGCTGCCCTTGCGGAAAGAAATCACTTTTTCCATTGCTTCCAATAAAAAAGAAGTACTGAAACTAAAGCCGCTTTCAGGACTGCCAGCAATCACTGTAACAGAGTAATATAGAACGAAAGACAGTCGTATGCTCAGTCCGTAAAAAAAAACAAAACATAATAAGAGTGTTATTATATATATATATATATATATATATATATATATATTATTTTTTTAAATATAATTATCCACTGGCACGTGTTTCGTCGTCCAAGACTCATGAGAGTGGCTGAATCTAGCGAGATTCGAAAGCGGCACCTCGTAATAAGAAGCCTAAACCTCTACCACGGTGCTAACCTCGCCGGACTACTAAATGTATCACTTTTACCTAAATGTTTTTATTTGTATTTGTTAGCGATATTTTCTTGAATGAATTAAAGTATTTATACGAAAGTCTATTTTTACCTAAATGCTTGTTGGGAATAATTTTCCCATTGACCAATCTGGTACCCCATTTTAATGGGGAGCGGCATATATATTATTTAAAATATATACTTATCCACTGACACGTGTTTCCTCGTCTAAGACTCATCAGAGTGGCTGATTCTAGTGAGATTCGAAAGCGGCACCTCATGATAAGAAGTCTAAATCTCTACCACGGTGCTAACCTCGCCGGACTAGTAAATGTATCACTTTTTTTTTGTTTTTGTTAGCGATACTTTCTTGAATGAATTCAAGTATTTATACGAAAGTGCACTTTTACCTAAATGTTTGTTGGGAATAATTTTCCCATATATATATATATATATATATATATATATATATATATATATATATATATATATATATATATATATATATATATATATATAGAGAGAGAGAGAGAGAGAGAGAGAGAGAGAGAGAGACTCGAAACATGAAAATAAAATGCACTTGCTACAGGGATTTTTCCGATGTCAATATGTTTTCGTCTCTGTTCATGTCTCATAATTCATTGAGATTTCGGCAACTGTATTCTTCGGTATTCTTCGGCATTCTTGGTCCGATTTATATTATCTGGATTTTAAAATTAAATTATAAAACATCACTCGTGGCTATAATTGTATTTCATTTCCATGCTTTAATATGTAATATATAAGTGGGATTGTTTTTTATTCATCTCACTAATTTTGATCTATACTACTATCAAGATCCAAGGCCTGTTCTCTTTGAATTCATTTATAATGAATTGTAAATAAAATATCGTGCTTCAAAATATCTCAAAGCACGAACACTAGAATGAGAAAACTCTACTTCCATGAAATGAATCAACGCGTCAGATCACAAGCGAATTTTCTACAAACGCGATATAATTAGATAGACATAAATAATGACAATAAAATTGGACACTATCTTGAGCGATATTTTACTGAGTTAAAAATCGGATTCTTTTTGTGTTTCAATATCAAAGATAAATAGTAACTGTGAACGTAATAACCTTTGTACAGCTCAACCTATTGGCATTAATTTATATGCAGTATTCAAAACATTGACTGTCTCATCTGGGAATCATTATTTTTACGTGAGGTGGGTGTAAAGCGAGAATCTAATCATTGTCTGAAGGTTTCAGACATACGGACGCCAATGTGTGTATATGGTTATTCAACCAAGCCTCAAAAGAATAAGCTGGCAACTTATACTTAAGATCAACAATTATTTACAGACCTTAAAGCAATATTCATAGATACGTCATGTTTATGATTATATTAAACATTGATGTATAGAAATTGTATTCTTGTGTTAAGTAAACTTATATTTTGAAGCCACGTATTTTCACTGGATATTATATTCCACATATTTAAATGTATTAAGCGTGCGGATTGTGATGTTAAAACTTAGAATTTATACAAGCTAGCATCGCTCAACACTACAGTTAACAGAAAATCTGGTACCTTTGAGATTGTTTTCAGAGAGTATATTTTAGTATTTCAAAGGATATTAATGTGCGCTAAGCTAAACTGGCTTATTGAAATGGCGGTATTGGCTGCAATGTCGAGAAATAAATGTATACATTCGCATTGAAAAGACTGGAAATTTAGATTTTCGGTTACATTTTGAAGGACATCTTTAAAAAAAATGAATTATCTTGAAACTGCTTGTATGTAGAATAAGGGTGGTTTACTACATTTTGCCATATCGTTGTTGAATAAAATTAATCATTCTTGTTTTATTAATGTGACTCACAAAAGAAGAAAATGTGGTAAATAACAGAGTGAAACTTAATAAACCGCCAGAGTTTCTCATTACACAAAGAGCGTGAACTTAAAAATTGAGAAATAAATCAGTCACAAGATTTGAAATTATTAAGGTTTAGATATAAATTCCTTACCATTTTTAAATTAAATTATAAAACATCACTCGTTATTATGAGTATCCTTCTCATACAAAATATATGTGATTTTTCGATTTGCTTTAAGTTAAAGCATTAACGTTTCATTTGAATAAATTATTGTTTTCGAATATAAATACGAATATATATCAAGTGAACATATTTTTAAATATCTACATACTCGCTTAATATGTTTGGTTCCCCAACAAAGAGAGTGTGCGCATGTAAATACACTCTTGTCCGTTCGTCTCTCGGAAATTTTCTCAATACCAACACCTTGGAATTTTGTTGAAAATGTGCACAAACATTAAACAGCAAATGAGTAAAAAAGTAACAGAAGACATTTTTAGATATGCATTTTGGGTTAAAATGGCTACAATTGACACGTTTGTGCTTATTAAAAAAATGATGCTTTGCAATTTTATAAACCTTTCTAAAACGTTGTAAATAACTGATTACTATATATTTCTGTTCTTCTATATTTCCCGACAGGTCTTAATTGTGCCCAAGAGTGTCTTTAAGGGTTAATAAACACTCCATTTTTTGCACAATTTTGCCACGTTTGTCTAAAAAATGTGTGTATGTCTATTAAGAAGATTTCATGGTTCTGAGATCAATTTGAAATAAGTTAAGGCGTTGGGGACTTTAGGGGCTTAATAAGGGCAGAACAAATGATTGACTTAGTAATTTCTTTTCTTTTATTTTTTGCATGGTGCAGAACACAAATTTACATATGTTTAGTCCAAACACATAACCGTTTATTCACTTTCACCGGGATTTTACGTCCCCGGAGATTTTGGGGTTAAAAGGGGGTCGCAAATGCTTTACTTCGTCATTTTTGCATGTGTTTTCTCTTGAACACACGGTGTACGATGCATGCTTCACTTATTTAATTTCAATATTTAATTTCAATGTAAGGGAGGATTCTTTTATACACTCGTGAATTGACTTTTTTTCGTGAATTTAATAAATTACATTTTTCACCTTCCAAACTGATGCATTAATCGATGTATATATATATATACAGTGATGATCATATTTATTGGCACGGTAAAATAAAAGTTAAATTTTGTCTAATAAATTCTAAAAAAGGGATTAAATTAAAGAAAATAACAAAGTATATTATGTATTTTTAACTGGCCTTTCCGATGCAGCAATCGGATTTTAGAAAAAATAAATAACAAAGGAACAACAGGTATTTGCTTGTATTACTATTTTCCATTCAACTACCGCTGAACAGGCGCTTTCCTTGTGTTCCCAGTGTTTATTTGCTAGCGTTGTTTTAATACGGTATTTTTTTATTGTTGAATGCACTTTCGTGGTTATAATATCGAGTTTTGAAATCTAAGGAAGTCATACCTACGTAATATTTCTTGTTATTCGGGGTTTCTTTCGCAAATATTGTGGCCTGGTAAACTATGCTTTTGGTTAGACATTGATTTTGAAGTGTGCGGTATGTACAATTGTATTTATCTTGTTCGTTATTAATATTTTTATTTTTATTTCTAGTATGGTTGTTATTGTCCGGAGTTGTTTTATTATTATTATTATTATTATTATTATTATTATTATTATTATTATTATTATTATTATTATGTCATAAGATATAAAATGTTGTAATAAGAAAATAACCATTGCATTGATTGACTAAATGAATTTACAAAACAATCCTTAACGCCTGGATAATCGATTGCATGCAAATATGCAATCTATCAGACGAGATATTCTATATGATTAATAAAGGCAATGAACACATGAATACTAAAACTAACAGTGCGGGGGACAATAATTACTTGGGAGGTGCATACAAAGAACTATTTTTTACGGAGATTCTACAGAAAAACACACTAAATAAATGTCACTGTAGATAAAAGTTTACAAATACAAGAAGGAATGACGAGCCTATGTATGTGAATTACTTGAAAAACTTCGTAATGGAACAACACACTTTAGCGAGGGCATTCGAATTGGACAACTACAGTAAATAAAAGGACAACAATTAGAAGACACGGAATACAAGGTCAGACAACTCTATTATTAAGTGGAGATTCCGAAGGTAACGACTATCGAACAGGCAGGTGTCTCGCTGGAATTTATCCTAGGGCATTTAATATTTCTGATATTCATAAATGGCGTCTCTAATAAAATTATTTTTGACATGTATATTTGCTGATTACATCACGCTCTATAATATGCACGAGGGGATAAGCGAATATACGAATAAACGAATATGCACATATTCAAAGCAGTTGCAGAAACTCTCAAAATTATCTTCCAATCTGTACAACAACAATGCCGTCAATGAATGGTAATATTTAATACTATTAAAGCTAAGTTTCTATCGCTCAGCCATTACAAACTCTTTGTTAACTACTGATTACCATGAGAAATAATATCCTACCTGAGGGCACTTAAGTTAAACTACTCCGTCTAACGTTAGCATTGAACGTAAATTGAAGGAATGCATTGGGGACATAGAAAAGACTGATGTTAATCTACCACAGCGTTGTAGAAAATTATTCATACCTGAAAGCATTTTATATCTTTACAAATCCACAATACGCCACTGCATAGAGTATGGTTGCCACACTTGACCTGGTACAGCTATCACTAGTAAGTCACTTATACGCAGTGTCCATAAAATATATTTTATCTATAAGGTCCCGTCTTATCGGTCAAGATCATAACTAGGTCCGATCTCCGCAATGTTGCACGGCTGTTCCTATTTTTAAGTTCTTAGATCGAATGTGCTCTGACGAACCTCAAGAACGTGTCCTCTTTCAACGTACATATTAAAAATTAACCTGAAACTCACCTACCGAGATTCCTTAATGTAAAAGCGATTTTTACCCTTATAGCTGCTTTCCCCGCAATGTTATACTTTAAAATTCTTACCCTGGTTTCCGCTTAACTTACTAAAAGTTTCTACAAAAGTTTAATGCATTGCGTAGCAACATATCGCTGCTACACAGCCCATAGTCTATTTTAGACACAGTCTCCAAGACTTGCTTCTGTGCCTTCTTAGTAGCAACGTTCCCTATTTTGTGATTAAAAGTAAAAGAATATTAGAAGTAAAAATACGAAAGGAAAAATCGTATTGAAATTTCCTGAGAAGTACAAAAAGATATATAGAAACCAAATTATAAAACAGAAACTTACAAAATGAAACAGTTTGGTGCAATATTACTTGTCTTATTTTCTGAACGTGTCGTCGTTTATATATATGTACAATGTAGACATATCGACCAGATGGCTACGAAATATAATAAGACGCTCAATACACTGACGCTGACGTATGATATTGACTGAATGACGTGGAAATGAAAGGCGGAAGAATTAAACTTGCATATAAAAAAATTGCATGGAAGAAAAAAACAGAATTAGAAAAATAGATAACTCAGAATAAAATAGACTCTGGCGTTTCTAAATTTTTTAGATGACGCTTGGTTATTCGTATTATTTGGATTCATCAGAATATTGTTCCTATCTTTAGTGTGATTTTCTAATGTTTCAGTCGATATAACTGCCGAACTTGTTCTAGTGTTTCTTGCCAAGTTCGACAGAAACATTCCCGACCGCGACAGGATACACTTGAAGAAGGGTTGAGGTTAAATCGACCGAAACGTTGTGAAAATCACACGCAAAATGAGAAAAGTATTCTGACGACTTTAAATAATACAATAGACTCTTTGTAAATAAACTATGCAGAAAATGGAGGAGAAAAAGGCGAGACAAAAATAATAGATTAAATATAAACAGGCGATCATCAAGAGAACTTCGCGAAAACACCTGAACATGTCTACAAAAAGAAACAGAACTCCAATCACTACTGTAGTAATGATTGTAGTTCTGCAGAAAACAACGACATTTAAACATTATTTTAATGCTAAGATAAATACACCGAAATATAACGGCATATTAAAAATGGAGACATATAAACAGATCGGTGAGCCATATAACGTTATTGACCAATCTTCTCCAAAAAATACAAGATTAGAACTGAGATATGTCGATAACACTAGCAAAGCAATGTCTATTAATAATTTATTACACCCGAAGCCTATACTGACCGATTCGACGAAAAAAACAAAACAAACGAATCGAAATGTTGACTAATAGATGTAGAAATTGTGTAAAAAATAAAGAATAAAAGCTTGAAAAAGCAAATATGTCGAAACACACAAACGGTGAGAGACAATCAAAATAAACAATACAGGAAATTATGAAAGAAGAATAAAAATGTAAAGAACGATTGGAAGAGAAAGTACTACAAAAAATCACAATCGAGGAGAATGCTGAAAACACCTGGATATGGTTAAGCAAAAGATGCATCAACAGAGATACACTAGCTTTACGGTCAGCTACACTGAAACTCATCACATTAAAGCTTAAATTGATAAAGATATACAAAAGAAAACAGTAATTGTAGGCTGTGTGCACAAACAGACGAAACAGAAAATCACACAAGTGAGTGTAGCCAATTTCTGCAAAAGATTATGAGAACAGACACGACAGCGTGAGAAATATTGTACAATCGATCTCTTCGATCGATTGCATTACGAACATGCAAACTAATATTACAAACCCAAACCGGAGACAGTACTGTAAAATTTCAAAAAAAAAAATCGATTATGGCATCAAAGTACATTTAAATAAATCCATTACTACAATGAGCCGCGACGTCCTAAAACTTTTAAAGAAGAATAGAAACTGCTACATAATTGTTTTTTGTCGTCCAAGAAGACCAGTTTTATAATCACGGATCCGATAAGAACAGAGACAAATATACGGACATTATGAACATTGGAAAGCAATATAGACCATGAAGGAAGTCAATCATATACTAGGAATGTTAAGAGAACGGTTCCAAAACCATTGACAAAAGACAAGTAGAAATCAGAACCAGTGGGAAGACTATACAAAATAAGTTAATGCAAAAAAAGGCTGAAATCTTTAAGTATATCCTCGATTCGATTAAAATAACTCATCGTAACGAACACTCCTGAAGCGTAAGGGAGGATGGAAAAGTGGAGTATAGAAAATACTAACAAGAGACCTACTCCATAAGTGCGACGGTGACTAGGGTTATAGAGAAGTTTGTGCCCTATAAATTCAAGTGGAGACTAATGGTCGTTGGATACCAACCAACGTAATCTGCTATTGCGATAACGACAGGGGAACCTGTAAAATTCCTTAAAATAAGTGGAGATTATTAGGAAGATGAGGAGGCGAACCCCAGGAAAACCATCAGTTGTTTCAATGATTAATCTGTGATTATTGATTACATGTGATATCGTTGTGCGCACTACTACTACTACTACTACTACTACTACTACTACTACTACTACTTCTACTTCTACTTCTACGACGACGACGACGATGACGACGACGACTATTATTAATAATAATTACATGATATGATACGGCGTAATCACATTTGACACACCGGTTCCACTCAGATCACCGAAGTTAAGAAACGATGAGTCTGGCCAGTACCAGATGGGTAACCATTTTAGCCTTCCAGGTTATGTATGTACTTTCCGCTTATCGCGGCATTGTTTCTAGTCGTCCTTGACTTCTCCTTGCCACTGGGCTCAAACAGTGCCGATTCAAGAGAGGTGTGGCTGGATTTACGCAAACCTTGCCACACAAATACTTGTGCATCTACCTCTACATGGGGTAGCCTTTATCTTTCAAGATTAACAGACACATCGTATATAATAATAATAATTATTATTAGTAGTAGTAGTAGTAGTAGTACTATTAATTATAATTATAAGAATATTATTTCTACTACTAATCTACTACTAATTGTGGTTACTATTATCATAATTATCATAATCATCATCATTATTATTATCTCCGATCTTTTAGACGGCCTTCAGACCTCTGCCATTATAGGTACCGCCGATATCCCTACATCTTCGAAGTTCCTGGTTTGAAGCCGGGATTAAGGAAAATCCTCTGGAAATGAATCCCATCCCTTTTGAGAGAGACGTTGATAAACGAAATCAGAATCCATCCAATGGAACATAATCGTACAGATTTGGTCGTCATTGAAAATGTCTAAAAAAAACTAGCAGATTGTAGACTTTTCAGTACCCTGGGACAGGAATGTGAGAGAAAAGGAGAACGACAAGTGGAGCAACTATGCTCCATTGTCATTGGAGATAAGGCGTGTACACGGGGTTAACACACAAATAATCCTGGTTGTAGTTGGTACACTAGGAGTAGTATCAAGTCGTCTGGAAGTACAATTGAAAAAGGTACGAATCCCTGATGTTTAAGGTGTCCTTCGGACTCCTGCTATTGTAGGTACCACCAACCTCCTTAGGAAATTTCTTGATCTTTGAAGCTCCTGGTTTGGAGCCGGGTGGAGGGAATCCTCTGGAAATGAATTCCATCCCTTTCCAGGGACACATTGATAAACGAAATTATTATTATTATTATTATTATTATTATTATTATTATTATTAGAAATACTTGTTTTTGTTCATCAAGAATATCTTCAACAGTATATCAATATTCAATAATTTTCGTTGAAGATTATAGTAAAATGAATAGCGAAATTATGTCTGACTAACCTAATTGATAGGAGCGTGTAGTATATATATATATATATATATATATATATATACATGTGTGTGTGTGTGTGTGTGTGTAGTATATATATTGTATAGATAATATATATATATATATATATATATATATATATATAAAGCGTGTAGTGTATATATATATATGTACATATATTATGAGAAACTAGTTAACGTTCGTGGGTCTGATATTTAATGTAATTGGCTGATATCAAATTAATTCTCATCAGAAGAAAGGGTAAAATTTGTGAATACTGCAAACCTTTCTTAATTACAGTAATTATGTGGGTGGCCATTGAAATTGTTGGACGTAGTTTGTAATTACCTAATACATCGGTGTATTGTAACTAATTGCAGGCATAACTGCTGATAAAATATTTATTTTCTAATGTCTACTCTTATAAGAACAAAAGAAGTTTTGTCTGAAGTAGACGCAGCAAATTGATTTCTGCTTAGATTAACATTCATTTCGCATGTATATCGCTTTTCGGTTGGTAAACATCAGTAGACATTTGTTCAGAAATTTTACTAGTATACTGTATATTGGCATCCTTTTCAAATATTAAATTTGCAAAAAAACTACAACTCAAGTAGTTTAGGTCGAATTCACATTAAATGTATACATCTTTGTTGTACGGCAAATCATCTAATGTATATCATATTATGCTAAATTGCAGTATATATTAATATTTTTTACGAGTATACTAATTAAATTGTAGTAGTTTTCTTTTATAAAATATATACATGTGAATTGATTTACAGGGTACTTTCTAAATTAATAGTAATAACGTATTTGCTTGGATAAGCAAGTTAAGTATAATTGACTGACACTGGTTTTTCCTAAAACGTCGCTTGAGATGTATTTATTTCTTGTTCCTATTACTATCTTTGTGGCCATGTCAATAATAAAGGTGCTGGAGGAAAACGTTTTTCCTGGGCTGACGTAATTCACCTTATAGTCACGGACACGACCCTTGGATTAACGCCTAAGCATGTCGTTCTATCATCAGATGCAATGTCATAAGGCTGCTGTATTTTCATTTGGTAAATAGATTCTGTTCAATGCAGTTGCATCTGGTGAACCTCTATTAGTGGGTAATGTTGCATCTAGATCGTTGCAAAAATCAGTTTTCATTCCTTTTAACTGCTTGCCTTGCTCTAAATACTCTTCCGACTTCTTTCCACGTATCTCAATTCTCAAACAGGAAAAATCTAAAAAATCAAAACAAGCTCAAACCCAGAACTCCAAATATTAACGTAAACATATGCAGCCAGTTCTCCTTTGCTGAAACCAGTGGTCTAGATTTCATTGTTTTAGAGGTGAAAATCTAATTTAAAGACATCTAATCGAACCTATTGTGTGGAACTGGTATTGGAACGAATGTTTCCATAAATGAGGTTGTGATTATAGAATAGTCTAACTAAGCATGAGAATCTGATGCTCAAGATCGTCATAAGCATAAAACATTTGTCTACAGTAGAGATTCCTTTCTATGTGTTACAGACATATCCAGATAAGATCCTAATTTGCCTGATATGTCTTTCAGGGTAGCACTTGCACTTTGTTCTTTATCCCCCATAACAATGAATTTTCTAGCATTGAGAGTAAGGCAAGTTTAAAGTAGCTGAGAAGTGACTTAGTTCCGACCAATTGTGACGAACAGACGTGTGTCCCCTTTCCCTACCATCATTCATCCACCTTAGATAATTTTGTCAGCATCTGATAAAGCACAACTCTTTTCCAATAACTGTGCAGAAAATTCTGTCACCAGAGTTATCTACCCATCGTATTTCCTCCTATCACTAAAATCACATTAAGCGACATACAAATATATGTACGTGATGTTGCCAATCATATTATAAACCTTGGTTTCTGTAAAGAAACTTGCCCTAAGTTCAGTTCATGGTGCTAAGTAATCTTCAACCGCAAGTAGCACACATATTTACAAAACTGTTTAAACGTTATCTTAACGCGAAATGTTTCCCAACACTCTGGAAAACTTCGTCAGTCCGACCCATATCTTAATATCTTGGAGATCAGTCATTTATCTCTTATTACAGACCAATCAGTCTTCCGTGTGGCATTAATAAGTTGCTTTAATAGGATAAACAGTGACGTGGTCAACTACCCCAGTTAAATGACAAGCTATCTGGTTCCCATTATGCGAAATATACAGCTGATGTACTAATTTTTATATCACAATGGATTAGTGAATCTCTCGCCAGGTAATTCGTTTCTAGATATATAGTTCTTGACATATCAAATGTGTGTAATACATTATGACATAAAGGTCTACTGCACAAAATCATCGGCTATTGGAAATGTTATCTACATTGTTACGGCTCTGATAGTATTATCAAAGTATCGGAGATATTTAGAAATCGGAATCTCTAATTATAAACGCTACCGTCCCCAAATTTCGATCCTGGGTTCCATTCCTTTTTTATCTTTATCAATGATTTCCCAAATCATATTCTCAGATATTTCAGCACTATTATCGATGACACTAATTCAAAGACCGGTAATGCCCAACACATTTTAGTTGTCTATTTTATAATCTTGAGAACATAGTGCAATAAGGAAAAGGTGCCTGATTAATTTTAATGCATAGAAAAACAAGCTTCTTTCATATCCAATGTAAACATAATACAGTATAGCATATTTCCCTCAATTTACACCATCATCAATTATTATACAACTAACTACTTTCATTAACCCTTATCTTCGAGTTGCTTTCCTGTTTCGATATCTAGTACTTTCCAAGAAAAAAGGAAAAGTGGTATCTATTTTAACTAGTATATGAATTCTCGGTAAGATATAGGAATTGCAGGCAGACAAAAAAGGACGGATAAAATGTCTAATAATAACTGTGAATCAAGCTGTATGAACGGATTCAAGTTAGAAAACAAAGGGCGCGAGTAAAACAGTAAAATTCAGATCGAAAATATCCTCAGGAGCAATTGGAATGGTACACGCGTTTATATTTATTATCTGATTTAGACGTCAAATTCTATCTGCTAAAAACAATTCCAGCTCTCATGCGTAATCTCATTTTCTTATTTCCCTCTATGATAGAATGTTGAATTTATTTAAACTTAGTTAGTAACAGTGTATTCACAACTTCTGAATTTGTTCCGGAAAGACAAAAGTGATGGGAAAGAGAAGGATTTTTGTTTTAAACACACTGTTTAATATGTTGCACAAGGTTAAACGACTTCGTCCTTAGGTGATTGTTACTCGTTTTATATCTTATAATTATAATAACGATAGCAGTAATGATAATGATAATAATTATTATAAGAACACCATAGAGTGAAGATCAAAAACGCAAAAAAGCGAATTAAGTATATGGAACTGGCCTTAGATATCTATTAGATATGAAAGATGCAGAAAATGAAGATGACGCCAATAATCGTAAGAATACAATGAACAAGACTAAAATGCATCGAGAAAATATTTAAATGTTTGAATCTGAGGATCAAAGAAGATTTGAATCAGAGAAATGACTGAGAAGATACAATGGCTAGCAATAATGAAAGCGACTTAAATATTAACGAGAACCCTTGAATGTGAAGACTAATTCATATGTTTCACAGACGCAAGCCGAACATATAAATCTGTTAGAGATTTAAAAAATGAAGAAACACAACCTGGAATCATGAAAACTCTAATTGTAGAATAATTTGTAACTTTCCTCCGTGCGATATTACCTTCTGTCCCCATCTCACGCTTTTTTTTTCTAAGTGTCACCATAAACTGAGGCCACATCAGATTATTGAGGAGGGTCAAGAAGGATAAAAAAGAGTAAGAAGAGAAAGCACAAACAAGATCTCGACTGAATGGGTGTGAAAAGGACTAAGACCTTAAGGGGATTATTGCTACTTAAATCTTTTCGAAGAACAGTGGTCGCTACCCAGGATAAATCAATCATAAACGGCTTTTGCGATAACTCAAACTAATTTGCAAAAATGTTATCGAAAGACGTTAGAACTAAAAATCTAGGGAGATTGTCACTTGTTGTTTTTAAAGATAATTATTTTATGATGATCAGTGTGAAAATCCAACTGAGTAATAATAATATGACAAGAATCTAATAATATAAAACAACCGATCTTTTTGGAAGGGGGGCAAGGTGTAGGGTCCGATGTAATATTACATTTCACCTTTTTTTTTCCAGGTAAATGGCGAAGAAGTATTTCGAAACTGCGATTATGTGAATTATTAGCCCAATGCAGAATACGTATTCCCCAATTATAAACATACCTTGTGTATAACGGCTCCTGTAAGGATAGTAAATATAGTTTGTTTTATCTGATTTACACATAATTTCACTTTTGTTATATATTTTGAATAAAATCGTAAATAGAATAACATAGTAACATTTAAAAAAAAATCACACCAATTCAGTTTTTTGCTATCATTTAAGGGTTGCTTATGCAGCATTTATACGCAGGTTACCAAAATATCAGACATTTACTTGAAATATTTGTCATGTATGATTAAACGCCAGTTATTAATGATATTATTATTGAATATATTTTTATCTTTTTTACCTTAAGTTTTATCATTAATATTATTGTGACTTAATTATTTTTAAAATCTTATTTAATTTTACGTGTCACTAGTAATCATATTACTATTTATTATTTAATATTTTATTTATATGTATATTTATTATTTAATAGCAGTCGATGTTACCAGGCGTTTCCCATAGGAATGTTAAAATAATGATAGCTAAAAAATAGTATTCTAGTAAAATTAATAATCATTTTTCTGTCAAAAATATAATTTCTGGGCCTTATTTCCATATCAATTATTTATTTAGGTCACAAAAATAAATAGAATTTAATCTTAAGTTATCATTAGACATTTCCAATGCTGTCTATACAATGGGTGATGTCCTCATTCTGTGCTTATGTTAAAATTCTGAGGGAGTGTAATATTTTTTTCTGATTTCAGGAAATAACAGATAGTAGGGGGCATCAGGTACAAAAATATTTTTCCGGGTCCGCTAACCCGCACACACAAAGGAAATATCGAAGATGTATTAAAAATGCTGAAATTTGTTTTCCGTGATAAACATTGTACCCAGAAAAAGTCAATATTTAAAAGGAAACCGTGTTTGGAATACGGAAAAGGGAAATTTGCATAGGAGTGACAGCCTTCGCAGTTCTCTAAGTGATATTACGTATGTGAGAAAGTTAGGCAAACAGAAAAAATGTAAAAAGAACACAATATAAAAATGGTGATGAAGGAACCCACTTCAGGGGTGGCTATAAGATGTGAACATCAAATTTGTGCATAGGAAATATTTAGTTATTATCCCATATTGCCGAAGTTACGATTTTTCTATTGTAATTATTATTCAGTCTCCTCGTGTAAAATAGTGCATACGATTATAGTGCATATGATTATAGTGCATACTAGCGCCGGGAAAATTATCAGCAGCAGAGAATAGTGGCTTACTGCGAAGAGATTAGCAGTAGCAGCAGTTGCCAGTAAAGGCATATACAAATTAGAAAGTTTGCGCGAGAATAAAAGCAAAAAAATAAGGAAATCCCCAATGTGACACAGAATGAACAAAAACGGTTCCGAAGGATATGACAGTGGAGGAAAAATGAGGATGATCTGACTGTACCGAGCTTGCGGGCGTAAGAAAGAGAAATGCGTGTACGATTAACATGGACAGTTCGCAGTAAGAGACTTTTTAAGTGGTGCTGACAGTAACAATAATAAAAAGATTTTCTGAAAAAAAAAAGGAAAATGAGGACCCAGATATATATGTATTAATTTTAATATATTTTTATTTAACGACAACGTTATATGACTTTATTTGGACACTCGTGACCCGGCTTTAAACATAAACGAAGATAACAAAGAAAAGAATCACGTTAATACTGAACAACACTAAAAAAAGGGCGTAAAAATCCCGGTCGGGGTGGAAAAAAAAAGTATATTGCAGTCAGTGAATCACTTTTTCATTTGCCTGCTCACTTTTTCTATTTGCTATTGTTCCCTCAGGCATATTTTCTTGTTTCGTGGGGGTCTGTGATTGCCAATTGTTTTAGTTTTATGCAAACGTTCTACTTATATGCGTTGCTTACGCATTATGATAAATGACATAATTCTATATTCATTTTAACGTAAAAATACCTTTTTTTAAGAGAGGAATTTTAATTTCAAAAAATTAATTGCATGTATCTTTCTAAGTGTGTGTTTGGACTGTTAAAGAGGTATCCCTCGGTTTAATGTTATATATTACTTTTTTTTTAAGTTTTAAAATTTGAAAAATTGGCTAGAGGTTGTGTAAGGCTGGAATAAATGTTTTAACTATTATACAAAATATTCTGCATGTTGCAGCGAGAGATTTTTTTAGTGATGCCGGAAGTAACGGTTAAGAACTGTTTTATAGAAGCAAGAAAATATGACCCCAGTTTTTTTTCTTTTGTTGTGCGTATCTGCAACGTTACAGTATAGAAGTGTATACGTCTGTGTTAAATATTTTAAATTCTTACTTAGTTTTCGTTTTAAACTGGGCGCTTACAATACTTTATTTTAATTGCTTAGAGTATAATATTCATAAATATATAGACCGAGTATACTTATTTTAAAATTAATGAATGAAGTAATTAATTATTTAACTGTTACATATTTTGAAGGGTAATTGTAAAAATATGATTAATATTAAACTGGTTGTTGCCTTCTGTGATCGTAAATATGGTTTGACTATGTTGGCCTTGGATTTCTCGTGTTTTTGTTACACATTGTATGGTTGGTATATATGTTTTAAACAGTCTAGGAATAAGTTTAAATTCCACATTAGACATTTAACTATTTAATGCCATATCATGCTACTTTTTTAACAAAGAACTTTGTCTTAATTGTATTACCGACCTGATATTACAAAACCAAGTGGCTTCAAAAATTAGTATATTTTTGTTGATGTTAAGTTTTATGATGTGTTTAAATGTGTATATAATATGGTTAATCACATGCTATCTACGTGTGCTTTACTTTCATCTCTCCCTCTCTCTCTCTCTCTCTATATATATATATGTATAAAATAAACGCATCATGTATATATATATATATATTATATAACCCACATATATGCTATTTACATAGATATTCATTATATTATCTATATTATATATATTTATATATATACATATATATATATATATATATAATATATATAATATAATGAATATCTATGCACATAGCATATACATGTGTGTTATAGATGGAACTGTCTTCCGTTTTCCTGCTTTCCAGCTGACTACAATATGGCTGTCTTCAAGTCTAACGTAAAAAATGTTTTGGTGAGCCGTTTCAAATAAGTTAACACATTTTACATTTATATATATATATATATATATATATATATATATATATATTATACATACACATGTATAGAGAGAGGTATAGAAAAGGAGAGATATAGCGGAGGTGTGGGGAAAATTGCTTACTCCTCCTTAACACAATCCCACGTGAGAAAATCCTTACTTGTATTTTATTCTTGGTCATAAATTTTATTTCTATTTTTATGAATTACATGTCACGTGTCTTTCTTTGCATACCGAATTTCTACGAAACAATTTCTCAGAATTTTTTTTTTAATATTAAAATAAAATTTAAAAAATAATAAATTGATAAGTTGATAAAAAATAAGAAAATAACTGAGAGGATTCCCTTGGAAGGAAAAGGGTTTTAATACGAAAATGTGGATGAGAGGAAATATTTAAATTTTGCAGAATAATAGAAAACCAACACCACTTTATTATTGCTGTGTTTATCTGAACCTAGCCAAAACATTTTTTATATGATATTACTTGAAAAAGCAAAGTTGATATATTTATTTATGGTATATATACTATATTTTTAGAAATTTTGTCAAATCGAAACAATAGCCACTATGCATTAGAATTTAACAAATGTAGACTCCGTGAAAAGGTAATGTCCTGACTGTGTAGGAAGCTATGTGCGATTTGACCTTCAGATCGTACATTAAGAGCATAATTTATCATTCAGAGCGTGCTTCGGGCAATTTTACCGCCATAAATTCATTTATTCTCCTTTTGAATTACAAAATATCTTAAATTTCCCCCAAAACATCTGGCCTTAATGAAAGGGAGATTAAAACCGGCTGCCATAGTTTGAAATGGTCTCAAATATTAGCAAGCGGAGGATTGATTCCAATTATTTCTTATGTGTTATTTCTCTACTATTTGGTTTGTATACAGAAATTAAATTTTCGGGTGTATAAACATTATTTGACACTGGAGATATTCCGAATCGTATCCTTTTTCCAAAAAAGGGAGATATAGCATATTACCAAATTGAGTATTGAAATGTTCATGCCTGTGTTTCTATATGACGAATTCAATATCTGCAGGTTTTTTGAAGATTACATTACAATACTATTGGTCCCCTTTTATTATAATTGGTAAAACACAACAACTATATTTTAAACCAATAAAATATGGCCAAATTTGCCTACATTTTGTATATATATATATATATATATATATCGTGTTCTCTAGGCTTGTTTTAGTTTTATTGCTTCATTTATCTCCTCTGATGCTTTGTCAGACCACTAATATATATATATATATATATATATATATATATATATATATATACATATATATATATAAATATATATATATATATATATATATATATATATATATATATTGGCTGTTGTGATGTAATGAAAACATTTTAAATAGTAAAAGGATAATCCGTCTCGATGAAATATTAATAATGTGATTTCTATATAAATAATCTGTATATACAGGCAAGCACATACATGCATATACAGACGCAAACATATGTATATATATAGTGATAAAATAGGGAATAATGTGATAGAAAATATTTATTGTTTTCACTAAACACACCCAAAATGCATAAATGTACAAACAGGATGAATGTCATACATAGACTCGTAGGCAAATATCCGGGTTATGCGCAGATAAAGAAGTAGGTACGTGTTATAAATTACATTTAAAATCCAGTTTAAACAACTTATCTTTAAAAGTATGAGATTGCTTACGACTCGTTTAATCAAATACATAAAACTAAGCCGCCCAAGTAGAAATATATACGAAAGTAAGTAATAATACTTTATGAGATTGTAAGAAATTACTAGAAAATTATCACAAAATAAAAAAAACATCGAAACCTATGATATTATAAATTAATGTCATTCGTTATTTCGCTTAAAATACATAATATAATAGAAGAATGGTGTTTCACACACACACACACACACACACACACACACACACATATATATATATATATGGGTGTGCGTGTGTGTTCCTTTGTTCATATAACGTTCCTCTTAACTCTCATTGAAAATTCGTAAGGATCTTGATAATACTAGCATCAAGGCAACCTTGCAAGTGCCGTAAATAAACAAGTTATTTTTTTCTCTCTTATCTGATACTGAACAGGTGATGCACAGTGGAAAATGGTGGGTGGTTTATTTTAATACATCCTAAATAAGCTTATATCTTTACATCATCAACGCTCTGAATCTCCGTTTGGAATCAATTCAAATGAATGGAGCTCGTCGTCGGAAATCTCCATGTCTTGACAAGCTCCTGGCTTTGCCCTTTACTCCTGATCTCAGATTGAACACATCCATTCACTCCGTTTCAGGAAAAATTGTAGGAGTCAATATTCCACTGCTGATGCAATTTACTACCTGTATAGGAGCAAAGTATGTCCAAGGTTGAAGCATTAACTCTTTAAAAACTCTAATCATAGATTTATTTAGCAATACCTCGAATGCGCGACCATGATATAGCATACGTGCTTCGAAAAAACTATACGTATCTTAAAAAAAATTATGAACTGCCACACAGTTTTAGCTTAGCAAATATAACCAACTAATAACAAACGGACGATACAGTTAGAAGTCCTCGCGAAATAATTTAAAAAGGAGACATCTAGATGGTCTTTGAAGCAATTTGACAAAAATGCTATAATCAAAATACAAAAATTAGAATAAATTAAAAAATCTATCACAAGGTTGGAAATAATGGGCTATCAACAATTACCCCACTATCCAACAATCATCAGGTCGTTTGCTCAGCAACCGAGAATGCTAACATGCTTTCCTGTCGGTTTGCCTCCAACAACACACTGGACCCTGATAACCACCCCCTCTCTGACTTTCCCTGACTGACAGGCGCAAATTAGACGATCTGAAAATCACCATTTCTTAGGAGCATGTTATCATAAAAAAACCTTGACCCTTCAAAGCATCATGACCTGATCTCATCCCGGCTGTACTATAAAAAGTAGTCCGCCGAATTAGCTCCAGTTCTCTACAAACTTTACAACAAATGCCTTAATGAATCTTGTTTTTCTGCCTGCTGGAAAGCAGATTCCGTGGTACCAGTTTTCAAGAATCTTGGCGAAAGAACTGACCCAGTAAATTATCGCCCCATCAGCCCCCTCACTTTTCGCCAAACTATTTGAGTCAAAAATTAACCAAGCTCTAGTCCATGAACTTACAGATACTAAACTTCTTACTGACCAACAATACGGATTTAGGCGGGCCCATTCCACAGCAGCCGTCCTAACTGTAATCTCTGAACGTATATACCATTCACTGGACAATGCATAGGTGGCTAGAGCAGTAGCTCTAGATATATCTAAGGTTTTTGACAGGTTATGGCATGAAGGTCTTCTTAGGTAAATCAGATCATACGGTCTCACTCGAAGAATACTTAACATAATTCAATCCTTCTTAGTTAAGAGAAAACCCCAGGTTTTCCTCGACGGTCCTACATCTAAATAATATGATATAAATGCAGGAGTGCCTCAAGAGTCCATCATTTAGCTCTATTATTCCTAATATTCATACATGACTTCCCTGGCAAAATTTTATGTGAGATCGATGTATGTACTGATGACCCCACACTTTATAATACACACGACAGGAAAACAAATGAACACATAGCTAAGGAAATTGCAGAACCACTAGATGATGCCCTCCAATCTGTATTGGAATGGGGACAAACATGGAGTGTCACCTTTGATGCTGCCAACACTACACTTGTGTTCTGTAATCGTTACAAGAAACCTTCTCTACCGCAATGGCCAAAGACTCTTTATCTGAAAGTACATTTTTTAAACTCCTCGGCCTAAAGTTCACAGAAAAGATGAGTCGGAACAATTACATTAAGAGCATTACCAGAACCGCTGCGAAGTAAGTAGGTTCTCTCTACCGTGCTAGAACGCTACTAACGCCCGAAAGTATTCTGTACTTTATAAGAGCTCATTCTCCTATGTATGGAGTATTGTTGTCATATTTGTGCTGGTGCATTTTCTACTAATCATCTCGCTCCTATACAAGGTTCAAAAGAGAGGCGCCAATCTGATAGGTACTGAACTGCCATCATAGCTTCAGCTTCTGCCCCATCGACGAAATGCAGCATCCTTTTGCCTGTTCTACAAGTACTTTAACAGTGAATACTCCGACGAACTGTCAGCACTCGTACCCCCTCGATGTAAATACCCCCGGCAAACCCGACAACCAGCTAAATCATACCCCTTCACAGTAGAGATCCCTAGATTTAAGAGAGCCTTCTACTCCAGTAGTTTCTTTCCCAGAACTGTTAGATTTTGGGATTCCCTTCAGGGTGCCTGCTTCCCCAGCTTTACTGACATGCAGAAGTTCAAGTGTAACGTGAACTGACATTTTGCTGCTCAACTTCCAACATAGTATCACTGTAGATTACATCGCTGATAGTAGCCTCCTACATCAAAGTGGCAATATGTCTTGTTTGGGGTGAAAATGTAATAAAACGTGAACACCTAAACAGAGAATAATTGGTAGTTAATTAGCAATTATCCGTCCAAAGATATATGTATATATGCATATGCATATATATGTGTATATTTGTTTATATTATGTATATTAAACTAACAAGGCCCGTTAACCGGCGGTAGGATGAATCCCCTCGTGTAAAAAAATTAAAGTACGGTTGGTGTTGTTGTAATCTTACTACAAACCTTCTCATGTTAAAAACGGCAATATGAATGGATACCCCCAACCTCCTAATGTTAAGAACGGGTTTCGCAAAAGATTACCCATTTTTGGGGTGTTGGTTTGGGTGTTGTGGCAAGCAATTTACCCGAAATGTAAGGTATGTAATAATAAAAAAAAAACAATATATTTCGCTTTGTGCCCTACTTGTGTCCAAAATTAAAACAAAACATTCCATAATAGTTCTTATAGATTTTAGTACGCACAAACAGTTTTACACTTCAATGGTATTTTGCATTATAACGTATTTGTGTGTAAAAATATAAAAGGAAACATTTAATAATAGCTGTGCAAGGCTTCCGGAAAAAATTTTTATAAAATGTAAAAAGCAGTTGTTACCGTCTCGAGCACCCCTTAAAATATAAATTTAAAAAAAAGGGATAAAAAAGAACATTTTAGCAATGGGTGCCTTACTCTGTACATCCGCCCCGACGGCTTTCACAATTAAACAAATGATTAAGATTTTGTAAGAAAAAATTATCGTTTATATTTAAAGTAAGATTTTGTAATGAGAAAATCATTTTTAAAGTAAAACAAAAAAAAATCATTGCCCAATTACAAACAAATTAGAGCCTGGGTGTATTCTTTTCGTCATAGAGCATTGTTTCATTTTGTGTATACGAATTCTGGGTATTGTTACTATTTACCGGATGTTGTTGTCACAAGTAAAAAAAAAATGTTAAATGTTAGTTACGATTTTAGAAGAAAAAAAATCTATTATATTTTATTAAGTGTATTTTTTCACAAATATATAAAAGTAGTCGTGTATGTCCGCACGGAGCGTTGTCATTTTTTTAATAAATAAAATATCACTTATTTTTTAAAGTAAAATGAACAAATTATTTCCCAATCCAAAATAAATCAGAACCTGTTCGGTTTCATTGTGTATGATCATCTTGTGGTTATTGTAATTCTTAACCGGGGTTTCTTTTCACAAGTAAACACATGGTAAATGATAGTTACGATTTAGGAAGAAAAAAGATCAAATTTCTTGCAGAAGTAATTTTTTCACAACTAATAAAGGAAGACGTTTACATCCGCAGCGAACGTTGTTGTAAATAAATAACTTTTAAAAGAGATATGTATAAAAAATATCTTTTATTTTCCAATAAAAACAAAAAAATAATTCAGAACCTGTTTGTTTTCGTTTCGTCAGGAACCTTTGTTTATTTTGTGTTGATGCATTTTGTGTGGATGCATTTTGTGTTGTGTAACTCTGTACCGGATTTCGCTGTCAAAATAAACACATGTTAGTTGCAATTTAAGAAAAAAAAATCCATTATATTTTAAAGTATTTTTCTACAAATAAACAGACGTAGTCGTGTACATATGAACCGAACTCAAACAAACAAACAAAATATTTTAAAAATATGATTTGTTTAAGGAAAATTTTGTAATAACAAATCATTTATTTTTTAGGTAAACATAAACGTTAAGAGTTTTAACTAGGAATACGTTCATGAATTACATTAATAAGCATATATACTTATGGAAATTGTGGCATATTTTATAGTGCCGAACTGTTCGTTTTATGGTGAATAAGCAAATAGTGAAATTTCAGAAATTATCTTTCTCAGCCAAGAAACTAGATCGTAATGCTATTCGGGAAAAATCATGCATTTTCTAGAATAAATTGGTAAGAACGTGGTATTGTGTAGGAATTCCGCAGCCAGTTAATGACGGCTAACACGCAGGAAAGTAGGATAAAGTGCTAATACACACGATGTAGTATGTGGTGGTCGAAAGAAGATTTATGGACGTGAGAGTGAAAATATAGCTACTTCCACTATTATGGGCTACTACCTTGATGAATATGGCGCCCCTTGGAACAAATGTTATGGTTTAATATTATGAAAAATGTTTATGAAAAACGTGCTATAGTTAAATAAGGTAATGCCCAATGACATAAACATAATATATTTTTCAATGCCATCTGCTTGTGTCAACGCACGGTAGTTTCGTCCAGAGAAGCAATATTGCGCCTCTTTTATTATATAAAGGATAAGAGCGTTTCGTTATTGTTAATACCGCTAAGAAACGCGAACAATAAAAAGCCAATCCATCTATCTGTCTATCTATCTATCTATCTATCTTTCTCTCTCTCTCTATCTATATATATATATATATATATATATATATATATATATATATATATATATATATTTATATGTATATATCTATAATATAAAGCTGAATGGCAGTGTGGGGGGTTGTGTGTGTCTGGTTACGAATAGGCTCCGATATGGTTGATTATTTTAGAAAACTGATTGCATATAATGATAGAAGATGTATCGAGAAACAGGGATGGGTATATTTTATCTGGAAGAACGGTGGTTCATTAAAATTGTGCGGTCTGCGTTCGTGCCTGGTCTACAAAGTATGGAAACAAAACTTTTAAAAATTACAAAAACGTTTACGAATGTTTTTGATATAAATGTACATAAAAATATTTTGATAAGTATGTTTAACTTAAATAGGGATGGTATAATAACATTGGGGGGGGGGTCTGCGTTCGCACCTGGCCTCCATAGGTTGGAAATAGGCACCCACTTTAATAAAGACTTTTCATATCTATCTATGTAAGTATACTTTGATAATTATGTTTCAGTTTGAAGAAATATGGTATAATAAAAGTATAGGGTGTTCGTTCGCACCTGACCTCCATAGAATGGAAATATGTCACAAAGTTGAGCAAGGGTTTTTAATATAGATCAACAAAATACTGTAATAAGTGTCTCAGTGTGAACAGATATGGTATAATAAATTATGGGGTGTATCTATTTTTTTTTTACTTTCATCATATTTTGCTTTGGTTTTGACACCCCCAAATTCAACCCAAATTTACAACCCTTCTTTTCATAACCTACAATATTTCATAAAGCAGTCCATTTTCTATAGGTTGTTTTTGAACTCAGTCAACGATGGGTACTATTGCTGGTATATATATATATATATATATATATATATATATATATATATATATATATATATATATATATATATATGTATATATATATTACTTTTAAAGAACACCGTACGTAGTGCCATAATTAATTACTGAGGGTGCATTTATTAATTTTGTGTAGTTTTAACATACACCATTAAAAAGAACCTTCTAAAAGACCAAAATCCACTTCTAAAGTATATCTCTCCTAAGCCTACATTAGAGAAAGAGGAAAAATAAGGGGTGGACAAGAAAACCATCTATCTAGACGTATTTTAGTCAACCCACTTTCAAGATATACGTTGGCAGCGGGGGAGAAAACATCGTTTAAAAACGTGGTCAATAGACCATAAATTAACAGCCAGGATAAAAAAATGTATAGGGAATAAGAGAAAAAAGACAGAGAAACGATCTCATCCCATGCATTATTATAAATTATTATAAATTATGGGTATACTCTTTTTGCTTGCACAGAGATGGTTGGCGCAATTTAATGTATACAGTCTCGAGAATTTTTAAAGTGAATAGTTTTTACAATTGTCATTCGATCTTAGTAATTTTTTTCAAAGTCTCAAATCTCTTCACAGACAGCGACAGACGGTTGGATGAGGACGGTGGGGGGTTCACGTTTTTATACGGTTTGTTCTTCTCGAATCTCAACTTCAATTCCAACTAACTAATTTTAGCACGACAGTCGTATATATAGTAAGGTATGTGGATGGGGTGGAAACTTCCCCTCCCCGAGCCAATAAGATTTCGCCACGAAATCGAAAGCTCCAGGTCCCTGCGTGGGCACAATTCCCATATCTGAAATTTGAATTACTAATTCTCACGATCTCCAAGGTTAGCTGTCAATTCTGACATCCGACTTTGAGTTCACCAAGGTCAAACAAGGTTATACGTGAAGATGTCACAGCAGGATTTTAAAATAATTGAATAAACACATTTACAAAGTTAAGGTACTAGACAACTCTGGCTTCATTATCAAATTCCACATCACTGTGTTTCATTTTTCTTCCACTACCGACACCAGATTTTTTGGGAGAAAATACGCAGGAGTTACAATCAAATACACAAATATGATGAGAAGCTTAGTAGTAATGTACCTCTTGCTTCACTACAAAATTTCACATTGCTGTATTCTTTTCTTCTAGATTTGTGACACTATTATTTTATGTGAAAGGATAGTATTTATTGACAATAACTCAGCAGGTTTTTTTCAAATAAGTACATACATGCATTGACACTGATAATGATACGGCCATTTTACTTTACCATACTTTTCAATATTAATGTAGTTCTTCCCCCCACCATTACAACAGACAACACAATAGTAAGAGAAAGGATGTCATTTCCGAAATATGATTTCACAGGTATTCCATATTTTTGAAAATTACGTTGTGGGAGATTGTATTGTAACCCTAAAATGGGCATTACTCCTTTCAGCCACACCTCAAAAGTGAAGGTTTGATTATCCCTAGAGAACATCAGAGCACGTTTAAAAGCAACATAAGCATACCTATATTTACTCACAACTACAGCCGTGACACCCTTCGCCAAAAGACACGTTGACAATTCAGAAAAATATTGATCACCCTCTACAGAAACTGGCTTAGTTCACCTTCACAGAACGTCAACAATTGATGTACATAAAATAAAGTAATTTTAAACTTGTATACTGTTTCATCATTTACCGGGGCTGACTTAATATCCTCTCCCCTCACGAAAATACTATTAGATATAGATAGAAAATAAAGTAATTTTTACATCGAATAATTACAAAACCCTCATTTAATACTGGAGAACGACAGGTCATTTGCTAATATCTATTTCCACGCATATGGAGTCTTCCGCTAATACATATTACAACACAATGATTCAATCCTAAGCGATGCCAGCCCTTCAGCCAGTATATATTCCCACACATTTTATTCAATCTTGGGCGACACTGAGTCTTCTGCTAGTATGTATTTCTACACATCTAAATCATTCCCCGGGCGACGTCAGGCTTTCTTCTATTAGATATTTCTACAAACTGCACGTAATCCCAGGCGACGCCGTTTTTTGCTAGTATATATTTCCACAAATCTCATTTAATCCCGGAAGACGCTGGATCTTCTGCTAGTATATACTTTCACAGATCTCATCCTATCCTGGGCGACTTTTTGACATATTTCCATTCTTTGAATCTCAGGCGAAAACGCGGACTTTATAATTTTATTATACCATCTGACTGTAAACGGAAATCTACTTATCAAAGTATTCTTACGCGGGTTGATATAAAAAATCTTTGTAAAAGTTTGTGGTATATTTCTATTTTATGAAGATCAGGCCCGAACGCAGACCCCACAATTTTATAATACCATCCCTGTTCTACATACATATACTGATCAAAATATTATTATGCGCATCTATATGGAAAAAAACGAGGGAATATAATTGGCCAGCAGAAAACTAAAGTAAATTAATTCTACAAATAATACGAATTCTAAAAGATAAAATATTTATAAATTCGTAGGCATGTGTGGTTTGTAAATGTATAATCTTTCGTCTTCTTCAGATGTATATTATAGAACTGTCGTAAATTAGAATGTGCCAAGTAAGATTCTGAAAGGCATTTTATAGAGGTTCCCTCGGTCGACGGAAAGGTTGTATAAACACCACACAAGACAAAAATAATAGTCTGAATAATCCAAACAATACCAATCAACTGATTTTTTTAATGATTTTTCTATTACGCTGTACGCAAATGATAATGTTGAAATGGAAACGATATTAGTGTAAAAATAAATGGAAATTAAATATTTCATTTGTCATTTGAAAATATAATTTTTTGAACGGACATAATTTGTAGCAAAGATTGTTAAATACGTACTTTATTTGATTAAATACACTAGCAAAAAATATCGGAGTTTCTATTGTATCTTACGAAATATTACATTAACAGTTTTTAAAAAAGGGTAACTACGTAACATATCAAAAAAATACCAAAAGTGAAAAGGTAGATGAATAAATGTCAATAAAAATACTTTTTTCGATAAACCTTTACCGTTAGCAAATGTAACTGGCATTTTAATTACGTTGCGTCACTTGACATTAAGAACATTACTTAATAATCTCACTTGCATGTTATCTATTTTTGTTCGATTTCACAATTTATTGTTTTTTATTTAATAATATTTTTTTTTTATTTTATCGTTCTCGTAATTTTTGGATACGTGTCTATTTATGAAGGAACAATTACTGAGGTACAATTTATTTGATTTGAAATTTCATATTTCGTTCACTCGTACAATATAGAAGCACTAATGTTAGTAATTATTATATCATTATGGTAATTTACACAACGTTGTTCATTTATGAACATTTCGAGGCATTCATTCTTAAGAATAATACGGCGAGGACACGCTATTTTTCTTGTAAACGCAGTTACAGTCAAAGACACAATTCTTACCGTGTCGGGAAGTAAGTATTGACAGTCAACATTAAGTAGGAAGGCCATTACGAAAGATTACCTCCTTTATTGAGTATTAAAGTTCGTTGCTAATTGCCTCAGGCGCACAGAGTGAATAATTCCGTCCTTGCTGTCCTGGACTTTGTGTGGGTCAAGAGTGCACTACCTGTGTTTATCTTGCACAGCAAATATTGTTTTATCATTGTGTCATTTTATCTAAACTGAAAGAAAAGTAAATAATCATCTTTCAATAACATACGATGTTGTACTTCTGTAAATACATGTTCTTGTGAATGTAAGATAGTAATATCTTATTTATTCTCGGCCCTTTAAAGGCGAAACTGGAGAGTAAGGAATTGATATATTCGAAAGTTTTAACTATCAAATATGAATGGTTTAATACTTATTTCATTTGTCTTACAGGAGGTTGTTTTAAAATTAAGTGACCCTTATAAAAGACACGCAAGATATTATTAAACTATAGCATTATCAATAAATGAAAATTGTAAGAAATAGTATAGTTCGGGTTATTCGTTACAATTACATATTGGTGCAAGTGTTAACGCACACAACATAAAGTAATAAATCAAATGTAAAGAACTCTTTCTAGCTTGGTGTATATATTATTTGTACCATATTTATTGAATTTAGGGTGAGCTAATACTATATATTTACGCTTAAAATTATTAATTTTTCATGTATAGGGTTTATAGCTTATTAGGTATTTGTTTATATATCTTGTTTTAAATGGTTAGTCTTAGTAAAGCTGACTGATGCCCGGAAGCGTTAAACGAACCATCTAGTCAGTCGGTGATTAATGCTGGCTGAAATAAATTTAAAATGTAATTCATCATTCTATAATAAAAGATATCAATGATTTTTTTTTAAATTTCCACCCATTGAAAATTGTAACGTATGGCGCAGCCAGATCAGCTGTAAACACAACACTGCTGTTTATTGACACCAACCGAGAGGTCTTTTTAATATTCTCATTGTTCTCTTAGTACAATTTTCTTGATCTCTTTTGCACTTGGTTAACCAGGAATATAAGTTAGGTAAAACTTCAAGTTTTTTATTCATAAGTCATGCAGCACCTATAATAACAGGAATGAGTGATATCTCTGTAAGTTTCCTGTTTTTTTTTCAAATCATACATTATAGTTATATTTGGTATGTTTCTCCCTTTCAGTTCTGTTCAGACCTCCATCATTAAACAAACTCAATTAAACCAAGGTTGCAACTCTCTCTCTATAATTATGTCACGTTTCACAGAAACAATTGTCATGATAGGTGGCCGGATTACATGGTCGTATTGTATGGTATATAAGTAATTTCCAACTGTTCTTTAAGGTTGTTGTTTCCAGGATTTGCTGCTACATTGGATGTTTAATTTTTTACAGATGGTCTAGTGGGGGACAGTGTTTATTTACTCAGATCCCAGGAACTGATAATAAAAATGCATGCATAAAAAATATGACTAGCTGGCCGATAAAATATATTTATCCGTCGTTAACAGCTGTAGAATGTCATAGAAAGTAATCATTAGAAGGGACCCATTATAAGAAAATGAACATCGGCATGCGAATTTGCGAAAGTGGGCAGCTCTGTCATCATTCCCTTGTAGGGGTCTCTCTGGTGATTAACACTATACTTACACTTTATCAAGACAAGAAAAAATCTTGGTACGGTAGACCATAGAAATGGACAAGATGAACTAACAAGGTGTCAGCCAACCGTGGAAAAAGTCATCTCAACATTGACCTAGATACTAATTGTATCAATAAATTTCACGAATTAATAGTCAATAGAACACTGGAAGAGCATGTATTGCAGGGGTGTGTATGCTGGTAATTATTTATTTGCCATCATATGTAGGTTAATTCTGATAATTCTTCCGATTACTAGAATATATCAATTTTGATGAGCTGAAACAGTCAATTTCACAGAAGCCTCTATGCCATAATTATATCAATACTTGTCAATAGCATTCCTTTTAACTATCTATACAATCGGCAACAGATTTAGATCGTTCCAAGATTTAACTTTCTTTTACAGGATCTGCACTACTTGAACCCATCTTGCATCAAACGGGACTTACAAAATGTTCTGTTTTGTTTTCTACGTTGTGTACATTTACTGTCAATGCGTTTGATTGTAAAATGTTTTAATCTGACATCCACACGTTTATATTGGAATTTTACTGCCTTAGTGCAAAATAGGGGGCATTTGAAAACGGGCATACACATGTACGTGCATGACATCTTCCTGCCTCTCTCTCTCTTTTTCTCTCTGTCTCTCTGCTCTCTGTCTCTCTCTCTTTCTATAAAGATATATATATATATATATATATATATATATATATATATATATATGATAGTTTGGTTTCAAATTTAACATCTTATGAAGTAAGCATTATGTGCATTCAATAAGAGGAGCGTATTATTATAAACTTAAACAATTACATATTTTTATATTGTTTAAATATATATATATATATATATATATATATATATATATATATATGCCGATAGTAGTAAGCAATTCGTAATTAAAAATCAAGAAACCCAAGTGCATTCGCTTAAATAATATCCCTAACTGTAAATTGACGTAAACATTTGTATCTGGAATTGGTTGGTTGGTTGTTTTTGCTTTACGAAATATCAACCTTTTTCAGGTTATTTAATGCCGAACCCAGTTATTTTGAAGAAAAAGTTTTTAATAGAATATATTTGGGTTTTTTTTTCAAGTCGGTTTCTATTAAACTTATAGTAAGGCCTCTAACAGGTACTACCACTCCGCGTCAGAGTGGACTTTGGAGCAATGGCAATTAAGGGGTGGCTCCACACTCCTCAAAGCCCAAATCTGGGGCGTAACCATCAGATATAGTTTAAGGTCTTAAATAATGTATTAGTATATATATATATATATATATATATATATATATATATATATATATATATATATATATATATATATACTGTTTTTAAATATTCCCAGAAGCGATGGTCGAAACCGGTCAGTTCGCTACCCATTTCTGTTTCTTTCCTTTCCGGTCCCCCCTTCCCCCCTTTTTAAGATTAAAGGAATATATATATATATATATATATATATATATATATATATATATATATATATATATTTATATATATACAAATGTACTTTTAATCATGAATCATAAAATCTTCCTTTCCTAATTTCAATATTTATGTCTTGTATCCCTAAAAACGTTATGAAATATTTGAAGACGAGGTACAATTCGAGTTTAATTAAGAAATTAAACTCTATTCTAAAAATTAAACATAAAATTAGATCGACGCAAGATAAAATAACATTATTACATTCTTGTGTCAAGGTGTGCCCCTCGTTTATTTTATTTAAAATTAAAAAAGCGAATTTGAAACTTGGACATAAAATCCAGAATGCGTTTATCCATAATTTTTTGGGATAAACTAGCATTGAATTTAGAGAAATATAAGAGTGAAAATGTTTAGTTATGGAGGGAAGTAGTGAGCATTCTTTCGTGCTTTGATACAGTTCGCTTTGCACAATATGCTGCAATTTTACAGGAAGGAGATATTAAAACATTAGTTCTTAAATCAAATAATAAATTGCAAAACTTAATATATAAAATGTTTGGGTGTAATACCAACCCCACTATCGGAAGCAACGTCCTTAATTTATCTTCCCATGATTTTTCACCTTCAGAATTAATGGTACTTGATCATGGGTAAGATTTTTGTATTCCTTTGCCCGGTGTTAAACGAGAAGAAGTATTTTCGGAATTTGAAATCCTTAATGCCCAAGCGGAGCGACTTGCACCAGTCTCTGAAACCAAAACTAGGGAACTCAAGGCAAAATTGAATGACCTTGCTCACAGTTACGCCAGTACACCAGTGTTGCATTCTGAGTTTAAATGGCGCAAAGAGCATTTCGCAGTTATTAAAATCCTACGACAAGACCCATCATTAGTCATTACTAGACCAGATAAAGGGTCAGGGGTGTTTATACTAAATCATCATGAGTACATTGACAAAATGTCAGTAATACTAGATGACTAAGACAAATTTGAAAAATTGGGCCCTGTCGCAACTCAGGATTCAACCGCCTCCTTACAAACCAAATTTCAAAAGAAACTGATCAAGTGGGTAAAAAACGGTGTACTTCCGACGAACGTAACTTGTGAGATAAGACCCTCTGGGTCTATCCGCTTAAGGTTACATGGTCTCCTAAAAACCCATGAAGCGGATATCCCATTAAGGCCCATTCTCTCCATGTTAGGGTCATCGCAACACAAGGTGTCTTAATGGATTTTTGACATTTTACAACCTGTTTTACAGCATTATAGTAAATATTGTCTTAAAGATTACTTTTATTTTGCTGATTTTATTAAAAAGTCTAAGATTGTTAATAGATTTATGTGCTCTTATGACATTATCAATCTTTTTACTTGTGTCCCTGTTTTGCAAACTATAGATATCTGGCAGATTTTTTTATATCGGGGCCGGATATCACCTCCTATTCCTGAAAACATCTTTATTGAACATGTAAAATTTGCCACGACATCTGTAGAATTTAGTTTCAATAATAATTTGTATCGGCAAAATGATGGCGTAATCATGGGGTCAGTACGTGGACCGACCATCGCGAATATTTTTGTGGGGTTCCATGAAGAGCACTTACTATCCTGACCCATATAACCATTAGTGTACCTCCAATATGTTGATGACACATTATGTCTATTGAATAACCAAACGGAAGCAAACATTTTTTTCTCCTTACTTAATGTAATGCATCCCGCGTTAAAGTACGAAGTATGAGGGAGAGTGTAATTCATCCATAGCTTTCCTTGATGTATTGGTAACAAAAACGCCATCTTGTTACCACACATCTATATACCGCAAACCAATATTTACAGGTTAGTACACTCGTTGGGATTCATTTTGCCCTAAAAAACCTAAGATAAATCTAATTTGGACCGTAACACATCGTGCCCTTATGATTTGTTCCAAGTCAAAATTAGCTGAGGAATTGAAAACAATAACGGATACTTTATCCAAAAACGGATACCCGCTAGATGTGATTAGGTCAGTTATTCAAAAGAAATTGGCTGAATTCTCTCGAATTAAAGAGAATATAGAAGCAAAATGTGCAATTTATCCTCGTGGGCCTTGGTTGGGTACAGTAAGTGAGAAATTTGCCAAACAAATAAGTTCAGCAGTCCATTGATGTTATTTTGCTGCTCATGTGCGTGTTGTGTTCTCTACGAGAACTTTATTATCATCTTTTCGAAAAGACGTTCTACCCCTCCCCACCATAATAGTAACGTTATTTACAATTTTGAATGTGGTTGCGGTGCCAACTACTTAGCTCGAACGACATTAAGATTAGATGGAAGAATCCAACAACATGTACCCAGTAAAATTAGAAATGGAACCGACCGGGCAACTGACGTTGTTACTAACACATACGGGTCTTAAATTACTGATCATTTACTTAAAAACCCACCTTGTGCACTGAATTTAGCACGGACTCTTTTTCTATTCTTAGGCGTGTTCATTCATTATATCACCTTAAGATCTTGGATAGTATTCACGTTCGACTTAGAAAGCCTTCTCTTTGCAAGCAAAGGGAATGCCTCCTGAGTTTGAACGTGATTAATCTCTAGGGTATACGACCATGTTTATTTTGATCGTTTTCACACTTTTTTTTTCTCCCCGTAAATTGAATAAAACGCAATTTGGAGCGCTTTTTCATTCTTTGTTTTTAAAAATTCCTTGATACAACTTTGAGAATCGAAGGTCGAAACCGGCCAGCTTGTTACTCATTTTTCTTGCTTTCCGATCCTGTTTCCCCTTTGTCCCCCATTTTTGGAGAGAAGATTAAAGGAATATATATATATATATATATATATATATATATATATATATATATATATATATATGTGTGTGTGTATATATATACAAATTTACTTTTAATAATGAATCATAAAAGTCTTCCCTTCCTAATTGCAATATATATATATATATATATATATACATATATATATATATATATATATAAAATACATGTTTGCAAGCAATCGAGAGGAATTATTTTTAAAAGCGTTTAAATTTATTTTCAATTAAATAAGGAACCATAATTTAAGATGTTAAGATGACCAGTGAAACTTTGTAATTAGGGGGAAAGTCTGATTTCAAACACTGCACTGCTTAAGACAAGTAGTATAATCGTAACTCAGAGGATTGTCAATTAAACATTTTTTGATGGGTTAAATACTGCACAACAGGATGAACAGGAAATGCATAATTCAGCACTCGCTTCATCTAATAATTAGCAATAAACTTTCAATTCGGTGGAAGTGCAAAGGAAAGACACGTGATTACGGAATAGAGATAAATTGGTTTAATAATATTGCGGTATATATAGAGATAATACCAATAATAATAATAATAATAATAATAATAATAATAATAATAATAATAATAATAATAATAATAATAATAATAATAATAAACATAATAGGAACATTACCTTAAACTGATAATTAAATATTCTGATTTTTAATAGAACTAAACATTCGAAAAAATTCAGAGGTTATCACATACTTTTGAATAACTAAAATAACCAGTAGTGTAAGGAATGAGGAAATATTAGAGCAAAGGAAGTACTAAGTTGTACCTTCCCAGAGAGGAAGATTATCAATGTTTTGTGAAATATGGGATGACAAACAGGAGAGGGTAGAGCGGTCGCTCTAGTTATATCTAAGGCTTTTAACAGGGTATGGCATGAAGGTCTTCTCAGAAAAATCAGATCATACGATATCACTGTGAGAATCTTTTACATAATTAAACCCTTCTTAGATAAGAAAAAAGAATGCAGGTTGTCCTCGACGACCGTACATCCAAACAATATTATAAAATGTGGGAGTTCCTCAGAGGTATATCCTTGGACCTCTATTATTCCTAATATTCATAAATGGCCTCCCTGACAAAATTGTCTGAGAGATAGGTATATATGCTGATGACAGCACGTTCTATAAAAGACACGACAGAAAAACAAATGAACACATATCTAAATAAATGTCAGAAACACTAGTGGATGACCTCCAATCTGTAGTAAAATGGGGACACAAATTAATGGGCACATTCAATGCTGCCAAGACTAAATTGTTTCCTTCAATAACTACAAGAAACCTTCCATACCACCAATAGCAATGGCAAAATACTCTTTATCTTAAAGCACATCTTTAAACTCTTCGGCCTAACGTTTACGGGAAACATGAGTTAGGGCAATTATATTAGGAGTATTGCCAAGACCGCTCCGGAAAAAAGTAGGTTGCCTCTACCGTGCTAGAAAGCTATTAACACCTTAAAGTATCCTGTACCTCTATAAGGCCACCATTCACCCATGTATGGAGTATTGTTGTCATATTTCGGCCAGCGCATCTGATACTAGTCTCTCACTCCTAGCCAAGGTTCAAAAGAGAGTCGCACACCTAATAGGTCCTGAACTGTCATCCAAGCTTCAGTCTCTGTCCCATCGACGAAATGTAGCACCCCTCTGCCTGTTCTACATGTAGTTTAACGATAAATGCTCCGACGAACGGCAAACACTTGTCCCCTCTCTACGTAAATATTCCCGACAAACCCGACAAGCCGTACAATCCCACCCCTCTACAGTAGAGATCCCTAGATGTAAGCCAGCCTTCTATTCCAGTAGTTTCTTCTCCAGAGCCGCTAGACTTTGGAACTCTCTGCCAGGTTCCTGCTTTCCCAACTGTACTGACATGTAGAAGTTCAAGTGTAACGTGAACCGACATCTTTCTTCCCAACTCCTCACCTAGTGCCCCCTGTAGCTTGTGTCCCTAATAGTAGCCACCTACATCAAATGTCCCTTGTTTGGGGTGAAAATGTAATTAAAAAATCCATTTAGTTATTAGATGATTTACAGGATTTAGTAGAGGCTAAGTGATTTCAGTAATGCATAATTAATTATTTTTTTTTATTTATGTTTGCATCGTAAAATTTGCTTTTGATATTAATCACATTTTTATTTTGAGGGAATATTATTACCCTTAAGTCTCATATATGCACTTGGAGCCTGAGGTGTATGTATTAGATTTACGGAGAATAACCCAACTGATTGAGAATATGCCTTTGTTTATTGTTTACATTATATAATTTATTAAATATTTCTGGTTAGAGATTTTTAGGCTAATTAAAATAGAGCATCCAATGTATGTGCATGTTTTTAATAGAGTCGGACTACTGTTGCTGCCATATGGACTTTTTATGATACAGGAAGAAAACGATCATAATTGTTATCATTATCTCTGGTGAGAACTGGAGAAGAGTCACAAATAGCATCAGAAAGCAATGGATTTTTGGTATTACCATAATGGGAATTATTAGGCATAATTCTATTTCTATTAATGATCTTAGTGGCTTACTTGGTGGGATAGTTGGAGTAGTTAAGAGAGCTGGGATACTGGTAGTTTATTTAAGGGAGATTGAGTTGGTGGATTTTGGCACTGTTTATTTGAGGGGATTCAGTGTATATTTTAGTTACTGTGCATAAATATGCAGCATCTTTATGGGTGCAATTATTTCCTGGAGGGCAATCACGTATTTCTCGCAATAACAATTTCATTACAAGGCCAAGGGAAAAACAATTGTTGGGGGTTTATTTAATTCCTTAATATAAGATGTGATTTTTGCCTGTGATAAGTTAGGCTGTTTCCTTTGAAATCTAAATACAATTATTATTAAGTCCTATATCTATGTGGGTACTTAAATGATTTTTCTGCAAACTTGAGAATACTTTAGAGATATTTGTTTTGACATCAGAGCGGAAAGTGGGTTTAAACCAGATATTATTCTTCCTTCTGAATATTTCTTCAGATATTCATGAGCATAAACATTGTAAATATTTAATGCCGTGTAAAGCATTTGTCGAGCGCAGGTGTGTCAAAATAATAGTAAATGCACTTTTAAAAAACAGCGTTAGTAGAAAATTAAAAAAATAAAAATGTAACTGTATTAAAGAGTAGGCAAGAGCAAGATTTACAACGTAAATATATATATATATACTTTTCTTTAAAATTTATTTGGAATGTGCGACCTGTAAAATGGTGGTCGTCATGAAATTTCAAGAGATATTGTTTGGTTTTAGAAGGTCGATTATTTATAAAACACAATATATATATATATATATGTGTGTAAGTAAGTAAATATATATATATACTAGCAAAATACCCGTCGTTGGCAGGGTTCAAAAACAGCTTGTAGAAAAGGCACTCTAATTTATGAAAGTATGAGAGGTTATGAAAAAGAAGGGTTGTAAATTTGGGTTGAATTTGACTTTATCAAAAGCAAAGCACTATATGATGAAAGTAAAAATAAAATAGATAGACCCCATAATTTATTATACCATACCTATTAAGACTGTAACACTTATCACAACATTCTGTTGATCTATATTAAAAACCTTGTTCAATTTTGTGGCATATTTCCATTCTATGGAGGTCAGGTGCGAACGAACACCCCATAATTTTATCATACCATATTTCTTCAAACTGAAACATAATTATCAAAGTATACTTACACGGATGGATATGAAATGTTTTTATTAAAGTTTGCGCCTATTTCCATTCTATGGAGGCCAGGCGCGAACGCAGACAATACAATTTTTTATACTCTCCCTATTTAAGTTAAATCTTATTTATCAAAGTATTCTATCAAAAACATTTGTAAACGTTTTTTTTATTTTTACATTTTTTGTTTCCATACTTTGTGGACAAGGCGCGAACGCAGACCCTACAATTTTAATGAACCACAGTTCTGGCAGATCAAATATATCAATTCATATGTCTCAATACATCTTCTATCATTATATGTTATCAGTTGTTTTTAATAGTCTACCATATAGGAGCCTATTTGTGACCAGTCACACATACATACATTGAACTTTATATATATATATATATATATATATATATATAAATATATATATATATATATATATATATATATATATATATATATATAAAGAGAGAGCGAGGGGTGCGGAGAAAGAGAAAGACAGAAAAATTATGAATCATGCGGACAACGGTTGTAATTTTTTACAACTTTTGTTCAATGTAACTCTGGGCATAGTAAGGACTGGTTAAATACAGTTAAAAAATTATTCTCACTTGGAGTTCGGCGATTCAATATAAAATGGGGACTAGACACCAAATCCAATTGCGAATTATTTAGGACTTCGCTCGAATTATGACTGAAGAAACTAAAGTATGCTTTCTCCATGGATTAGATATTGTGTTCCGTTTAAAATTTCGTACAGATCCTCGAGGTCTCTAGAAATTGTGAAAAGTCTGACATAATACACCTAAAGAAATAACAGGCTACGTCAAGCAAAACGTTGGGGGAATAATACGCAAGTTGGGAACAGTAGTCCGAAAAATCTAAAAAAAAAGATAACCATAATAATTTCATTTCATAAAAGCAGAAACAAAAGATTTATAAATATCTCTTGTTTTGCCTAGAATTATTTCGATAGATAATATCATATATTCTTACTATTAAGAACACCCGGCATTTTCCGGGATCGAATGAGAATTTACAACTTTTCACACTCTCATACTTTTATTGTCATCGAAATCAATGAAAGCGTCCATATTGTTTTATTAAATCGATCTTCTGCCTGCTCTAGTTCGGGACTTCTCATAGTGTACTGAGACAGATCAGAATACCTTGTAGTCTATAGTGCATTTTAGATGATCAACCTTTGATCTTATAAGACTTTCTGTCTATAATGGCTTTAAGATTAAAGTTTAGTATCATGGTTCATTTGTGCTTTAAACAAAAACATTCGTTTCAAACACACCACTGTCTTATCAAATAAGCAACCGTTGATTTTCATAAATTAGTTTTGCATAATTATTTAAAATATTAGTTAAACATTCAAGAGTCATTATCATGGTTTAATTGTGCTCTAATAAACATTTATTTCCGACACGCCCCTATGTTATAAAATGATTTACTGTTAATTTCATAGACTAGGTTTTTTCTGCTCCTGTGATGCTAACACATCTGAAATGTATTTGTGGAGGGTGGTTGAGTAAAATTGTTAACTTTAATCAAAATAGGATTCCCTTCTTTAATCGGATTTTTTTTCTATTATTGTTATTTGATATTTATCGGACACATTCAGATAATTAAAACTAATGTACGAACATTCCCAGACAAATAATTTAATTTCGTATTACATTCCAAAAAACTTTGCCAGCCGTTTCCGAATCCATGAAGAACTCTATGTCACACACACACGCATATATAACGTTTATATTTACATAATAAATAAATATATATATATATATATTTAGATAGATAGATAGATAGATAGATAGATATATAGATATATAGATAGAAGATAGATATGTTTCTGTAAAGTGTCAGTTATAAGCGATATTCTCACTGGTAGGGCAGTAAACATTTTATTATCATTTGCCAGCCCATGCGCAAATATTTATCGAGTGCCGCATCGAAAAAATTCGCAAAACGTGTGCATGTGTTGATTTGTTGATTTAACATTGAAGTGAGCTAAATCGTTACGTTGTTTAAGCATGATAGCTTTGAAGTAAAGAAGCTCGTGTTGATTCAAAGAACTTCTTTAAATTCTACACTGCTCGATGTTCAGAAAGGTTTGCATAAACATATCTAATATCGTGGAACGAATTACGATAATGACTAACGTCGCCGAATCTGGATACGATTTTGTCGCGATCACATCCGGTTGTGTGCAATCTAACCATACTTTCAGTAATCAGAAACCTGTTATCTTGTGTTCAATTTAGCGTATACAATGCCTAATTTTATTATGCCAGCATTTACTTTCTCAAAAAAATGCATTATACCGTGAAATAAATGCGACTAAACCAATATTGTATATTTCCGTTTGTATTAATTTATACTTGTATAGGATCTGCTATGAGAAATTACATTCTAACTTTTGAGTCGTGGGGGACAGTAATGCAGTTCGGCTTTTTATGTCATTCGAAATTGGCACTCGTATGTTTTTCGTAGTTTCAGTTAATAGGCAAACAAGAGTTTTCAGGTTAATGTCTAGTAAAAATGTGCAGTAAAGTATAACAGTTGTTTCTATATAGATAAACATTTTGCATTGGTTTGTATGGACATTCAAGTTATTTTATACATATTTTAATAACATCTTATATTTATGTAAAAAAGTATTCCTGTATTAACTATAACTAGCGAGACCTGTGGGAATTCCACAGTTGACTCTTTCATATGTAATATATTGATGTTGGCATTTTTGTAGATGTTCAGCGTAAATGAAGACACTCTGATATGATTGTAGTTTTTTTGTTAAAACTGCAAAAGTATATATGTCAGGTATAGCCTTGTCGTAAAATATGATATTTTAATTTATGCGGATTTCTTATATCTATCTATCTATGTATCTATGTATCTATCTATCTATCTATCTATATATATATATATATATATATATATATATATATATTAAAGTGAAAGTGTCTGTGTGTGTGGCTGTGTGTCTCTGTACATTTCCCTACGCAATATCTCTGTCAATTTTAAGCCTACAGATTCTACATTTGATATACAGGGTACTGAGATTTGAGAGAATCGATGTAATTGGTTTTCGGATAGAAATTTGGCGATCTTGGGATCAAAACTCAACGATTTGACCTTTGAAAACTCTATCAAACTCCTCCTACAATTTATTTGAGTCATTTCAGCCCATTTTTCGGTCATTTTAGTTTATCTTTAAGAATTTCATGTAAATCCTATATTTACGTATTCATTCATTACACGAGAGATTGCGACTAATGGCTGCCGGCCTTGTTTTCATTGTAGGTTGTGGGTTCATAACGTTGTAGTAAGAGAAATAATATATTATGAAAGCATCAGTCGCTAATTCTCTCTCTCTCTCTCTCTCTCTCTCTCTCTCTCTCTCTCTCTCAATAAACAAATGTAAAAAAATAAACTATGAAAAAAAATGAAAAAATAAAATAAAAAAAAATGCTCAAAATAAAGTTGAAGGTATCACGCTTTAATAGGATGGACATCGACACGAACAAGAGGAGCTTCAAGGACTGCTAGACAAAGTTCGAAAATTGTGCCATTGTACATCTAACACGGAAAAAACTATATGTTTAGGTGCTCCTTGGAAGGTAGGGCCCTGCAACTTATAAATCATCTCTGAAGGTAGATACGCTATGACCCTTTAGCTATTAAAGGACCAATAATTGGCCGAGGAGGATATAAGAGGTGAAATAATTAAGGAAATATTAGATTTCCAGTTAGATAATCCCAAAAACCTGGAAGGATTAAAAAATTTATGATAAAGACCCAGGCCGATATGTGGGAGCTAAGCGCCTCGTATAGTTATGACTTATATGACGATAAGTCAGCTGAGGCAATAATAATAGCATTAGTGTTTTTTTTGCGAAAGTCCCGCCCGAAGTAAAGGGAGAACTCTTACGAATCTCTGGGACTACCTCCCCGATATTAAAGAAAACACTAAGAATAGTGAACCAAATTCTAGTTGCCAGACAGCCGACCGAGGTACTGATATCCAAACCTAGGCTGCAACATAAGATTAAGTCAGAGGAGATGATTAAAACCTCGTCTCTTTAAACTTTTAACATCGCATTTAGATCACAGGTAAGATGCGACTTTTGCAAAAGCAATAAGCATTTGTCTGAGGACTGTGGCAACTATACGACCCATGAAGCCAGGATAACTCGGTGTAGAGAGTTGCGTCTTTGTTTTCGGTGCCTAAAGAGATCTCACTTGGGGAATATGTGTGCATTAAGGACATCAAGAAAAATTTGTTGCCATAGTTGCAACTCTAAAGAACACATAACTGCTATGTGCTTAACTGTTACGAGTAGTATGCAGGTTCAGACCTGGCTACATACAAAAGACGATAATTCCTTCCTTTCTCCCATAATTGAAATAATAGTGCAAAGAGGAGATAAAAAGAGTGAAGGTAAACTGCCTGTTAGACACTGGCAGTCAAAGAACTTATTTGGATTCTTTACTTTTAAAGAGGCTAAATTGCCTCTCCTTCGCAAAGGATAACATAATGGAAGTAACGTCCTTTTAAGGAACGAGTCCCACAACATTTAAGGAAATCTCGCTGGGATTGAATTTGATGCCCGGCAAAACACATACTCTTCAGATTCTCGCGATCAAGTTGAGCTTGTCTTACAGATTTGAAGGACGTACTCAGATTCTTGGAAATTTAAAGAATCGCAGAGCGGCTGCAAAGTTTAATGCAGATGCGGATTTGGTTACTATATATGGGTTACTAGGACGCGACGCAATCCAGTACCTGGAACCTTTAAAGATAGTCCCTTACATGTATGGAGAAGCACCAGATAAAAAAAAACAAAAAAGAACACAAACTAATTATGCAGAGGTGTTGGCGAAAACTCCACCACTTCCATCTTCCAGAATCAACTACATGGTTCACCCAGAGGAATCATACCCAGACCCTCTAAAAAATTGGTTTGAAGAGAGTAGTGTCCAGCGAGGGTTGGAAAACATGTTCATCCCTGAATCTATTGGATTACCCACCGACGAGAAATTCTCCACCTTGAATGAAGAGAAGGTTAAGCAGTTTAGAGATTCAATCACATACAAAGATGGTCTCTATCATGTACAACTTCATTGGTATGAAGATGAATTAAAATCGTTACCTTCTAATTACAATGATGCTATTAGGGTGCTAGAAATAGTTAATAAGGATCTGGAGAAGAAAAACTTGTATAATCAGTATCTGGAAGTTTTTCAACAACAAGAAGACGAGGGTATTATCGAAGAAATAAGTGTGCCTCCCAAACAATTTAAAGACTATATATGGATTCCCCATAGGCCACTGCTAAAACTAACAGACCAGAATACTACAAAGGTGAGACCGGTATTTAATTGTTCTTATAAGTATAATGGCTCAGTATCATTGAACGAAGCAGCATATCCTGGACTGAACCTGATGACCGACATGTTAAAATTGATGATCCAATTCCGAACAAACTGATATGTCTTGTTGGCTGACATGAGAAAAGCATTTCTGATGATTCCTCTGGAATCGGAAAAAGATCGTAATCGGTTTTGTTTTTTTCTGGAGAAAGGTGAAAAATTACATTGCTACAAGTACAACGTCCTTATTTTTTGCCTCAATGCAAGCCCTTTTATTTTAAATTACGTGTTAAAGTTTCATGCAGAGAAGTCCCCTTTGGATAAATGTTCGGAGGTCCTTTTTTTTCTCTTATTACACAGTGATCACCATTATCAAGGCCCGTAAGCCACTCAGGGATAAGAGTTATTGCAAGTATATTGCGTCAGTGTGGAGATTTGATTAAGTGTTTACTTAAGGGGGCGGTTCATTAGGAATTTGTAAACATTCGACTTGAATACATCCAAGTTGTAGTCCGGTGGGAAGCAAGCAGACGGAACAGAGTTCCACAGGCGTGCAGTTCTAAGAAAGAAGCTTTGTTCATGGAATCCACGTTTTGATTTAGGCACAGATATAGAGTGGGGAAATTTTTCACAGTGGATTCAGCTAGACGGGTGTTATTCGTGAAAGATTGCCGAGGGGGGACCAGAGATTGGAGTTCAGACGAGCACCTGCCATGGAAATAACGGTAAAACAAGGATAGGCTCGTAACGTCTCTTCTGTGGGAGAGAGGTTGCAGGGTAGAGAAAAGGGCATCCCCCACTAAGCCACGATGTCTATTTTGTACTCTGTCAAGGCAGGATAGGCTGTTTTTAGCAGCTCCTGCCCAGATATGACAACAGTATTCCATCCTTGGACGTACTTGGCTTTTATATAGATAGAGAATTGCATCATTAGTGTGATATCTTCTGGAGCGGTAGAAGGATCCCACTATCTTTCACGCGATCTTGGCAAGAGACTTGATGTACGTGTTCCATTTCAGATCAGGAGTAAATGTCAAACCCAGAAGCTTGTCAAAACACCGGGGCCTATCCCAGACGAGAGCTATCCATCACAATTGATGCCAGATGGGGATCAGAGCGTTGATGATGTAAGGATAGGAGTTTGGTTTTGGATGCATTAAAGGTAACCAGCCACGTCTTCCCCCATTGAAGCACGCGCTGAAGATCAGAGAAGAGAGAATCAGAGAGAACTTTGTCATTTACAGCCTTTGATGTGCTGCCGTAGATGGTCATGTCATCAGCAAAAATGTCACCGAATGATTTAAGTAACATAAGGACCTCTAGTGTATAAAGGTCTGTCGGGGGTATTTACGTCGGGGCGTACAAGTACTTGTAGTTCAGCGGACCATTCACCATTAAAATACTTGTAGAACAGCCAGAGGGATGAAACATTTCGTCGATGAGACGGAGCTTGAAGGTTACATTACAATTAAGGACACACCTGGTTAGCGGCTCTCTTGTGAACCCTGTATAGGAGTAAGAGAATAGTAGCAGATGCACCAGCCGAAATACCCCATCCATGGGCGAATGGTGGCCTTATAGTGGTACAGGAGACTTTTTGGCTTAAGTAGCTTACAAGCACAGTAGATTAAGCCCACTTTCTTCGCAGTGACCTTGGCAATACCCTCAATGTTTCTGTTCCAACTAATGTGCATTGTGTGCGTTAGGTTAAGGAGTTTAAAAGAAGTGCTTTTGGGTAACATATTATTAGCCATATCTATTGGTGGTTGAGGTTTCTTGCAATTATTGACGGAAACAAGCTTAGTCTTGGAAACATTGAATGATACCATCCATTTATCTGCCCATTCTACTACAGATTGGAGGTCTTCCCTCGTTTTTCTTCCGTTTTCTTATATATGTGTTCTTCTCTTTCCCCTCGTGCCAAAACAGTGTTTATCGCTTTGAGATGTTCAAATAATGTGTACAATTAAGACTATTTAATCTACTTGTGTTCTCCTATTCAAATTTTTAAATGGGTTAACTTAATTATTGCTTATTGTATGCACTCACGCATATCAATAAATTGACCACGTCCAACGCCTGTTCGGTTGGCCAAGCATCATTTTTAATTTAATTTTCTCAGTTTTAGCCTATCACATTATACATAGCTTTAGTATATACACGCTACTCAGATATAGATATCAGTTCACCTTTTGTGTATGTCAAATTTCATTGGTTATCGCATTTCTTTTTACCGTAAACGTTGCACACTTTAATTTCGGTTTTTATTATATTGTGTCGCTCTCTCTCTCTCTATATATATATATATGGGGGTGTATGTATGTGTGTGGTTGTGTGTATTAGTGATGGTACGATTCCAACATATTTCCTGATTCCGATACAATTACTGATTCCGTACTGAATTCCCGATTCTGATACAATTACCGATTCCGATTCTTTATAAATCTCTAAATATTTAACTATGAAGTTGTTATTTTGTCATGATTACACTAAAAGCAACGTGTTAAATGTGCATATATTTTCTCAAAACATGGAAAAAACAAACTTGTGAAGGTGACTTCTAGCTTTTAGCTTAACTGGTAGTTTACGATTATTGAATATTTGCTGTTTTATTATTTCTACCAGCAGTTTGTTTCAAACAAAATCAAGTAAAAACGATAAATAAAGGAGTCCTTTTTGGCATCGGAAAATAGGCAAACATTTTTTTTCCAATTCCGATGCCGATTTCGATATCACCAAAAGTTTCGATTGTTCCGATTCCCGATTCCGATTAATCATCCCAACACTAATATATATATATATATATATATATATATATATATATATATATATATATATATATATATATATATATATAACTACTTCATTTATTCACATAAATTTAATATACGAAAGTATAGATTTATGCGTGAACTTTCAGTATTTACTTCAAAAGTGCTCAATACGTAGGTAGAGCTAGTTAGTATTGGCCAACTAGAAATCATCAACATATATAAAAACAAGAAGCAACCACAGAATTCGCGCATAAGCCTGACGAATCCTATAATTGGATGAAACGCAGAATATTCAGTGTAGCTTAATCGACATATATATTTTATAAATTTCTCTCTCTCTTTCTCTCTCTCTCTCTCTCTCTCTCTCTCTATATATATATATATATATATATATATATATATATATGTGTGTGTGTGTGTGGGTGTGTGTGTGTGCCTCTGTTTGTCTGTGTATGTGCATATATAAATAACGAGAGAGAAAGAGAAACAGAGGAAAAGACATTTTTATACCAATAGATTTTCGCATGACCAATGATACAATTATTTAAGCATTTATTTTTGTAGGGACGCGAATCCCGTAGTAAGAACATTTCTCTTCTTATTGCATTTCTTATATTAAGTTCTATAATTATTTTTCTGTGTGTGTTATTACTATACTAGTAAGCATATTATGAACTAACTAGCAGTACTTAAACGGATCATCATAAAAAACGGTTTATAAACCGAAAATATTTCCCTACACTGCCAATATTATCCATGTGTTTGTTTAAAATAATGTTGTGCTGATAGCAGAACCAAATGACATTCGTTTCCAGCTAATAACGACCAATGGCAATCTGAGAGTTCAATTACAATAAACCTACCAAACATCCTTAGCTTTCATGTAGAAATATATTTAGTTCTCACCCTCTTCTAGCTTTTTTGTAATTTTTGCCCGTTCAGATCAGGTTTATGATATTATTATTTAAATTCAAGACTTTCGGGTTAATGTATGTTAATTTGATTTCAATTTTCTTAGAAAAAATGCCCTGTTTTCTTTTTGTTTTGTTTTTTTTAACAATTTTTAAGCGTTTTACTACAGGTGTTTATCGAGTTACCTAGATATCTATAAAAGTGAACTTATCTGAGCGTGTCTTTTGTATACATTTCTCTACCGGACTACTCTGTCAATTTTCAGTTTGCAGATTTCAGATAAAGGGTACTGCCATTTGGGAAAATATTTTTAAGCGTTTCTCGGTCAGACATTTAGCTGTCAGAGGGGCAAAGTTCAACGATGTAACATATAGAAATCCCTACCAAACTTCTCCGCCAATTTTTGGTTTAACCACTTGTAATTTTAGAGGTAGGTTACTTGGACATGGAACAACATTTTTGATATCACTTGAGCCCAATACAATAAATGTTAAGGTTTCCAAATTGAGGTATAATTAAAAAAAAAATTGATGTCTGCGATCTCTACCTAATTACTCAGCCAATTATTAATATAAACATTTAATATTTTATATAAAATATATTCAGACGTATGGCAAGTCTTTAATCGGTTTTAGGATGAAAATTTTGCTACCAAACATTAAAAGTTCAAAAGATTTGACATTTGCGGTCTTTAGCAAACTATTCAGACAAGTTTTGGTATAAATATTTGAAATGTCACATACACAGTATTCCGACATGCAGCAAGATTTTTAATCAGTTTTTGTACGAAAATTAAGCTGTCTAGAGGTCAAAGTTGAAAGAGTTTACCTTTTCAGACTCTACCAAACTCCTCCGCCAATTTGAAATATAAACTCTTGAAATTTTAGATGGAGATTACCTGGACATGAGTAAAACATTTTTATATGCATATGCACATACATTTATGAACAGTACAAAGGGCTCGAGCGAAACCGGCAGAACTGCTGGTATATAAATATTTTAACAGGTTCAAACCACACGGCAGCGGACGGGTAATTTAACTAAGATGAAACTCGTACAACAGGCTGTTAGTTTGAGGACCTAAGATTAAGAAGTGTGGAACCAATAAAAAATAATTATTTTACATGGCTTATTATTTGTCTAGAAAAAAGGAAAATAATATCATCGTTATGATCGAATTTCAATAAACATAATTATCTAATGTTAAAAAAGGCTAATTATAGAGAACAAATAAACAACTATTTATTTAGTGAGTGAAGATAGCTTAGTGAAAGGAGAATGCGAGATAGATAGATAGATAGATAGATAGATAGTGAGAAAAAAAGTCACCATATTAACGCGAAGGATGTTTCAACATTTGAGTGAAGAATTTAGGTCCCTACGACTTGTAAGCACCCGGAAATAAAATTAGCACAAAAAATTGTTTGTATGTAAGAGGAGGTAAGACATATCTTTATGGAAGCGTCTCCAAGTTAAGTGCTGACGTGGGGAAATCAGGGCAAAACTAAGCGTATGCATATTTATATATATATTTTTTGTACTCGAAATCTGTTTAGTCAATTGCACGTATGAAGAACTGCATCGTGCCCTGTTTATGAACTGTTTACTGTATATGTTTAAACATCCTCCTCACACAAAACGCGTCAATTAAGCAGTCGGCAACATATAAAGGGGTGTTAATAACATTGTCACCTTAAAGAGAACAACACTTCAGCTTTATTTTAGAACTGTTAATGAAAAACCATTCCGGTTACTTGAGTATGTAATAGAGCTGTGATCTACGATACCACGCATACTATGTCTGCCTGGGTAAAATCCATTTTTAGTATGACGATAATAGGGAATTAATGCTCCAATTTGTTTTATAAATGCAATAAAATGATGTTTAAGAGCTTTTTTGCGATACGTTATCGCACAGTTCTTTCTTGACTGTGATATCAACACATATCTTAATGAATAAAATAAACAGCAATGAAGAAAGTGATTTACTGTCATCGAGTATTCCACTGGCATTCCACTTTAATATGTATAGGCATAATTGAATAACAAAAAAAAATTACTTATATGATGAAAGGTAATAATATAAAATAGCATTATAGTGTAAATAAGATATGCGTGATTTGATCATCGGATATCGTTATCTCTAGGAAATCCAGTGTTCTGAGCTTAAATGGTTTACAGAAGTATGCCTTTGAAATAAGTATAAAGCAATAAGCTATTACAAATTATCATATAATTCTTTTTTTGATGTATGGATATATATTTTTCCAATATGTGTAACGTAAATGGAATTCAAATCGAATGCTGTCTTTTTCATGGGAAGACTATTTCTATCAATATAATATAATTGTATTCTGGATCGATGAAAATTCCGAATATATTAGAATCCAAATAAGCAGGTATGTATACACGGATTCATAGTCTGCATAACTTAACAATATAACAATTTTAGAATGATTCCGATTTTTCCAGCATCCACCGTCATTTGTTTGGTTATACATTTGTATACGAAATCTAACAAGTTATAATTAAATTAAAAATGCTAATTTCAAACACGTTTTGAAAATAGTCTTCGAAGGATGTACGCAATAGAAATTGATTACTGAACTTTTAATAATATCTGAAGGATCAGAAAAATACAATTGTTCATTAGATTTAATTCGCTGATAATCGATTCACCCGAGATCTATAAAATACACCAAGAGTTTAATAACAAAAAAAAAAGTATTTTTATTGACTAAGAATTATGACACGGGTTAGGAAGATATTATGAATGACTTAAAGAGAGAGAATCTGAAAGGTATAAGGTGTTATTTTCATTTCTAAAAAGAGGTGGGATTTTATCAAAAGTGCTGGGGAATCATGATTTAATATATAGTTTTGTTTGAAATCAATAAACACGGTTTCATGTTAAACAAATAGTGATTATTATAATATTATTAGGACAAATGAAAATTCGTTTAAGCAAACTGACACAGCGATTGCAACGATTTTTCCGAAAATCGACCTAGCTGTTTCGGGGCGTACAAAGAAAGGATACACATACACACGCACAGATACACAAGTAAATAAATTCTCTTTTATATATAAGTAGATAAAATATTATCATTGTATTAAAGTTATGGTTGTTAATGATATTTTAATCCTATGAGCAATGATGTGATTTAGACCGTTTATATTAATTTGTTTAGTGCAGAAAAGTACTTTGTAGAACAGGTTGTTAAAAGATTAGTCTGTTAAATGAGATGTTTTATTTTATAGTGTATACATAAGTGTAATCAAATTAAAAATATTTGTGTTTTTTTTTAAATTTAGAGTGTAGATAATAACATTATATACATCGTCTTCTCTTCCCATGTTGAGGAAGGAAAGTTTATTATTGATATTTATTTCTTTCGTGAAACAAATGTTAGTCTTATATGCATAGGCATACTATGGTTAATCAATAATGTATAAACGAGAACATAGTGGATTACGTTATGATAACTAAAGTAATGAACTCATGACCTGAAAGTTACACTTCTCTATTACGGATATTGACGATGTGCATCTTTAACTAAGCGGTCCGCCATGGACGCGCGTCAGATGTAGAAATTCGTCATTGCAGTCCTCAATGGTTGGTTGGTTGTTTTCGTTTTACGGCATATCAACCCGTTTCGGGTTATTTAATGCCGAATCCAAAGATTTCGAAGAATTATTTTTTTAATAGAATATATTTTTTGTTTTCACGTCGGTTTCTATTTTACCCATAGTTGGGACCCTAAGAGGTACTATCACTCCGGGTCAGAGTGGACCTGGGAGCAATGGTAATTAAAGGGTGGCTCCACACTCCCCAAAGCCCACGAGCTGGGGCCTCACCACTGGATATAGATTAAGGTCATATCCAAGACCCGCATTGACGGAATGTTACCCTCTGCAGGAGGGGGGCAGTCGGCGTATTCTAATGCCCCACCGACAGGGGGGCCAGAAGTTCTCAATGGACAAAAAAGAATCAGTCAATATTGATTGTCGCTTCTTCAGCGTTTATGAAGCCGACCCAATTCCCGTCAATACATTAAGGAAGCGAGTTCTTTTATTTCAACATACTGACAGAGAAATTAGTGACGGAACCCCTTCGGGCGCCCGTACATAGCTACAACAGCATCACTAGAAAAAATCATTAAGAATGTTGGTGAATATATAAAAAATAAATCCTGAAACACAAAAGCTTGCTCGTTTTTATTATATCGCTCCCGTTTTCCAGCTCTTCAATATTTCTTTTACTACACGGGGTAGTATATATTGCTCTTGCGGTGATAATCTTATAAGAGAGATACTTGAATTTTGGATATTTGTCTAGCAGAAGGAATGATCGGTAGAGTAGAAGGACATTTGCTACTCCATCTGAGTGGAAAAAAGTGCTGTCATGATTAACATTGATGTAGTATTTTCGTCGATGCCCCATACTTTACTTAAATACTAACAGGTTATGCGTGTTTAAATAAATATGGGCACTTTTTATATTGAATGAGTAATCTATGTCAAATTGTTACTTGAACATGATTAAAGTTGTACGCATATTAGCAATCATATTAAACCGTATTAATTCTTATTAATCCCTAAATCTGACGAAAGAAGACATCATAATACTTAGTTATATGCACCATAAGAAATTTTTCACCCTAATCAGCGCAGTATTGAACGAGCACAAGTAAAACGCTGATATAAATGGGCAGCAGACAATAGGAAATACAATACAGAAATATTATCTGTATGAATAAGAAGTAGATATATGTATGTGTGTATTTCTGTGTGTAAATATTTAGCTGCTAAACTTTTTTTTTTTACACAGTGATCACCACTTATCAAGGCCCGGAAGCCACTCAGGGATAAGGGTTATTGCAAGTACATTACGTTAGTGAGGAGATTTGCTGAAATGTTTACTTAAGGGGGGGGTTCATTAGGAACTTGTTAACATTGGACTTGAAGACATCCAAGTTGTAGTCCGGAGGGAAGCAGGCAGACGGAACAGAGTTCCACAGGCGTGCAGTTCTAAGAAAGAAGCTTTGTTCATGGAATCTGCGTTTTGATTTAGGCACAGATATAGAGTGGGGGAAATTTTTCACAGTGGATTCAGCTAGACGGGCGTTTTTCGTGAAAGATTGCCGAGGGGGGACCAGAGATTGGAGTTCAGACGAGCATCTGCCATGGAAATAACGATAAAACAAGGACAGGCTCGCAACGTCTCTTCTGTGGGAGAGAGGTTGCAGGGTAGAGAAAAGGGCACCCCCACTAAGCCACGAAGTCTATTTTGTACTCTGTCAAGGCAGGATAGGCTGTCTTTAGCAGCTCCTGCCCAGATATGGCAACAGTATTCCATCCTTGGACGTACTTGGCTTTTAAACTACTGGTCACATAACTCTTGAATAAAATGGACTTAGTAATCACACAGAAAGGATATATTATAGCGAGTAAAATCTGTGTTTGAATTGATGAATAACGCGTATTGAGATGTATAGTCAAGTCGAAATGCAACATGTTCATTTAACTTTGCTTACATATTTAATTTCCTTCTGCGCATAGGGAATTTAAATTCTATTCTTCAAGTCGTTTCATATTAAAACCTTATTATCTATCACTTGATATTCACATCGTTAAGGGACGCAACTGAGGTGCTAAATGGTTTTCTTTCGATTTTAGATGATGCCACTCAAGTTATAAATAACTTTTCGAAACCATTACTATAAATTAGCTAGAGTATAATATTTAATAGAGAATTAGTTCTGTTATGATAAATCCAAAATCTGCATGAAGTAAAAAGTATTCAAGCTTATTTGACGATCCGACATGGGCGAGCGACACCTCCCTCGCTTGCATAGAAATATAATATCGATTAAATTTTGACCACTAATCGCTAGCTTTAAATAGATAACCGGATTGTGCAAACATATTACGTTGAGGTAAATCCGTGACTCCCTTGGGTACTTTTACTTTCATGTATGCGTGGTTGGATCCCTTTTCAATAATCACCTTTCTTCCCGTAGGGACTACTAACTCACAACGGGAGCGTATTCCATTGGAAGTATCGATCAATCAATGTCGAACTGCCAATGGTGATCGATATCCGTAGATATTTGGAATTGGCACATCGATTTTCATTTGAGATAGGCATGAATGGAAACTGGTTGCCGGTGCCTATATACAAGTGTATATGAACCTGGACTGATAAACAGGATGTAAAATGATCGGATCGTTTAGATTTCGAATCGTAATTTAATTAAATTGGATGTTTCTACTCTTCCCCTTTAGATGTTGTTCTATATTAAAAAGAAAAAGAAGCTATGGAAAGCCACATCAGAATTATTCTGGACAATATTTTTGCCATGTCTATTCAATGTAGTTCATCGGGTAATCGATATTATAAGTCTCATTGTCTGCTTGTATGTTTCCGTAAGACTTTTTATCCAAGACTATTCTGCTGATGTGGCTGCATTTTTATATAGAATTAGTTAAAAAGGCAGCGGATAAATTGGTATGCTCTCTCTTCAATATAGTGTTAAATATTTATATGCCATTTTTTTTTTTTTACTTTTTCTTTGAAATTATCGAGCAGTATGGACGAAATACTGTATGACTCTTTGTTATGATGGGATGTAGCAAAATGCTCATATCATATTCGTCCGATGCAAAGTTATGGCTTTATATAGATTATTATCTAATGCAATGTAAGCACAAACGGAATCATGTGCAAATATCGATTGGCATAAAACAGTTGTGCAAAGTCAACGGGCTATAATATATGTCCTTTTTTACAAGCTAAAATGTTTAATATGATAATTTTGGGACAATTCGACTTACTATTTATATTTCTATTATATAAACCTGAGTAGCCTTTTCAAATTACACATGCACATAATATTCCGATTTTAGAGATGTTGCATTAAAACGTTTTACACCGTTTATTAAATATATGGATATATTTCGAAATAAAATATTTACACAAATCTGTTACATCGAATTGATTAGAGAAGACACGTTATATTAAACACAATTCCGCAGGACATTTAAAATGTACTTTCTGCTTGTATGTTTACAATTCGGATGAGTCCAAACGCAAATCACGGATGTAACAGTCAGTTCATGCTTGACGAAAATGCATATATATCATTTTACGTAATGAGATGAAGTACCAATTTGTAATTTCAAAATGAACAAATGACCGAATAGTTTGAGCGAAATGTATATTGTTTTTATAATATAATTACCCAATTTCACGTGTTTCGTCGTTTAAGACTTATCAGAGTGGGTACATCATTCAAACCGTGTGGCAAAAACAAAAACAAATAAAATAACGTCTAGGTAAATCGTGAGATATCGTTCGAGGTGGTCCAATTGTAAGAGTTTAGGCTTCTAACCATGAGGTCCTGATTTCAAATATCGCTGGATTCAGTTACTCTGATGAGTCATAGACGAAAAACACGTGTTAGTGTATACTTATATTTTCAAAACAATATATATATATATATGTGTGTGTGTGTGTGTGTGTGTTTGTAGACATAGGCCCGAACTATAGTTAAATAGAGTTTTTTCCTACGCTCATTACTAGGAAGACCAGTATGAAAATATTAAGAATATTCTAATTTATTTTAGCAGAAAGAAGGAAATGTTGTTATATAAAATATATAATATGCACAAATATGTAAACTATATAAAGCATGCACAAACGTACACACACAAACAAACACACACACATATCTATAATATAGAGTTGAACGTCTGTGGGTGTGTCTGATCACGAATAGGCCTCTATATATTTACTATTATAGAAAACTGATCACACATAATGATAGAAGATGTATTGAGGCACAGGAATGGGTATATTTGATCTAGGATAATGATGATTCATAAACATTGTGGCTTCTTCGTACGCGCCTGGTCAACAAATAGAAATGAAAAAACTAAAAATTAAAAAAAAAAACTTTTACAATTGTTTTTGATATAGATGTACATAATAATAATTTGATAAGTATGTTTTAACTTAATTAGGGATGGTATAACAGCATCATGGCGTCTGCGTTCACGCCTGGCATCCATAGAATGTAAATAGGCATACACTTTAATAAAGACTTTTCATATCTATGTGCGTAAGTGTACTTTGATAATTATGTTTTAGTTTGAAGAAATATGGTATAACAAAATTATGGGGTGTTCGTTCGCGCCTGACCTCCATAGAAAGGAAATATGTCACAAAGTTTAACAAGTTTTTTTTTAATATAGATCCACAGAATATTGTGATAAGTGTTTAAGTGTGAACAGGTATGGTATAATAAATTATGGGGTTTATCTATTTTATTTTTTACTTTCTTTATATTATGCTATGGTTTTGACACACCCAAATTCGAAGCTATCTTTTTACACCCCTTCCTTTTCATAACCTGTAATACTTTCATGTCCATTTTCCGTAGGCTGTTTTTGAACCCAGTCAACGACGGGTACTTTTGCTAGTATATATATATATATATATATATATATATATATATATATATATATATATATATATGTATATATATATATATATATATATTAAAAACGGAGCATTGTCTGTCAGTGTATGTTGTTTCCTTTGAACTCGAAAATGGTGGGGTCAATTTTTATGATATTTATGAGGTAGCTACCTCAGGTTCCTCGCAGTTTTCCTCTATAGTTTTTATATCGGAATATACTCTATAAATATCGGTAATTGATAATTAACACAATCCGATGGAAGTAGAAACAGTAAATGTGTACACACTATAAGTTTATTTGATTTTTTTTTTACACGACAAGCAGGAAAGTCCGATATATAAACGATATTTATCTGAGAGAGGTATGTTCGGCATGATTTTTCTGTTTAGAATACAACTGAATTGTGATAAGTGTTCTTTGCATTTTGCACTTTATTTTAAGTCATTATATACAAAAATAACTGTATAACAATATGTTCTCTACAGTGCAATGAAGACGACTAAGTCATTGTGATAGGCATCTGAGCTTCTTTAAGATTAACACGAACTTGATTGAAAAATGCGAGATTCAACCTTTTTCGATGACAATAAATGTATGGGATAGTGAAACATTAGTTGATCATCATTCAATTAAGCCATCCTGCTATTATATATATATATATATATATATATATATATATATATATATATATAGATATATGATTATTTGTTTATTAACTTTTAGAAGGAACTCTGTGTTTTTGTTTCTCTTTCTTTCCACTAGATAAGTTCTTGTAAAAAGAGAAATTACCTGCATTTTGTTTATATTCTAGTCGCCCCACATATTTTAACATACTATTTGTAATTAATTTATTATCTAAATAATTTACGAGCATGAAATCAAGTTACTATACACATGCATATTTAAAATATCACTTCTCGTCAGTATAGCTACACTTATTAATGATGCCGAGATCGAGTCTTATTAATAAATATAGCTGTACCGACAAGAAGAGATATTTCGAAACACGCATGTATATAGGTAACATTCTTTTATGCACGTAAAAATATTTAAAACACCATTTATACACACACACACACACGCACACACACACACACACACACACACACACACATATATATATATATATATATATATATATATATATATATATATATATATATAAGGAGAAAGAGATAAAAGATAAGTGTCGATTTTTTCTATATATTAGCAGATGCTCTCCCCCTTTTACTTGAAATAATTTAGATATCTTAGCTTACCAAACAAATAATAGATTATTTTCCCATTTTGTATTTGTCTTTATGTTGCTCCATTTCTAATTTCCATGTGCATATGTTTCACTCCTTATTATTTAACCTTGATATTGTTCTGTCATCGAGTTTTGGAAAGAGTTCGTTTTTCTTTTCATTTTAATCTTTTTTTTTTTTTTTTCATTTATTAGTAAAACAATTATGAAATTCTAAGCGCCTATTCATATTTTAATCCTGGAGTCTCTCCTGAATTTATCAATAGATGTAATTCTTTTAATAAAGATTAAAAGTAAAATTAGAACAACACCGGCTAATAAGAACTTTATTTAAAATACGTGCTTGAGCAATATAATTTTTCATTTCTTTGTTTTGTTCCAAAATACATCCTGGACAAAAAAATTAGAGCTGCTTTTATTTCGAATCTTTTATCGAAGTTTTCTTGCGATCCAGAACAACTTTATAAACGATACCATGAACTTTTGGAATAATTGTGTAGGCCCCGCATCTTTCTTTGACAAAATTACATTCACTCTGCATGTTGCATTAATTCATGAATATAACATTTCTAGGCGAACGTTAATGAACAGAATAATTTGCATACTTTGTTATTTAAAAGATGTTGTAACTCGACGAACCATGGTTGTGTTCAAAACGTGCCTAACATCTTTTACGCGGAGTTGTCCAAATTAAAACTCATGCAAATAGCAGTATGCTATTTGAGAAATGTTGCTGGATAATTCTTATAGGAATCATTGTAAAGAAATGCAGTTAAAATAAAAGAAGCAAAGATAAGATAAAATAATAAAAATACATGTATCTAAAAATATAAATAATAAAAAAAATAAATAAAAGACCGTGTATAGGGTGGAACAACTTAGTAGTGAAAATAAGAATAAGGAATTATATTGTGAAGATAAAGGGATGAACCGCGGCTGAGTCCGGGGATGATCTATTATCGATGAATGGTTAATATATACACGCGTTTATATATATTGTTATTAATAGACAAATATGCAATATAGGGATGGGGATTTTGAACCTATATTTGCAAATCTGTTGGGCAATAGACTTTGTACATGCCAAAAATCCCCCAGGTTAAGTGACTATACAACGTAGGAGATTATGATACTTCATACTTTTTTAAAAACTTTAAATGATATGTTTATATGTGACTATGTAATAAATCTTGAGGATTGTTCGTAATGTTTTGCGATATTGAAGTTTTTGTTGATCAATGCAAAATATGCTCTAACAAAATTATTATAAACAAACAAAAAATAAGAGAAGGAATTAGATATACAACAGTATGGCTTTAAAAGAAATCATCTACATATATAAATGTGAAAATATGTGTATGTATGTGTGTATGTATCTATGTATGTATATTTGTGTGTACGTATGTGTGTATGTTCGCTAAAAACTTTCGACACACGGAACAAAAATTCACAAACTTGATATCATATTGAAGCCCCACCCTCCGGACGACAAATATCGAATTTTTGGCCTATTAGGATCAGTCTAAGGGTGTTAGCTGGGTGTTTTTCTGCAGGTCCCCCCCCCTAAAAAGTGGCATTTTTTCGTTTTTTCTATGTATTTAAGTAGTAATAATGTGATGATCTAATGATATTTATACGAAATTTAAAAAAAAAAAACGCTTAGTCATGTCACGTGACGTCACTACTCAGTAGTGGCGATGTCTGAATTCAATGTTCGGCAAAAAATGCGAAGTACGATACAAATAAAAATATTAATTTAGACGTTATGACAACTTTACCAAAGTTATTAGCAGGTTAAAAATAGTTAGACACGATAGTTAAACTAAACATTACGAGCAAAACATTCAAGCACAAAAAAATACGCTTATTAAATTAGGTTTGAGACGATACATTAGCAAAGATTATTTGTTTTATTCATGCGGCCATTTTGTTTCCATCTTTGTTTATGAGAAATCGAGAGAGAGAGAGAGAGAGAGGGGGGCAGGGAGAAAGAGAGAGAGAGAGAGAGATAGAGAGAAGTGTAGAAAGGAAATGAGAATCGTTTTACTATGTTGTAAGACTTTCCGCCGAGTCATTTTTATTATTCGACCAAATGACTTATACATATCTCTCAAGTTAAGCCATATGTAGTCTGGTCATTCTAAGATGGGTGACTACTTGGGATTACTCAAAAGCTACACATGCCAGGCATGACCGCCTCTTTATTTTCGTCCAAATGATTAATGCCTGTTTGCACACAAAAAAAAAAAACGGCCATTTTATTTTTTATATTAATTACACTATAACCTAATTCTGTTTAGAGGGAGAAAGGTGAGCGGCATAAAATGAGTTAATCAGCGTTTGTTTACTTACACATGAGACTGCTTGAAGTCTAAGAACATATACTACACTTTGATATTAGCCAAAAGACGAAGTAACCGTCTTATACAGCTTAATTTTCTACCGAGCATTGTCTTCTATTATAAAAAGATGCATAATTTATATTCGTCGATTACTACATTCAGACAAGATGTCATATTCCAAAAATCACATCTGGACTAAAAAGATTTTTATTTAGAAGGGCATCCTTATTTTCGAGTGACGTTTGTTTCTCTAAACCTTGACATGCAAAGCATGACCTCCTCCTTATTTTCTTAGTGGGGGTGGAGGCGAAAGATGAGACCGCTTGAATTCTTAGACAGATACTACATTTGATCTTAGCCAAAAGACCAGGTATTTATTTGCTCCTCCACCGAGCAAATAAGGCACAAGGCCGATTTTTAATGTGAGGAATGAAGGGGAAATGGGGACCAACTCCCCGGGGAGTAGGGGAGCTGGATAGTGACAATTCTTATGAAGGGTTGCGCTTACATTGACCAAGGTCTTATCTTTGGGGTCGCCTCCACATAGGGTCTTTGCTTGCAGTATCTGCCGGAACGGATACGGTATTTATTTGCTCCCCCACCGAGCAAATTAGGCACAAGGCCGATTTTTTAAGTGAGGAGTGAAGGGGAAATAGGGGCCAACTCCCCGGGGAGTAGGGGAGCTGAGTAGTGACAATTGGTATGAAGGGTTGCCCCTACATTGGCCAAGGTCTTATCTGTGAGGTCGCCCCCACATAGGGTGTTTGCTTGCAGTATATGCGGGGACAGATGGTATTTATTTGCTCCCCCACCGAGCAAATTAGGCACAAGGCCGATTTTTAATGTGAGGAGTGAAGGGGAAATGGGGACCAACTCCCCGGGGAGTAGGGGAGTTGGATAGTGACAATTGGTATGAAGGGTTGCCCCTACATTGACCAAGGTCTTATATGTGGGGTCACCCCCACATATGGTCTTTGCTTGCAGTATCTGCCGGAACAGATACTACACTTTGATCTTGTCCCGAAGGCCAAGCGTATATGCGGGGACAGATACTACACTTTGATCTTAGCCAAAACACCAAGTAAAAAATGATGCGTATTATATATTTATTCCAGACATCACACATCGCTAAACTGCTGATTCGAAATTCATAAATAAAAACATTCTTATTCAGAAAGGCATTCTCAGTATTGGGAGGCTATGTTTTTTATATAATCTTCAGTTAAGGGGGGAAGGGTTTTACGGAATTTACATAAAAGTATTGTGTACTAGCCCGACGTTGGTGGAAATACATTGAATGTTTCCTGGCAGAATACCCAGTGTTGCCTAGAATCGGATAAGATTGGTTGATATATGTACTAGCCCAATACCCGGCGTCGCCCGGGATTGTATTAAATACTTGTACTAGCAGAATACTCGACGTACCCCAGGATTAGATAAAATTGGTGTATATTTTAAAGGTGGTTGTGCTGTATATGTCCGATTTGAAAAAAAATTTAAGGTGCTAGTGCAGTATAGGCCGATTTTACAATTTTGAAGGTGCTTGTGCAGTATACGTTCAATTTGTAAAATGTTAAGGTGCTTGTGCAGTATAGGCCTGGTTTTACAATTTTGAAGGTGCTAGGTCCGATTTGGAACATGTTGAAGGTGCTTGTGCAGTGTAGGTCATATTTGGAAAATTTTGAAGGTGTTTGTGTAGTATAGGTCCGGTTTGAAATATGTTGATGGTGCTTGTACAGTATAGGTCCCATTTGAGAAATGTTAACGTGTTTGTGTAGTATAGGTCCGATTTCACAATTTTTAAGTTGCTTGTGCAGTACAGGTTGGATTTGAAAAATTTTAAGGTGCTTGTGCAGTATAGGTCGGATTTGAAAAATTTTGAAGGTGCTTGCGCAGTATAGGTCCAATTTTTTAAAAAAATGGGAAGGTGTTTGTGCAGTATAGGTCGGATTTGACAATTTTAAAGGTGCTTGTGCAGTATAGGTAGCATTTGCAAAATTTTGAAGGTACTTGTGCAGTATAGGTCCGATTTGTCAAAATTTTGAAGGTGGTTGTGAACTATAAGTCCAATTTGACAAGTGTGCAGTATAGGTCCGATTTAAAAAAAATTAACGTGCTCGTGCAGTATAGGTCCGATTTGAAAAGTTTGAAAGTGCTTGTGCAGTATAGGTCTGATTCGAAAAATGTAAAAGTGCTTGTGCGGTATAAGTCGGGTTTGCAAAATTTCGAATGGTGCTTGTGCTGTATAGGCCAGATTTGATACTTTTGAAGATGCTTGTGCAGTATAGGTCCAATTTGACAATTTTGAAGGTCCTTGTGCAGTATAGGTCCGATTTGACAATTTTGAATGCGCCTGTGCAGTATAGGTTCGATTTGAAAAATTGGAAAGGTGTTTGTGCAGTATAAGTCGGATTTGACAATTTTAAAGGTGCTTGTGCAGTATAGGTCGGATTTGGCAATTTTGAAGGTCATTGTGCAGTATAGGTCCTTTTATTATTTTTGAAGGCGCTTGTGCAGTATAGGTCCGATTTGCCAATTTTGAAGGTGCTTGCGCAGTATAGGTCCGATTTGCAAAATTTTAAAGTGCTTGTGCAGTGTAAATCGGATTTGCAAAATTTTAAAGTGTGTGTGCAGTATAGGTCGGATTTGACAATTTTGAAGGTCATTGTGCAGTATAGGTTCTATTATTATTTTTGTATGCGCTTGTGCAGTATAGGCCCGATTTGCAAATTTTGAAGGTACTTGTGCAGTATAGGTCCGATTTGCTAAATTTTAAAATGCTTGTGCAGTATAGATCGGGTTTGCAAAATTTCGAAGGTGCTTGTGCAGTATTGATCGGATTTGCAACATTTTGAAGGTGCTCGTGCAGTATAGGTCCGATTTGAAAAAACTTGAAGGTGCTTCTGTTGTATAGGTTCGATTCGACAATTTTGAAGATGCTTGTGCAGTACATATCCGATTTGACGATTTTGAAGGTCTTGTGCAGTATGGGTCGAACTTGACAATTTTGAAGGTGCTTCTGCATTACAGGTCCAATTTGACAATTTTGAAGATGGGTTACTACTTGGGAATACTAAATGCTTTAAAGTTAAGTTAAGCAACGTTGTCTTGGTTATTATCAAATTAGTGACTACTTGGGAATACCAAATGGTTTGTATATATCTCTAAAGTTAAGCAACGTTGTCTTGGTCATTAACAAATAGGTGACTACTTGGAAATACAAAATGATTTTTGTAGATAACTAAAGTAAAGCAACATTTCCTCGTTATTATCAGATGAGTGAATACTTGGGAATACCAAGTGGTTTCTATAGATCTCTAAAGTTAAGCAAAATTGTCTTGGTCATTAACAAATCGGTGACTACTTGGAAATACAAAATGCTTTATGTAGATAACCAAAGTAAAGCAACTTTGTCTTGGTCATTATCAGGTGGATGCCTATTTGGAAATAAAAAATGCTTTATGTAGTTCATCAATTTCAGCAACGTTGTCTTTGTCATTATCGGATGGGTGACTACTTGGGAATACCAAATGCTTTTTTGGAGGTCACCAAAGTTAAGCAACATTATTTTGGTCATTTCAGATGGGTGACTACTTAGGAGTAAAGAATAATTATGTGTATCACTTAAGTTAAGCAACATAGAGTCTGGTCATTATCATATGAGTGACAACTTGGGAATACCAAACGCTTTATGAAGATCATCAAAGTTAAGCAACATGGAGTCTGGCCATTATCAGATCAGTGACTACTTGGGAATACCACATGCTTTATGCAAATCACCAAAGTTTAGCAAAATGTAGACTGGTCATTATCAGATAGGTATCTATTGGAGATACCAAATGCTTTATGTAGATAAACAAAGTTAAGTGATATTGTCTTGGTCATTATCGGATTGGTGTCTACTTGGGAATACCAAATGCTTTATGTAGATAACAAAAGTTAAGCAACATTGTCTTGGTCATTATCGGATTGGTGAAAACTTGGGAATACTAAATGATTTGTATAGATCACCGAAGTTAAGCAACATTGTCTTGATCATTATCAGATGTGTGACTACTTGGGAATATCAAAGCTGTATGTAGAACAACAAAATTAAGCAACACGGAATCTGGTCATAATCAGATGGGTAACTACTTGGAAATGCAAAATGCATTATGTAAATCAACAAAGTTAAGCAACATTGTCTTTGTTATTAACAAATGGGTGGCTATTTGGAAATACAAAATGCTTTATGTAGATAACCAATGTTAAGCAACAATGAGGTTAGTCATTCTAAGATGGGTGACTACTTGGGGTTACGAAATGATTTATGCAGATCACTAAAGTTAAGAAACATGGAGTCTGGCTATTATCAGATGGGTGACTACTTGTGAATACAAAATTCTTTATGTAGCTCACCAAAGTTAAGAAACGATGAAGTTGGTCATTCTAAGATGGGGGACTACTTGAGAATACAAAATGCTTTATGTAGATCACAAAAGTTAACTAACAATGAGGTTGGTCATTCTAAGATGTGTGATAACTTGGGAATACAAAATGATTTATGAAAATCACAAAAGTTAAGCAGCAATGAGGTTGGTCATTCTATGATGAGTGGCGACTTGGGATTACCAAATTATTTATGTAGATCACTAAAATTAAGCAACATGAAGTCTGGTCATTATCAGATGGGTGATTTCTTGGGAATAAAAAATTCTTTATGTAGATCACCAAAGTTAACCAACATGGAGTCTGGTCATTATCAGATGGGTGACTACTTGGAAATACAAAATGCTTTATGTAGATAGATGTAGCAAAGTTATTAATTTAGTTAGAGGAAGGGGATTATGTGGGTTAAATCATGAAATATGATGGTCGAATTATAAACATATCCAAGAATTATGAAAAATTATGTAATGTATCTTATTTGTGTGTTTGTAATGAAATAACCAGCCGAGACTGTGTCTCAAAGTTATTAGTTTAGTAAGAGGTAGGGGATTGTGTGGGTTAAATCAAGAAAACTAATTATAGGTATTAGTAACATATCCCAGAATTATGAAAAATGATGAAATGCGAGTTATTTGATTGGTGTGTTTTGGTAATGAAACAACCAGCCACACATTGTCTCAAAGTTATGATGTTTGTAAGAGGGAGGGGATTATTTGGGGTAATCAAGAAAAATGATTGTCGAAATTAGCAACATATCCAATAATTATAAAAACGGTGAAATATTAGTTATTAGATTGGTGTATATGGAGTGAAATAAACAACCAGAAAACGTCTCAAAGTTATTTTTTGTAAGTGGAAGGGGATGGTGTGTGTTAAATCATGAAAAATGATTGTCGAATTAGTAACACATTCAATAATTATAAAAAGTGATGAAATAAAAGATTTTATTTGTGTGTTATAATGAAACAAACAGCCCAGAGAAAGTCTCAAATTTATTATTTTAGAAAGAGGGGGTGTATTATGTGGGTTAAATCATAAAATGATTGTGGAAATTAGTAACATATCCAGGAATTACGAAAAATTATTAAATTTGTGTTATTTTATTGGTGTGTCCATAATGAAATAGACAGCCCAGATTATGTATCAAAATTATTATTTCAGTAAGAGCGGGGCTATACTTTGTATTAAATCAAGAAAAATTATTGTTGAAATAAGTAACATATCCAAGAATTATGAAAATGATGAAGTATGAGTTATTTGATTGGTGTGTGTAATGAAATAACCAGCCAGACAATGTCTCAAAGTTATGACTTTAGTAAGAGCAGGGGGATTATGTGGGTCATTTTATGCAAAATTACTGTCGACATTAGTAACATATCACAGAATTATGAAAAGTGTTGAACCGTGAGCTATTTGATTAGTGTGTTTGTAATGAAATCACCAGCCAGACAATGCCTCCAGATTGGTATTTTAGTAAGAGAGGTGCGATTATGTTGGTTAAATCGTGAAAAAGTATTGTCGAAATTAGTAACATATCCAAGAATATAAAAAATGATGAAATGTGATTTATTTTATTGGTGTGTTTGTAATAAAATAAACAGCCAAGACAATGCATCAAAGTTATTATTTTGGTACGAGGGGGGATTATGTGAATGCAATCGTGAAAATAATTTTAAAAATTAGTAACATATCCAACAATTATGAAAAATGATTGCATGTGAAATGTATCAAAGTTATTTTTTTAGTAAGAGTGGGAAGACATGTGGGTTTAATAATGAAAAATGATTGTTGCCATTTGTAACATATCCAAGAATTATGGGATTCAACGACATACGTCCACATATATACTTACAGATTACCCGGAATCCTCCGGGATTGGATGAGATACATGTAAATATATGCAAGCAGAATATACGGGCGCTTGGGATTCAATTAGATAGATGCAAATATATATTAGCAGAATACTTGGCGTTGCCTTGGATTGGATTAGATTGATTGAAATATATACTAACAGAATACATTGCGTCGCCCAGGATTTCATTGGATTGATTGAGATATATACTAGCAGAACATCTGGGATTGCCCGAGATCGGATAAAATAGGTTGGAATATATATTAGAAAAATATCTGGCGTTGCTTGGGACTGGATGAGATAGGTTGAATTATATACTTGCAGACTACCCTTCATCGCCCCGTATTGAATGAGATAGGTAAAATATATAGGATTTAATAATGCAGGTGCAGATAAATACTAACAGACTACCTAGCATCGCCTGGTATTAAATGATATAGGTACAAATACACAATAGACGAATACTTGGGATCGCCCGGGATTGTAATATATAGTTGCATTTATACAAAAGCAGGATATTCGGCATTACTCAAACTTGCATGAGATACGTGAGATAATTTATTTGCAATATCCCGACGTCGCCCGGGATTGAAGGAGATTGATGGAAATATATATTAGCAATATTTCTGGCGTTGCCCGGGATTGAATGAGATAGGGGAAATATATATTAGCAGAATAATCAGTTCGCCCTGGATTAAATAAGGGTGGTGAAATATAAAGTTTGTACCGGAAATGGCTTAAACAATTTTCTTTCTCAAAATTACTTCATTTGTGACGTCGATTCCAGATATGGCTTAAACAGTTAATGATCTCACAATTAGATTAATACATATGTATTGTTGGCTTTCTATGAAAGTTTCCTAGGTCAGTTTCTATAGAGGTGATCTATATTTGTTAAAATGTTTTATGTATTCATACGGGAATGAGGTGATGGTTGTAGTAGTGGGTAGAAAGAAGCATGATTATGTTAATTTTAAACGTGTTCTTGAGTTTTCTTTTGGGGGTTAAGTTGGAGAAAGTAATGTCCGTTTTGGGGTAAAAAAAATTGTGAAATTGTTTAATATATCTATTTAAATGACCCGTCTTAGTGTAGGTAAACTTATTTAAATATGTGTTGTATATTCACCGTCCTTGCAAAGGTAAAATTATTTCATATACATGCTGTAAATTATCTACCCTAGGTAAGGTAACAGTATATCATACGTCTAATATCCGTCCTAGCTAGGTAAAATATACTTTTGCTCGAAACAGCAAATGATACATAGACATTAAAAATTTCATACTCCTAAGAATTACAAATATATTCAAAATCAAATTAAATTTCCTCATTGTTTATACGGTCCCGAGTTATTTTCAAATAATTGTTTCAGTTTTCTTAAAATTATGGTAGCCTTGGTGGTAAGAGAAATTATGTAACATGTTGTACAATACCTGTCGATAGTTTGTGAAATTGTTTCATGTATGTATTTTAATTACCCGTCCGAGGGTAGGACAAATTATTTTAAATATGTGTTGTATATTACCAATCCCCACAAAGGAAACATTATTTCATATGTATGGTATGAATTACTTATCCTTGATAGGGTACACTTTTTTGATACGTGTAATACCCGTCCTATGGTAGGTAATATATTAATTTGCACGAAAAAGCTAATGATACATAGAAATTAAAAACCCCTCTATCCCAAGAATAACAAATATGTTCAAAATCAACTTCAATTTTCTTATTGTTAATACGGTCGCGAACAACGTCGGGTAGCCCCGCTAGTTCTATATAAAGGGAACACATTATATTGAGTCAAAAATGAAGCGTAGAAGGTTAAGTGAAAAAACATCGGGAAAACAATTTCGTTCAGGGCTAAAAAAACAATATTTAAATGGAGAATTATGGTGATATAAAGCAAAAAAATATTGCACTTAAATAAGTTGTTTGCTATAATTATGGGTTTGAAAAAGTTTATAACAGTATGTGCTATTCTCTTCTCGAATTCGTTGAATGAAGCATGAAGCGTGATGATATTCACCGGGATTTGCGCTTGATAATTGTTTTTTGAATGCTGGTTTACAACATATTATCAATTATTAATATATCATAAAATTAAACGCGTAATTAAAACTCAAATATTATTTTAGTAAGAAATATTTGATATTTTATGCGTTTACAATGTGGCCTGAACTCATTTTTAGAATTGATAATAGTCTTATTTTGTACTGCCTCTGATGTTCATATCTGATATGTTATATCTGATTTATATAATCCTGATTTCTAGAGTAGACTACATTTTTTAGAATAAAGTGTGTTATTAGGCCTAATATATGTTAAATATGATATGTAGAAAGATCCTCGATTTTATAAAAACCTCTTATTATTAAAGAGATATGTATTTTTAACAATGTAAAGGTAGAGAAAATCTAGGTGTTAGTTTTAAGGAGCGTTTTAATTATGTTATTAGCGTTAATACTTATATTGCGGTTATCACCAGACAGGTTATTAGGTGTCATTTGTTTCTATATCGCAAGATTACATTAAATAAAGTAATCTGAAAAATGAGAATGTGGGTGCGGCAATTGTTATGGAAAGTACTATTAACTGGTAAAAGCACATGGAAATAGACGAACTTCTCAGTATTCATTGAAAGAGTTATATTGCGTCGTTTTGTATGTATATACATATATATGTGTGTATGGGTGTGTATATATATATTTGTGTGTGTGAGCAAAGAGTTAATAAAATATGTTCAAAAACACTTTGAAATGAGTTAAAAACATATTTAATCTGAAAAGAAAACACTAGATAAATGGATAGTCCTATTGTCCTATAGTTATATATATATATATATATATATATATATATATATATATATATATATATATATATATATATATATACATACAGACTGACCCCCTCCAAAAAAAAAAAAAACAAAAGCTAACTGGAGCTCATCTAGAACATATGCTGTAGAACGGAGAAAACAAGGCCAAAGACCCTAGTGTTCTGATGTAATGTTTTGAATACAATAAACTAGTTATGACAAAAGTTTCTATTCATTCGGACAAAATGCTAAGAAACGGGGCTTAATTAGAGTTGGGTCCCGTTTTGGGGGGTAACCCTGTATATATATATATATATATATATATATATATATATATATATATATATATATATATACATATATATATATATAATATTTATATATATTGCAAAATGAAAAATAGAATTGAAACGACTAAAATGATTTTATACCAATACGAAAATATACGTTTATGCGCTAAGGTGGTTTTTTTTATAACATTTTTCTGACGATACCAGAAACGATAACCACTAACCGATTTTTAATTTTGATTCGAACGGATGTCGCCTGATTCATATTTTATTTAGAAACCTCTATTTTGTAATAAATACAAAATAATAACCAACAGACTATTCGATCCATAATACTAAGTATGGCAGGAAGAACCGTTTTCATGTCCATCACTAAAAGGCGTAAAATTAGGGGAGGCAAGCTAACCGGTATCGACCTCACTTTTCATAGGCTGGAACAAGGGATTTCATAAATTTTATATATATAATTGAGTTAAATTTGAAATGATACGATTAAAATACAATGGGAAACTGTATGTTTAAAAACTAGCGATATAGTGAAATAGAAAAAAAATTATGTCTTAAACACTGATACGTATGATATACATTAGAGAGTGATCACTTCATAACCTATGAGGCAGAGAGAATGATTCTTCAAGCGAACGTGAATAGTCTCTAAGATCTTCAGGTGATAGGTCAAATGCGCATGACTCAGAATAGTGAATGACTCAGTGCTAAACGCGTATTCCTGTGATTATTTCAATAGTGTAATTGTGTACATTACATAAAATGACGAGATATTAAATACGAAATTTGCTTTAAATTGAATATAACATTTCTGACCCTTTTCGATCTGGACAAGACGGACATCAATGCCATATATATATATATATATATATATATATATATATATATATATATATATATATATAGAGATATAGATATAGAGATATATATATATATGAGAGTGGGTATGGGTGTGTGATATATATTGTGATGTTCTCCTTCGACATCACTATTGTTTACCTTTGGAAATTTTCTATCCTTTTATATTGCTATACACAAATTCGTTTCCTTTTGCTTTCATGATACTATATATATATATATATATATATATATATATATATATATACTTGTCTATATGGATACATGATTTTTTTTCTTATTCGGGTCATTTGACTATAAATATTTCGCAAACTAACAATTATATCTACGCATTGATATATGTGCTACTTGTTTAATATCGATAGTTCATAAAAAAACATATTTAGTGTCAATTCGAACCATGAAGTCTCCACACCCCCACGCACCCCAAACCCGTTTACACACAGACACACACAGACACAAACACACATACACACAAACACACCCATATATATATATATATATATATATATATATATATATATATATTGTATGAATGTTTGTAAAGAGCAAGAAACTGGGAGAAAAATATATATATATATATATGCATATATATATATATATATATATATATATATATATATATATATATATATATATATATATACAGAGAGAGAGAGTGTATAAAGAGTGAGGGAGAGCGAGAAAGAGAAAGAGGCATGCGGAGCGAAATAGAGAGAAGGGGGCGAGTGATAGGTAAGGACGGGGCGTAAAATTTACATTTGCTTTGATCCTTCGTCCATGAAAGCATGTCTTCCCTTATATTTTGTTCGACCTTTGACGATAATCGAATTTAATTTATTCTCTACATAACCTTTGAAACTCGCTGCTTCAAACTCTTCCTAGATATCAATGGTTTCTGAGTGTATAGCGGAAATATGCATCAGTGGGATTGTCTAAATCTATCTGATATGCATATGCGAAACGTACTCAAAACTTTTGTTCACCAAGCCTTTAGGCTGCTTTTTCTTACCAGGTTCGAATCCATAGGACTTGATAATTTTTAGTTATTGTTATTTATAATTTAAAGAAAAATCTGTAAACATCTATCAGGTTTAACGTTTATTTATGCGGCGGATATTTGCAAAGTTTGGTTAAAAATAATAACAGGAAATCACCTGTTAAGTGTTTGTTTTAAACACTACATATTGCTTATGAAATGTTTTAAACAAGCCGATTCTTGATAAAAAAAAGCCTTATCTATAGAGTCCCATGAATTACACACGTATGGTTTTTTTGCATACCATTATCAGTTAGTTTATTTCTAGTTCAATATATATATATATATATATATATATATATATATATATATATATATATATATATATATATATAGATAGATAAATAGATAGATAGATAGATGCGTATAACATAGATCTCTACGCTTCGGCTCCTATTTTCTTTTCTTTCTGGTTTTCTCTGTATTACGTTCTAAGCGTCTAAAAGAAAACGTATTAACTGTATTCTGTTTAGCCGGCGTAGTGTAATGAAACGAAGATCCTCGTCTCCGACAGAAGAGACTCTAATCTGAAATTGAAAATGTAATCGCAGCTTCCTATTTCCTAGACCCACTCGCATTTATTCGTTGAAAACAGAATGTTTAATAGTACAAAGCACATATTCTATTAAAACCTGCTCCTATCCTTGGCGTCGTAACTTTCCCCTGACACATGTTGTTTCAACAATGGGGGGTATAATCTAAATAATCGATTGACAGAAAGAGATTTAATTCTGCTTAGAGATGTACCGAAGATTGATCTGTCGAATCATTGCTTAAAATCTAGTTGGGAAGTAGTTTTCCTTTTGAAGGCGGCCTTCCCACGCACAGCATTAAGAAATGAGAGCAAGCTATACCGGATGTTGTAATGGTAAGAGTGTGTATTTTCAACGAATAAACTTTGCTTTCCTCCGAAAATGGAGTTAGATTTCGGTCGAAATCTGGATATAATAAAACCAGTCTCTCATACATAGGTTTAAAGTTGTAATTTCATTCTAAGTGTTAAGAATCTAATATTTTATTTAACTTTCTAACTCGACGTATCTATATACGCGCCATGAATTAGTTTTAATAATCAGAAGAGAACATAATGTGTCAGGTATTCGTTAAATACGAACTAATTTTAACCTTCGTCGACAAAAGAGCGGCTGCTTTTGACGACCACTTTAACCTGAACACAAATAGTTTCAACAGACAGGTCGAAGCCATGCTGTCAGAAACAAAATTCTATAAGACGTCGACTAACACAATTGACTCATTAAAGATTAAAAAGAAGAAAATAAAAGACACTGTAATGTAATTAAGTCTACTAAGAAGCCAATATTTCTCTAGCTTAATTACTAGCTAGGCAGCAAGAATTGACATTTTTCAGATGTGTCCATTCTGTCTGTCTGAATAATGTTTGATACACTGTCTGTGAGTGATTAAGGCAAATGTTATTTCAAAATTCATCTTCACGGATACACATATCAGCGAGGTTTGGCAGAGAGTCAATCCTAAAAAAATATATTCAAAAGAATGTTTCGATTTAAACAATTTTTATCGTATCTTTTTTCTCGGGAATTTAAGATAAGACTGATATCAAACGAAAATATAATTGTGAGAAATGTAAAATTACAGCTGTTTAATATAATCTCGATGCTCAAGAACAAATATATTGTTGTATACTAGAAATACAAAAAAGATGGCATATAAAGACTCAATATCGTAACATCACCTGTCAATATTTGATACACGTGTTCCCCATATTATTTATCGATTTTATGGAATATCGAGAACTACTTTAATAGTTCCGTAGAGACTCACTCCCTTTTCAATATCTACTGTGACGTGCCTGAGAAAAGGCCGTTCATCTTCTTATGTTTTGTTTTATAATATTACTCACATCGGCATAATCACGTTGACACACCGGTTCCCGTCAGATCACCGAAGTTAAGCAACGTTGAGCCTGGACATTGCTAAATGGGTGACCAATTTGGCAATTCCAGGTGCTGTATTTAGGAGGATGTCGACATCTGCCTGCAAAAGGTGCAAAGACCTAACGTCGTTAGCTCCCCTAACGGGGAAATACAGACGACTGGAGACCGCTTTTGAATTTGATACTCCCATGAAACTTCCTCCTTCGGAGTAAACCGGTTAAACTCGAATAGGGTTTGTGCTGACTGCATACACTCACATCGTGAGAACTTATCTCTTTATTTTAAAAATGTATTTATATTTACCCATTTCGCTTACGATGCATGAATACATTCAATCATTATTACACTCCGGACAATTTGATTGGCTACCTGAGACCTAAACATTATTGTTGGAATATTTTTAGAACACGGCTCGACATCATAAACGATGGCGTCACTCCATGTTCCGATAGATAATACTTTTCGCTTCTATAACTTAATATTTATCTTTATTTATATGTTGACCATAGATTTTACGAAACGAACAAGAACGATCACCTAACTTGATTAACCGACGTTCAATATTTGTAAGCGTACGTATTTGTAAGGAATATATCGGCGTTCGAAAATATATTCTAAAAAATAAACACTAAAAAATAAAACGCTTATCAGGTCCTTTTTCTTTGTCTACTTTTACTTCTCTGTCTGCTCACTAAACTGCTTCGTCAGCACCGATGTAGATGCGTTTGAAATCTAGGAAATTTTTGTTTAAGTAAAAGTTTACTTAGCAAAAGAATTACACCCTGAATAGTTATTTATATCTGAGGAAAAGCAAGACTTTTTTCGTTTTATTGGATATTCTAATACATACATATTGTATTAAAGATTACAGAGTAAAAAACAGTATGCACACCTCCCAACACTTCTTCCTTTTTCCTTCTGGTATTCGTCTACGACATCGACACCGCGTTCTTAACCTTACAGAAATTGCATTACGTTTATTTAACACAAAATATCATCCAAGTACGTAGAAGAGTACATTTGTTGCAGTATGGTTGGTTATTCTAATAAAGGCGCATAACATTTGAGATTGTTCGTAATTTAAATGAATTATTTTATAATAAACTTAGGCCCAAAGTTTCAGCTCCCACCCTTCGGTTAGAGAGCACATTCGATAACTTCTTTTCAGTGAATTATTCAAATAATTAAGCAGTGCTTGTTTCGGTCAGAAAAATCAACACTTTTTGTGCACTCATACTCGTACATGATAATTATATGTCAATTTAAAATAAATATAACACATTGATATTTATAGGAAAAAGGAACATGCTGTCGGCAGAATTAATAAGGTAGTGAAGATTTAAGGACAAAAATTGCTAATGATATATCGAATCTCTTTTAAAAACCTTAAGTAATTTGACAATTAAACGATCTCATGAAATATATCTTTAATTTATTATTAATTACATTATCTTACATTACATACCCGTTATCCAATCATGCAGCCAACACTATATATGGGCCTGAATATGACTTTAAATTAGATCTGATGGTGAGGCCCCAGCTTGTGAGCTTTGCGGTGTGTGGAGCCAAACTTTAATTTATATTGCTTCCAGATCCAATTTTACCTGGAGTGGTAGTACCTGTTAGGGACCCAACTATGGGTCGAATAGAAATCGACTTGTAAAAAATATTCTTTTAAAATATTTTCTTCAAAATAATTGGATTCAGTATTAAATAGCCGGAAAAAGGGTTGATATATCGTAAAAAAAACAAGCAAACCAAACATTATATTTCTATTAATTTTAGAATATAAGAGGAAAACATTATTTTGTTTCACACTTTTACTCATTAATAAACTAAGATAATATATATATATATATATATATATATATATATATATATATATATTGTATGTGTATTTGTGGATAAAATGTTTTAATGACATGTGTTCGTTTTTTGTCATTTGTTTTGTTATTTTGTTATAACATCAGTTTATTGAATATTTTTTCGTTTACTTCTTAAAATTACGAGCTCAGATAAATCTGTAACTAAAACATCCCTGTTAAAAATTTGTCTGCAATTTTAGCAGAGTCCATTGCCCAATCGAAACATCAAAGGGTTAAGCTAGATTTTTAATCCATTGCTCATTTACTAATAATTAAGACTGTGTTACTACATTAAAAAATAACAATGGATAGAGAATGAAGCTAGACACACACGCACACCCACACACACATATATATATGCATATATATATATATATATATATATGTATATATGGGGGGGGTCCACAAAGTCTGGCTACATTATGTAGCCATATTATGTGGAAGCATCCTGTAGGTTATGTAGCCAGACTTTGTGGGTACCATATATATATATATATATATATATATATATATATATATATATATATATATATATATATATATATATATATATATATATATATATGCAGGGTACCCACAAAGTCTGGCTACATAATCTACAGGATGCTTCCACAATGTCTGGCTAAAAATTACTATATATATATATATATATATATATATATATATATATTAACTATTAACTATTAATAAAAACAGGGTTTAAAATTCCTAAAAGCTCGACGACGCTTCGACAGTTTACTGCAAGATTTTCCAAGAGTTAAAATGTAAAATTCTTACTGATTAATAGAGGGAGGAGAACGGAAAGTACATTATACATATTTATAAGTGTATATACAATATCAGCTGCGAAATTTGTAAAATAAACATTAACACGGGTCTAAATCATTTTCCTGGCATATTATTATACAAGTTCAAAAAAATATTTTTACAAGCATTTACTTTTGTTTGATTATATTTTGGGAGTAAGAGATAAGATCGGATTCCAACAAATGACGTTTAGATTTATTGTGTATTAGTTTTAGAATTGTTGCATTTCGAATATAAATGGGAAAATGGTTAAAAATCAAAATTACTACGGCTTAAAAATGTAGAGAAAATGGTGCTAAGAGTGTTGTTTATTTTTATGTTAATTTCATGTTAGTATCTTCTCCTATTGAGACTGTGTTGTGTTTCGCCAATGTATATCTCTCTATTATCACAGCAGATAGGATAATACTTCTGTTAAGTATTTTTTTCTCATGGGGCTGTCTTGATTGCTCTTAAAGATTTCTAGGGCTTTCCTTTTGGCCTTTACTTAAAAGTGTATTATTTGCCAAAAGTAAAAAAAACGCCCTATATAAAATCAAAACCAAATCAAAAACAAATCTGAAATATCCTCCTCAACAATCAGAAATATAATCCTAAACCCAAATATAATTTCAAAATCAAAGCCTGCGACACTTCATACTCTGTTGTAACTCTGGACAGATATACATTGGCGAAACACAACGTAGTCTCGACAAGAGAATCTACGAACATAAAATGAATATAAAATAAATATCACTTAATAATTTAAGCAAATGTTAAGGTTCTTATAGCATATATTTTATATACAAATGTAAATATGTATAATATAAAGTCCCTACGCCACCCTTTTATATATGTTCTGATTAATCTTGTCAGTGAACATTTTACAGTTTTACTCGTGAAAACCCCACACTAAACGGGCAAAACATCGTCGAGGTTTTCGGTATTTCCACCTCTATTTTTATTATATCGTTGGAATTTTTATCTTATTTTAATCATATATATTATTACATAAAATACATTTTGTCTATATATGTGCGTGTGTAACTTCGTCTCCTGTTTTTCATTTTTAATTTCACAGGAAGGCACATGATGTGTCTAGAAGTGTTCATCCGTGGAGTTTGCTTCCGATAAGTATAGAAAATTGAAAACCCGAACATATTGATTAAAGAAATCATATTTTGACCAGATCTTACACTTTTACACAGTCTCACAAGTGCAACGCTGGGATGAACTGCTAGTATACATATATATATATATATATATATATATATATATATATATATATGTATACTAGCATATATATATATATATATATATATATGCTAGTATACATATATATATATGTGTGTGTGTGTCTTTACATAAGCAGTAGTTTGCTGCTACACAGTCATGAGCATGTTTTTGTCTACTAGTATTTACTTACTAGAGACCTCATCAGGCAACAACCTTTATCTTCAACAACGGAATTCTAAATGAAGAGCGAACATCTATCCTTAGCAGCAGAAGGTTTTTTTTATCAGGAGTGTGAGGATTCAGCTTCGCGGAGAACAGGGTTGAATTGGGTGCGAATTTGTTAGTTTATTCATTTTCGTGTCTGTTTATTTACTTATTCATCGGTGACTTTACTCATTTTCGTGTTGGTGTAAGGGGTTTTAGTTTGTGGGTTGAGGGGACTGGGTTATAAGTCTAGAGCTATACAGATGTTATCTTAAACAAGTGAGAAACTCGTTCGTCCATGTCTGAGAGTTTTAAGGGTCAGTGTGGCCTAAAATTAGTTCAGTCCTCAAGAAAGCGACAAGAAACACACACACATATATGTATATGTATATATACATACACACACACACACACATATATATATATAAAGTTTAAAGAAAAGTTCGTTTTAACTTTTATATATCTCTGTACAAACAATCATTTATTGATTGAAATAAATACTATCAGCAACAAACAAGTATATTAATGCCTGTCACGTAAACACCTTACGTCTCGCGGCGATTAAAGCGCTGAAGTCCATATTGTCGCTTTGATTTTTGAAGAATTTCTCACGCAGACATTTGTTTACATGCTTTCAAAAGTGGTAGTTAGTATATTAGAAGTCTTAAACGTGACGTACAATTCAGTAATCATTTCTCAAGCAGTTGTGCATGAATTGGTCTCGGCTAAGGCTTTTTATTGATCGTTACCCACCTCCAATCTTCAAGACGATTTTCGCCATCACTAAAACTTTTTATACGGCCATTGTGCAGTGCGTTCATTAGTGGTTCCTGGGGCAAACGCTTCGTTTATATCACTAACTCACTAGATGTTTCGGCCTAGCTTGACTTGAAATAAGAAAATTATGCGAATTTGCTTTTTTTTCGTTTTTGATTTCAGTGTTCTGAATAGAAGATATAATTTTGTTAAATGATTAAATATGGCGAAACACTGATATCGAAAATGAGATATCAAGTAAAATTATTATGATTAAACCTTATCTGAACATACATCATTTGAAAGCAAAATAAAAAAAATCCTCTACAACGTGCGTGTCTCTCTAATATATACCAAAAATTATATGTTGAATGCGAAAAGTATATAATTTTTAGACGTACTACAAAAGCCCGGAGAGTATAAAAATTCGTCGACGGATTGCGGAATAGAAACTATTTTCTTTAGCACAAGCTTAAAAGTAAAAAGCAGGGCTGTTCCAAAAAAGGTTTCACACTCTGAAACATCATAACGTCTTGTCCGATTAGGATTTATATCCGTTTTACACTTTCATTATGAGTCAAATACAAAGAATAATTTTGTTCTATAACCTTATTAAAAATTCATGGTAGCAGACTTGCAAAATAGACGATATTATAAAATATATTAGTTTGCACCAACTCACGGGTTAAAAGAGACGATAATAACTCAAATCGAAAAAGAATACACGACTTTTATAAAAATGCTAATAAGAAGAAAATTACGATGCGACGAAGTAGAAGAAGCAATAAAAGAACTTAAAACGAATATTACAACGAAAAAAAAAACTGAACAATAGGACAAGGATATCGGAAATAAAGAAACATAATATGTGACATAAACATACAAACGCAGACGCCTACTAAAATAAGGAGGACGAACGTGATAACAATACATCCGCTCAGAAAAAATCAAATTGATAAAACTCACTATGTGTATCTGTCTGTTCGTTTTTCTGTCTGTCTCAATATTTTACAAGTCTATCTCCTATGAATCTAAAAGTAGCAAAGCGGCGTAGAGGCCTCACATAATTGGATCTTTTTATGAACCGTTTTTACAGGTTTTTGGCTGGTTAAAATTATTATTAAAAGGTAAAAAAATGTAAAAATTGAAAAAAAAAATCGTTATACATTTTATACATTCATCTTAGTTTATTTATTTATTTTTTTAATCGCGTCATATTCGTGTCACGTTTGTACAGTAATAAAGCCACCAGCATTGAATGCTACAGTTTGCTTTTGATTTTGATTCGATGTAATGGTACCAAATACTTGTTTTTTTTATACTTTGGGAAGCACGACTATGTAATGCTATATACGAAATCTGGACAAATTAAAATATAATATGTCAGTGTATTTTACCACTGGGCAAAGCCGGGCTCGCGTCCAAATGAGCATAAAAAATGGGACATGTGTTACACTAAATTAAAACAATTTGAAACATAAACATACTCATGATAAAGCCACTTATTTTTTGTAGGTGACTGAAACAATAAATAGCATTAACATACAACGTATAACAATATTTGTTTGTATTTAACATAAATACCATTTATCTTGTAAAAGTTATTCCACAGGGAAATATTTCAAATAGTTAATAATATGATGGAAATTGTTGTTTCGACGTCTAAAATTATTGCAGAGAGCATTCTATTTATGTTATTGGAAATTCTCTCATTTGTTCTAGCTATTTATTTATAGTTTGTTTTCATCACAAGCGAATATAGGTCATGGATGGTTCGAATGGTACAGTGATACATACACTGATACATACGTAAGATTCTCTATTTTTTATTTGTTCCAAATCATTATGAGATAATTTTACAATTGAAAGGTAATTTCAAGATAAGAACTGCTTAAATTAATACATATTAACTTGAAATACACAATACACCCCCCCACACACACGCACACACACACATATATATATGTGTGTGTGTGTTTTTGTGTATGTGTGTATTGTGTATTTCAAGTTAATATGTATTAATTCGTAAATGTCGTAAATAATCTCACCTGTTACTTAATTGCCTGAAAAATGCGAAGCTCGTTGTTTGTTTGTTTACAAGCAGGTGGTTTGAGCACTGTAAAAGTGGTGGCGGATGTCTATTTAAATAGACATTCCGACGAGTTATTTCCGGGTGTCGCTTTCGCGGTCGAGTCGGAGAACTGCCGACTGTCAGCATGACGGTCCTAGGTTCAATTCTTGGATTGGGAGAGATGCTAGTCTAGCGGCACTCATGAATTGTGATACAACGAAACAGGACTGTATGCCGATGACTACATATATATATATATATATATATATATATATATATATATATATATATATATATATATATATATATATATATATATATATATAATCTTGAGGTTGTTCCTTGTCAGAGGTAAAGTAACCAGTGAAGAATAAGGCGGTCAATACGAGAGTAATCAATACTAAAGGAGAGCAAGGTATATTTTTCTTTGTTTTCACATAAGCAGTAATGTATTGCTACAGAGTCATGAGCATGTTTCGGTCAGCCAGTTTTTAGAAACCTCATCAGACGATCTACCTAAATGAAAGCATATTTGTAATGAAGATCTCGGGTCTACTTCTGGGAAAAAGTCATATATTAATAGAAACAAGAGATGGCAAATCAAGTGTGGAAATAAAGTAGACAGTTTGGTGGGTCATACAGTTAAGGCAAGTACATTGAAGGCAGAAAGATATGTTTATCTGCATTCGTTTAAAGCCTTAAGTATACTTGTATATATCAGGCTTACTTTAGGGATGGGTGTTAATTTTATTATCATTTCAGAATATTTATGCAAAAGCTGTTGTAAGTTTTAAAACTGGTCATTTACTTATCGGGTGCTAGTAATATAACCCAGGTTTTCCTATAGTCGGAGAGTATGCCCCCTCACACTTCCCCACTATTTATGTTCGCTATATTCTTGTTGTATTCATTTGGATCGGTCAAGAGAGAAGAAAGGAAGACGTAAGGTCGAATAGGAGAAAAAGGAGAAGTTGGAGAAGAAAGGAGAAGAGAGGAAAGAAAAAGGGAACATAAAGTAGGAGGAAACAAAGAGGTAAGAAGCGAGGAAAATGTATACTCATCCTTATCTTCCTGACCATCTTCTAGCTCCACAATTATATCTACCATTATATTTATTAATATTTATCTATTCCCTCCTATTTATTCGCTCTTTATAGTCTTAGAATTTTGTTAAAATTAAGATAGAAAACTAAAATATATATAATTACTGAGACATCCATACTAAGCTATAATCACTTGCAATAACAGTAATAAAAATCATTAAGTCTGTATGGCAATTTACAAGATGTATCAGTATAGGTATTACGGTATTGACGATAATCGATAATTTATTTTTTATTGAAGGGTTTATTGATTTTAATGTATAAATAGCGATACCTGCAGTTTAAGTTTTAAATGTACTTAGTGGTCTATGGATATAAAAATAATTCGAGTTTAAGATTAGTGATTTAGAGATATTTGTTAAAGTATTTTGATATAGCGGAAAAATAATTATTTGTTATAATAATAATAATACAAAGCTTATATTTCTAATTAATGTTTAAGTCACGTAATAATGATGCCTTTTAATTATTTGGGTTAAGTCTTACTAGATATAGTCATAATGTTAGAGTTATGGCATGGACAACTAGCAATACACACAAACACATCAACTTAATTTTGTTGGATATTCATATTATTAACCAAGTTTGAGGTAGAATTTACTGAGGATATCATGTGCATGCGTATGACATGTACCAATCTTAAAGTGGATTGGTTGGAAGGAATATCCTAATATTCAGAATGTATGGAGAAATTGTTTGAATGTAATGGGTGTATTCTATGGAATGATTTTATGAGCGGTATAGCAAAGATTGTGCAGTTTGGGATTTAGCAAATATCATTATTTTGTGGATACTTAGGTTAGTAGATGTATTAATGCAGGATATTGATGTGAGTACTATTAGAAGTGTGTTTGATAAGGATTTAGGAGGGATTAGTGAACAAGTGAAATAGAAAGTGTGATTTTTAATACTTACACTTAATTGATGTTTTCTGTTTTTTATTCAAGTGTTTATCGCTATCTTTAAATTTCGTAAATAAAAGTTTCCTGTTCAAGCAAAGAAGACAAGATGAATTAAGTGATTAGCAAGTTTAGTTTATTGAAAGATTCCGTTGTCAAAAATTGGAGTTAAGCTTATTCTTGTTGGTTAATTGTATTGCAGTTTTTTTCCACTATAGCAAAGTAATTAACAACTATTTTTAACTTACTAACTCCAAGTACTAATTATTTTTATACCTCACGACTACTAAGTACTTTATACATTTAAACAGTAAAGAATACGCACCATTATATGACACATGCCTTGAGACTAACTTAAGGATGTGTTTATTTGTATCAACTACCAGTAAATATATATATATATATATATATATATATATATATATATATGTATACACACAGAGAAAAATATATATATGTGTGTATATGTGTATATATATATATATGTGAAATTATGGGTGTACATTTTCCCTACAAAACTACTCTATCAATCTTCAGTCTACAGATTCGGGATGTGTGTATAAAAGGGTATTGTGTATTTGGGAAAATCTGTTTACACGGTTTCCGGCAGAAGGTTTTCATATTAAAGGGTCCAAGTTTAACAATTTGACCTTTCCAAACTCTATCAAACTCATCCGCCAATTTTGAGTCTAAACACTTGAAATTTTAAATGTAGGTTACTTATATATATATATATATATATATATATATATATATATATATATATATATATATGCAACGTTTTAATTTGATTTGAGCCCACAATGAAAAATGTGAATGGGTAAAAAAATCGGAATTAAATTTAAAAAAGAAATAAACCTCTGCGGTCTCTACAAAATTACTCAGCCAATTTTTTGTCTAAACATTTGAAATTTTAGATAATGTGTCTTCAGACATGGGGCAATCGATTGTTGGCCAATAATTGGGCTGCCAACGGATAGAATTATAAAACATTGACTTTTGAAACTGACCTCTGTGGCTTCTACAAAATTACTTAGCCAATTATTGGTCTAAACATTTGAAATTTTACATATAGTGTGTTCAATCTTACTGCAATCTTTTTAATCAGGTTTCGACCGGAAATTTTCCAAGGGGTCGAATTTTAAAAGATTCGATGACTGCGGGCTCTAGCGCACTATTTAGCCAATTTTGTGTCTAAACATTTGAAATTATACATAATGGATATTCAGCCATGGAGCAGGATTTTTTAATCAGTTTTCGGCTGAAATTTTTTATGTAAGTTACCTGGACATAAGTAAAACTTGTTAATAGTTGTATACATATGCTCATAAAATTAGAACAGCACAAAGTGCAGGAGAAAATATATATAAATAACTAGGTAGCTCAAGATTTTTATGTAAAGCCGTTTATATATGTATAATATTATAACCTTAAATAAACAGTATTATCAATTATCGTCAATGCCGTAGTTACTAAACCGAGAAAAGTCCCATATCACCCTCTCATTTGAAAGAGTAATACTACTGTAATAACAAATGATTATAACATGGACATATCAGTAATTATATCAGTTAAGATAATTAAGTAATGATTTCGCATAGAAATTTAAGTATTATGTACATTTTAGTTTTCCGTTTCTATTTTAAAAAATAATAATCAAACAATAGAGAGCGAATAACGAGAAAAATCGATGAATGTTTAAGGTTTACTAATATAATGTACGAGCATCGTACGAATATAATATTACGAATATAATAGTAGATATAATTGTAGAAGTAGGGGATAGACGTGGCGGTTGTTTAAAAAGAAGCAAAATGTTTTATTACCATCAATAAGCGAACCATTGAGCCCTTTTACCCTTTCTCCCTTTTTCCTTCCTGTCCGTCTCCTTCGTCCCACCCTTCTTACTTTCCGCATATTCTTTCTTCTTTTTCTTTTTGTTTTCCTTCCTCTTCTTCCTTACGTATCTTCCTATTTTTTTCTTTTCTCTCTCTTTACCGATCTAAATACATACAACAAGGATACAGCAAGAATGGGTAGTGAGTAGGGGCGAGGGGCATACTCTCTTACAACAGCAGACACCGGATCATATTGCTAGCCGATAATTAAAAATCCGGTTTTAAAACTTAAAATAAATTTGGAATAAATATTCCAAAATCATAATAAATCTGCCATAAATTCAATCTAACATACAAAAATATACTTAAGACCTTAGACGAGTTAACACGCACATATGCAGATAACATGACTTCCTGCCTTTCTTAAACCACCACCCTTTCTATTTACTCCCACACCGATTTTTAGTCTTGCATTACACATGCAATTATTCTATCCATTGTTTTTATTCATAAATAGCTTTTACCGGAAGTTGAGCCGAGATCTCGATTGAAAAGTTTCCTTTCATATAAGCTAAATGAAGTCTTTAGTTAATTAAACTAGCTGACCGACACATACTCATGGCTGTGTAGAAAAAACATTACTGTAGATATATATATATATATATATATATATATATATATATATATATATATATATATATATATATATACATACATATATATATTATTATTATTATTATTAGTAGTAGTAGTATATATTATACGTTTTACAAACAAAAATACTGTTTACATACAAATGTTGATATAAATACACACACATACACACACACGCACATATATATATATATATATATATATATATATATATATATATATATTGTATATTGTATATATATTGTATTTTATTAGTATATATTATATAGAAATTTTATTCGTATATATTATAAAGAAATAAAGCAACCAAATCTATATACTGGATATTAGAGATATTTTTGTATTTTAGTAGGGATATTACCACTTTTGAAACGCCGCGCTTTTTTTTAATTAAGTCTGTTTGTTTTTTTTGTGTTTAGTGATGATGGCCTTAAACAACAATTTTCTGTTGAGCTCTGCTTTTGACAGGACGTATTCTTTTATATATTTATTTTTGCATGGTTTTTCATGTTTAAAATTGATGTATGGTCACGTATTTGTGTCTTCTATGCCAATCAACATCGCTAGAAATTTTCTGCAAGTTTTGAATAAATAACTACATAATCTGCAGATTCGTCGAATTTTTTAACGTATTGTCAGATTTTATGCAGGACTCCTCGTGCATTTTAATATAAGGTCCGTTTTTAATTTGCTTATAAACACTATTTTTTGTAATTAATCTCGTTTCCTAAGCGATGAGCGAATTGGGCACCCATTTGTGTTTCGCTTTTCCCTTTTATTACAATATATATATATATATATATATATATATATATATGTGTGTGTGTGTGTGTGTATGTATATACTCACACATACACGCACAGATATATGCATATATGTGTATTTACATGTACATATATTTATATATATATATATATATATATATATATATATATATATATACAATTATGTTATCAAAGAATATATTTCTAACAAAGCCAATTCTATCAAGATAAAAAAAAAGCTCAACTGTATTACGAGGAGCAAACAAATACATTAAATGAAATATAAACCAATATGAAAAAGTAAAATGGGAGATTGAGAATTTCAATCTGTCGCAAGTGGTTGAAAATCTTCGTATACATAACGTCGTTTTGAGAAGTGTTGTATGTGGAGTGGCTTCAACTGAGGCCTTTAATTGAGCGTAGGCAATTTTGAGGGCCGACCTTACGTTCATTATCTTTGAGACTCTTTTTGCCCCAACACTTTTTTATACTATCATTTTGCTGTTCATAATCATTCCTGGATAAAACGCTTCTTTTACATCGCGCGTTGTTTTAGAAGGTTTTGAGCTATCTTCAATTGAAATAAAAAAAATGTACGGATTTACCTTGTTTTCTATCTATTCGACCTTCTGAAAAAGAAGACATATTTGTTTTAATATAATTTTTATTTAATCGCTTATATACAACGCAACACTTAAAAATTATATGAACTGCGTCAATCATTTTATTGCAGATTAGTAAAATATAAATATTTCAGTAAGTATATGTTAAAAAAATAACAATTGTATTATAAAATGAATGTTTTAAGGTTAGTTATTTCCCAGAATTTTATTCAAATTTAGGCGATATGCACCAAGTTATTACATTTTATTCTTAATGAAGGAATTTTCAGTATCTCTCACTTTATTGCAGGTCTCTTAAAATGCTGTATTTGGGCAAAATATCTAATCATGAAAACTGTACTTTTTTATTATATTTTTCTCTTAAAGAATAAAAAACAGAAGCACATCCTGGGTACTAAACCTTCAATAAATGAATTATTTATCACCATATAAATATGTTTAAATAACTTTAAGCAGCCTTTTGTCAACCGAAGATGTCAATTCTTGGATCCAAAAGGAGTTATGGTTCTGGCGACATGAACTACTTTCCTCCATAGGCCATATTTTGAAGTAAATTGCTTCCCTCCCTCATAAAGACCTCTTTTCAATATTGACCATAGAAGTTCAATGGGAATAAGATCCGGAAAATTCGGGGCCCAGCTCATGAAGTTTTCTCGAAAGAAGCCCATAGATTCAAAGAAGGCTGCAGTCGTCCCTAGCAGAATGGGATGGTGCATTACCATGCATGAAAATCATCTGACAGCGACGTGATAATAGAACGTCATCTAGCCATGGTGACAAATATTTATTCAAAAATGCCTTGTACGCATTGCTGGTAAATTTTGCATCCTCTGGTGCTCGGAATCGTCCAACCATGATGCCTTCACCTCCTTGCTGGCGATGAACTCTTTAAGGAATTGGAGTTTCGTTCGAATTCCGAACTTTGGCACATTCATCCGGACTGTCAAGAGTAGCACCGGTCTCATCTTTTAATAGGACAGGTTGGAAATTTATTTTTATGTAGTTTTGTGCCCAAGCCCTTCTTTTTCCATATAGTGTTTGCCAAATGGAGGCCTTGCAATTATTTTGATGTTCTTTGTCATCTCATTCAACACATTACATCAGGCCTACCTGGATTGATTCTAGCTCTTGACAAAATGGAAGCAATGATGCTGTTTTGGCAAAGGTTTACTTCCCTACAAATTTTCCGAATATTACGATGGGAAAGGTTTCTCCTCGTGATCTTATCCTTTTTGGATTTGGTGTTGTGGTTGTTCCCGAATGAAGCCAAAGTCTTTTTATCCCTTTCAAGTTCCATAGTTGAATCTTTGATGAAATATTTTTTCTGCAAGTCCAGCAACAATTTATTTCCTTTTCGATAACCGTTAATGACCCCTTTTTGGCATTTTAAAAGACGTGAAATAAAGCGATAAACAGTATAAGTTACTTTCCAATAAATACAATTTCATAACTTCGAAAATATCGCATCAATTTGAATAACATTTTGGCAAATAACCAATCCTATAAACAGTCATTTGATGATACAATTTAAATGTTTTTTGTGACGTATAGTGAGTGGAATTTGGATATTTTGCTAATCTGCAATAAAACGATTGAAGCAGTTTATAAATAAAGGTGCTATAACGAAAACTAATTTATAATATATCATTTGAAATCAAAGTTAGAAATTCTACAAGAATTTCCATGTCCCCACTAAGATACATATAAATAAAAGAATATATATATATTAGACATTAAGAGTAGATTATAGATGGATACATAAATACCCGTTCACATACAGCTTAAACGATAAAGCTAGAACCCATAATTAGATAAAATCGAGCAATTGCATCGACAGCGGACAACGCCAGACCCAAAGTGGGTTTCGATGTACTGCATCTCATCACTGACGTGCTCCGACATAGGCGCGAACCCAGGTCGTCGCACTCATTAAGTGTGCAATACTGACGACCTAACCGTATGGGCCACGGGACAATCTATGGGCTATGCCTCGATTTTTTTAATTCTTATATTTTTATCCAGTTCTACATTCTACGATGTGACAAGAAACACGTCCTATACAACAAAGATAGTCACTGCTGGTATGCAGGCGGTAGATATCACATCTACAAAAATTAACTGAAATTAGCCAACTCCCCAGACACGGTTTCGGAACAACCTATTTGTTGAGAAACATCACGTCCCTACGAAGGACGATCCGCTTTTTCTACACACATTAGACATTAAGAGGAGATTATAGATAGATATATGAATACCCGTTCACATACACCTTAAACGATAAAGCAATACCCTAGAGTTAGATAGAATCGACCAATTCAATCGGGTATTTATGTAATCGAGTATTTATGTGTCACTGATGAGATGCAGTACATCGAAACCCACTTTGGGTCTTGCGTTGTCCGTTGTCGATGCAATTGCTCGATTCTCTCTAATTCTGGGTTCTAGCTTTATCGTTTAAGGTGTATGTGAATGGGTATATATATATATATATATATATATATATATATATATATATATATATGTATATATATATATATATATATATATATATTTATATAGGATTGATGGGGTAAATTATAAATAATTATTTTCTCTTATCGTACGTTTTCTGTTATCCGATACTTACATTATAGTATTATAATCACTATGACCTTGCAGCAAATTTTCGAGAGCTCGGATGATTTGATTGCTAGTTACAAATTAGATATGCTATTTGCGCCAAATCTCGGCGGTAAACTTATGCAATATAACTAATAGAAAAATACCAGTAACTGACAAAACGACTGTAATTTATTTATTTATTTATTTATTTGTGACATACGGTGTGTTTAATGGAATGAATTTATACAGTTTTTCATTACGGAACCATTTGTAATTTGATGATAGTATTTAACATCAATTTTTTTTCTATATTATTGCTGAACTGGGAAAATATAGGTTTGATATGCATTGAAGATTAGAAGATACAATACAGTATCTTTATTTTTCGCGACGGAGTATAAAATAATGTTAAGATATAACTGCAGTTCATTGGATCATGATTATTTCGAGGACAATATTATGTGAGTAAGAGTATTGTGACGCTTTAGAAAGCTGTGCTTAGTTGAAGAGACAGGGTTTTTTACATTGTCCGAACGAAAGAAATCGCCGGTAAGCTACGGAAATGTACTTTCGTGATATTTAAGCAATGCAGTGGATATTATGTTGAGAGTGATATAAGTGGTGGTAAGGTGTATTAAATAGTATTAAAGAGTAGTGCAATGAGGACATTGTAACTCATCTTACAAGCGTCGCAATGGAAGTCTTCCATTGCCTAGGCAAATTTTGAAATACCCAGATACGCAAGAAATGGTCCTATTATTTAGAAAATCAAACACATTTAATAGAATATACTTCGCCAGATATTCACCCGTCATAAAGACAATATAGCACTAAGAGTGTTTTCTACAGACAGAAGTACAATGCTGCTGCACATCTCCGAACATTCAGTAAGCCTAAATTAAGCCGAGTTAAATACCTTAAATGAGATGCATATATCATTTTAATACCAAAACTATGCTATTATCCGAGGTCCAAATTAAAAGGTACAATACACATAATCGATTGTCTTGAGAACATTTATATTGGTGTTCTATTAATTTATCGACTATTCGTTTGATTATGGCATTGTCAGATTACACACACTCGATATTTATTTTGCCTTTAAGAGAAGAATACATCAATAATCTATGGTTTTAATTGGCTTCAATAAGTAGCGCTTGACGCCGAAACAAACAAAACCTTTTTGTTAATAAATGACATTATCTTTTTAATTGGCTTTATTATTGATTTTGCCAAATCATTAAGATGCATACCTACTGAAGCAGTACGAACACACACACTCGCACGCACGTACGGACATATATATTAAATGAAAATAAGGAATAAAAACTATATATATATAACTTTAGTATATCACCTAAACTATCAAGCATAATACATGAGGAAAACTAATGCAACAGAAACCTCTTCAGGACATGACATTATGAGGATAAATGGTTCTTATAAGAAGATAATAAGCGCCCAGATTATATAAAATGCATATTCTAGCAGGGTAGCATTTAGCTTCGAACTGACCTATATATATATATATATATATATATATATATATATATATATATATATATATATATATATATATACCGTCATAAAATGGAAGATGAAAGAAAAACGGGGACGGATATCGCTCGTCGCTTAAGAAAGCGAAATTAATTTTAAAAAATAGTGTTAATATAGATAAATACAGATTAACAACATATTTTATTAAAAAGCGAGAGATATCATGCATCCAATCTCTCAAAGCTTCAAAAATCTGACAAATGTGTAGGTTATGTAGTTATGGAGTTGTTAGGGCGCAGATTTTTAGAATATCCTGAAGTCCACTAAAAGAAATAGTGATACCTTGGTGTAGTTTGGAAAAAAAGCACTCCGAGTATAACATTCATACAGGAATCAGGAAGTACTGTAAATTCAATTTGTTTATACTCGCAACCATTGAGGAAAATATTCTCAGTGCATTATTCAGATAGTTTAAGGGAAACGGCGGATGATGCCATGAAAATAACCGAATTACGTTTTGAAGTAGACAGCTTCCTTGTTCTAACAATACGAGCACTGATAAAGTCATTAGAATGCCGGTGTCCATGAGGACAGTTAATTTTGTTTTCTTTTAGTTCAACAATTTTAGTAATGGGAGGGCACCTATCACACTCTTCAGCATGGACTGCCATAATAGCAGAAGTAGAACGTGAAGGTGTCGGCATAGTAGAACAGCAAAAGTTGGAGAAATGAGTTTACCAGAGTTTCGAAATACCTTATCGCGGAAAGGACAATGACGGCGATCCTCCTTAGTGACGTCTCCCTCCACAGCTGTAACATTTGCCATGAGCAGGAAGCGCAGCGGAAAATTATATAGAGTCACACTCCATACGAGAACCAGTAGAATCAGAAATTTTAGTAATAGTAGTGGCCTCCTCGGCAGGATCAGTAGACACATTGTTAGTCCTAGTAGTAGTAGTAGTAGTAGTAGTAGTAGTAGTAGTAGTAGCTGCTCCAATCGGGGAAGCGTATGATTCAGCAAAAAAAGTGATCTATTTGAGAGTTAGCGTATCAGTTTCAAGTAGTCTAGCACATTTTACTGGAGACCGGTGACCACGTATAAAAGCATCGCAGACAGATTCATCCCTGTAAGTAGTAGCAGTAACGCCTTTAATATAACAGTCAGCGGCAATTGGATTCAAGATCTAAAGATATTGGTTGACAAACTCGTTTTCTTGTTGCAGACGCGTAGAAAGCAGATGTTTAGCATGAATAACGCTTGAAGACTTGTCGTAAACACCTTTCAGTAATTCAAATGCGTGTTCAAATCCTGAACAACCCTGGATGACGTCAGCAACGGTGAGATCGATGTTTAAATAGAGAATTTCGAGTTTATGTGGGTTTAATGAAGCGATAGTTTATAAATAGAAATTAAAGTTACGATATCACAATCTCCAAAGCTTGCTAGTCTGAGGGTCCGCCGACGATACGTCAAATTTGTCGGATGGAAATCATATCTGACGAGTTGATGAGAAATAATTTTTTTTATGATAACATAAAGCATACAATTTTACTGCCATTAACGAAACGGATGTAATTAAGAGACCCAAGATGAAATAAACAAGAGTTGTATAAAGTAAAAATGTAAATCTTTGAATCTCAACAAAATTTTGTCTTATATATATATATATATATATATATATATATATATATATATATATATATTATCTTTACGACGATTATATATATATATATATATATATATACATATATAATCATTATTTGTCATGCACATGAAATAATAATATAGGGTAATACAATGCATTACCCGCATAGTTTTTTTTATTTACTTGAATACTGTTCGATACGTGAGTAGAGCGAAGTTATACCTATGTATTGGAATAAGCCTACTTATATTACTTATATAAGCTTTCTCAGATATATTACTTATATTGTATAAGCTTACTTAGATATATTTGTATGCTTATATGTATACAGAAAGAAACTGCGAGAGTAAACGATGGGGTGTTTATCTACTCCGAGTAGCATTAAAACACAAAGATGGATTCAGAACATATAATCAGCGTTTACCTTTTATAACGCACATCTGATAGTGAAACTTGCAAAGAATAAGGACTGCATGACAAAGTCCGATACGATGATAATAATAATTATATATATATATATATATATATATATATATATATATATATATATATATATATATATATATATATTTGTTTTATGAGCAGTGGAATAACACCTTGGAAATGGAAGATGGATATTCCGAAAACTGTGAATTTATAAGTGACATAAAATCTGACACAGGACAATTAAACTTGCCGAAAGATAGATTACACGATGGAAGCGGGTTTTATTAGACGATGACGACTGAAATAAAAAATGTATGTACGATGTAATTCGAGACAGTAAATCGCAAGAGAAATGTAAATCTTGTCAAAGAAATGGAGAAGGGGCCTTTAAACAGTGTATTTTATAACCGTAATGGAAACTATCCTGGATTCTGGAATCCGCTGAGTTAATTGAAACACCCTTGAATTCAGGTTTCAGATTTTTTTTCAGATACGTTGGGTGACTTAATATATCTGATAGAAAGAAAAGTGTGCGGCGTCCTATTATTAAACAAAAGTTTATGTTCGAAATCTCGTTCTGCTTTCCAACTTTGTCAGCATACACACTAAAGAGAGTCGAAACGATGAAATAGCATCATACAATATGAATGGACGCAATCCAAAACCTACTGTCATCAATTTTGCTTTAATTTTACAAATTGAATGAAAACGCAATATACTTATGCCTTAATGTGATTAAACAATTGCTGGTTACGAAATGAAGACAATATGACAGGTTGAAGTATGACTGATGCAGTTAATCAAATTCAAATAATTACTGGGATGCTTGATGTTGGAGATATCTCGACAATTTACTTGAGAATAAACTGTGTAATTTACAGGGGGCGTAGTCATATGAGGTTTTCTCATATACAGGAGAGGATAGTTAAGAACATATGTTTGCGTACATTTCCCTTCATGCTAGGCAACAAGAAAATAAAGTACACTATTTGTTGTTTTTGTCCGAACAACATTATATCTCTCCTTGCCTTACATTGACGAAGCAGGTGTATTTTTTGTTTAAACATGGATAATAGAGATTAATGATGTCTACATTGTGAGAAATTTAATTAATGTCTTTATATATTTTCAACAATTTTAATGTTCTCATCATATTCTCCGTATTAATCACTAAACCCAATGCGTGTCTTGTTTCTGGCCTTGATAAGCAATGGTTCCTTTGGATAACATATAGAATATATAGAATATGTTTTCTTTTATTATTGCATAAAATATTTACTTCGTTAAAAAATAAAAGAATGAACAATTTTCCTAACCTTCGAGCAAATATCTAAATTTAGTATCTGTTAAGGCAAAATCATTTTTGATTTTAAGTATCTGTAAAATCCGTTCTGTGATGATGAGCGAGATAGAGGACGCGCATCTCTTAAGGTTCTTGTTTCATATTCGAAAAAAAATCCAGCGGAGCAAACTTATACTTTAAACGCGCTTCTTCTGTAATACTTTTAAAGTGTATTCCAGCAATCTAAAAAAAACAACTTTAGTTGTAAAACAACTATTACGTTTATTATAGCCCCTGAATTATTAGTGTCTATATGCAAAGGTAATAGTGCATTCGATGAATGTATCACGGCTTGCTATTCAGATCTTTATGGGAATTTATGGAGGATGTGTCTATGTTATTGGGTTACCACTTAGTAAGCCGGATGCTGTAAACAAGGTATTCTCTTTCTATATTTGCATTAAGTTAGCTCATATATGAACATTCGGAAACTGTCGCAGTAAGCGATTTAGTATCGTTGCACTGTCTAATAGAAACGATTATTTAGGGAGTTGTTATATTTTTTCGTAGCATTAATGAGACAACAGATTCATCAGAAGATCCTAGCAAATACATAACATGTTCAGCCATGTTGATAGAAAAAAGATCTAGAAAACTTGAAAATTTTCCGTCAGCAGTGAGTGCGATTACAGTTTGTGTTCGTTCATAGATAAGGATAAATATACAAGGTAAACTCTATTCGTAATTTAATTTATTTGGGTGGACAAACTATACAGCATTGTAATTTCTACGGACGGGAATATTGGCTGAGAAATAAGCAGAGCATGTACGATCAATTTTCTAAGTGCTACTCCTAAACGTAGCACCTCAATCATTGTAGGGACTGATTACAGCAAATAAAATTCTTTTTTGTAAATGCTTCTCAAAATCACATGTCGGTATGGTTTGATTCTTATTAAGAGATGCCACTGACACAGATACCCCTAATGGAGGTACATACTGATATTTAACGTCGTTTGAGGGAGAAATCAGCTAAGGATGCAAGTGAGTTTATGTTAGTTTTACACTAGAAGAACACATCAGTTTTAGTCTGTTGTTATTGGATTTAAACCTCCGGAAGGTTAGACCATTGATGTAAGAGAAAGAGACATTGCAGTTCCCAATACTATGGCATGGAGATGCCCCACTAGAAGTGTGCTTTCATCTGTAATTAATAAATTAGAATAATATATGAGGCTATATATATATATATATATATATATATATATATATATATGTGCACACACAGGAACACACGCATACACACATTTATATATAAACACAGATATGTGTGCGTGTGTGTCTGTATTTGTGAGTGTGAATTGATGTATGTTATCAATTCACTATTACGGGTAATGATATAACGTAATAATAAGTCAATGCTTAGTATCGCCCATAAAATCTATATATCTATAAAAATGAACGTGTCTGTGTGTGTCAGTCTGTCGGTGTGTGTGTCTGTGTACATTTCCCTACGCAATAACTCTGTCAATTTTCAGTCTAGAGACTCAAAATTTAATATACAGTGTATTGAGATTTGGGAAAAAATCTTTGTAATCCGTTTTCGGCCAAAAATTTAGCTGTTAAGGGGTCAAAGTTCAACGATTTGACTTTTGAGAACTCTACCAACCTCCTACGACAATTTTAGGTATAAACGATTGACATTTTAGATATAGGTTCCTTGAACATTTATCTAACTTAATAACTCGATTTAAGTCCAAAACAATAAATGTTAAGGGGTCATAATAGGGGTCAAAATCAAGAAAAAAATTATCCCTGAGGTCTCTACCAAATTACTCAGACATTTTCTGGGCTAAACATTTGGCATTTTAAATAAAAGGTATTCAGAGACAGGTCTTGCTTTTTATTCGGTGTGGGTCGAAAAGTTAAGCTTTCATGGGTCAAAGTTCAAAAGATTTGACCGAATTTTGGGCTTAATCATTTAAAATTTACTCATAACGGGTATTTAGACAGACGGCAAGCATTTTAATCAGTATGGGTGCGAAAATTTGTCTGCCAAAATGTCTAAGTTTAAAAAGTTGATCTTTGATGTTTCTTCGAAATTTCTCTGCCAATTTTTTTATCTAAAGACTTGAAATTTTAGATGTAGGTAACTTGGACATGGGTAAAATGATCTATTTTAATTTGAGACCAAAATTAATTTTAAGGGTCAAAATTGGCGTCCAATTTATAAAAAATTACCTCCGGGGTTTCTACGAAATTACTCAGACAATTTTGGGTCTAAATAGTTGAAATCTTACATAAAGTGTATTCATAGGTAGGACAAGTCATTGACAGTACATAGAGTCCGATCAAAGCCGGGCTGAATTACTAGTATAAATATAAAAAAAATATTCATGCGACATATATGCTCCATTTCTAGCTCATTTTATGTACAAGTACTACCATACCATACTTCAGTTATTCAGATACTTGCTATAAATATCTGTAGGTGTAAACACATTTGCCTCATGTAAAAAATATAGTACATTTGAAAAATATGGAAGTCATGAATTTGTAACGATTTCCTCTTCAAAGGTAAACAAAATGTATACATCATTTCTCTTTAAATTTCAGCGCTTACAGGATTGATATTAATATATCTTATTAAATGCAGTGTTTATATTGATATTTATTATAAAACGCTTCACGATTTCGGTTGCAAATATCGGAGATAGTATGCTGGTTGCGTCTAAGCCACTTTAATGATTCGTGATAACGAGTGAACTGTTTACTAATACTTTCGACATCATATTATAGTATTATTTCTATGTATGTTTAAGAAGCTTCCAGACTTTTCCGTAATGGCACTATTTTATTGATAGAACACATATAAAACACAAATCCAGTTGCAATGCACTTGTACCTTTCAACAACATCTAGATAGTCTCTTGAAATCCTCTTGTGTGAGAGTGTCAATGCTCCTCGTCCACGTCTCCTTTACTAACGTAAATGTCTTATAACGAAAACCTCTAAAATTTTCCTGAGCTCAGGGAATCCCTAAAAGTCATAGTGATCAAGTCCTGGGTTATAGAAGGGTGGTGAACTGTCTTCATATATATATATATATATATATATATATATATATATATATATATATATATATATATATATAATCAGAAAGCACATTCAGGACAAAATAAAATACCTGAAAAGAAAGGATTCCTTGCACTACTTTCATTTCTAATTACGAAGATTAAAATCAAGATATAATGATATAGAAGAATATTCCAATTTTACTTTGAGCAAATATTATTACATTTTACTTTAGTATATGTCAACCAATGTACGTCTTTTGTAAAAATTTTGATTCCATGGAAATAGCTCAATTTTACCTAGGAATGTCAAGAAACTTAGAATAAACTCTTTTTGAAGAAAAGAAGGGAGAGAAATAAACAAACACCTATGGACCATAATCTGATGGTACAAAAAATACTGGTGTTTTTTTAAACATTAGGTAACTGGCTGTTCACAAAATGTCTACTGTTACGTTCGATTTCGAATTTAAACATGTTCAATCTATAGTTACACATCAACCATAAACTATCTGACGATTCTATTATTATTATTATTATTATTATTATTATTATTATTATTATTATTATTATTGTTATTGTTATTATTATTGTTATTGTTGTTGATGTTGTTGTTGTTATGATTATTACATGTTTAATTAAACAGGTTTTATATTCATCATCTAATTTGGATAATCCGCAGACTTATTAAATTAGATATCCACACGGTATTTAATTGGATACTTACACTTACAAGAGAATCCCTCTTTAACTAAATGCTAACAGATTCCGAGATATAATTAAATTATATATAATTAAACATAGGTGGATAAATATACATTAATTATGATAAAATTAATAAAAAAAATAAAAACAGTTTTGGAAGATTGCTTAATCCTAGAACTGAAATATATTTCGCGTATGATTAATGTCATCCAAGTATATGCAATATTTAGTTAAACCATATATGAAATAATTGATAATAGAAACTTAAACTATCGTATTGCACTTTAAGATGTGCAATGCCTTTAATGGCATTATGCTATAGTATAACTAAAACATTATAACTTGCTTATCTTTTCCGGTCTTCTCTCTAGAAGGTGATATTGTAATTCCGTATGGATGAAACAACACAATGAATATAAATATAATTAATATATTAAAGCAGTTGAACTCCAACTTTGATAAATATTATATATGAATGAAGCACTTATAATTACACATTTATATTGTTTAGGTATTAGTTACTTATTTCTTTGGAGCCCCTATCACGGTGTACACATGTTACTTATGAAGCTTCTCGCGTCTATGAATTGCATACATAATATTTACAATGAGTAGAAATGTGGAACGAACACACAGGCATGAAAATATCGCTTGTGTGCTCCATGCGGTAATCGAACTGGCTATTCCTTGAAACAGTGCCTATTTGTCGGAGACAGATTCATTAAAATACTACAGCTACAAGAATCGTTGTAAACAATTAGTTTTACCTCCTTCTCTTCCGAACTCATTTTACTTACAATGTGAGGCAATAGCAGTGCGAATTAATGAAAATAATATTTTGTCACATCTGCTTTAAAGAAGTTAAGCTCACTTTATGGTGCTAGGAAAAATGTTACATCTGCTAGTATTTTATATCTATTTCAAGACAAATTCGCTCGGAAATTACTTATTGTTTGCGTATCAGTGTTAGTTCATTACTTACTAAATTACCCCAGGTTTATAGGGTAGGCCATATAATTTCTTACTTAAAAAGTCCAGCAGTGTTTGCCTAGGTAAAGCCCAATATTTTTTTTTTGTAAAATTTTCCTTGGAATGTGCTCCGATTAATTAAATGCAATTTTACTACAGTGTAAATGCCCGCAACAAACGCCAATAACAAGAAATTCTAATCGCTTAATATAGAATTTCATAGAGTTCACATCCGTCGAGTCCTTGCTCTTCTGATCAGATACCCATCTAGACTAGATAATTATTATTTTGTCCAAATCGTGTTTTCCTTATGGTTGGGCGTATTTGTCTATATTAAAAAAATTATGCTGTGCCTTATTTTGCACTCGTTTGAATGTAGTAAATGAGCACATTTACAGCCAAAACATTTTTCCACAAAATCCGTAACATGGTTCGTATATGTATAATGTTTGTGGTTGTGATTACATGTATAATTTGGACTTGGGTCCTGAACATGAACCTACGAAAAACATATGGATCTTATGCATAAGATTGTTAGTCGTAACTGGTATTATTTCGAAGGGATTTATCATTCATAATGAATTTGCCATATTGTATATTGTATTGTATTAAAAAAGTAAAGCGCAAAGATTAGCAAAATGTTTACATTGAGTTTAATTTCGCTAGCATCGTAACTTCCGTTTCCCTTTCTATTGTCTTTAAGTCTTAACGTTCAATGGGTAATGTTTATTACGGCGGGAGAAAGGTTACCGTTTTCTGATTTAAAACCTATATGTGTAATGCTTATATTGTTTTCCTTAAACTAATGCATTTAACTATTTTCAGCAACTGCTGCATGTTTTGTTCTAACCAATTTCCTCAAAATACTTAAAAATAATTTTTATTTTGTAATTTCAGTATAATCCATCATTATGCTTAACATTTTGTTGGTAAACTTGATCCATACAGCCTGAGTTACATATTTAATTTATTTTCTAAGTTGAGGAAATTCTAAGTCGTTTACAGTATGTGATGACAAATGTCTATATAAGATTTGGAATCGTTTTTATGAAAAAGATATGAATATTATGGGAAAATCATACAAAGACTTAAGATTATATACATAGTCGCTATTTTATTCTTCCATTAATTTCAAATATGATTTAAAGTAGATATGTCTTAAAATGTTTATAACACATAACTTTATAAAGCATCATTCAATCTCGAACAGTATTTTTTTCATATTGATTGTTGAAAGACTTGCTTAATGAAGTATTTTTGGCTTATTTTCTTATTTGTATAAAGACCCGTTTAGCAAAGTAGTTTTCTTGTAGTTGTTCTTGCCCTTTTTAAATAGTGTATTTATGTGCTTTATTGTAAAACGTACTTTCCTAAAGTAAATTAATCTTTATGAACGCCACCATATGGTAAATGCAATCATTCACTGATAGAAACGTAAAACAGTAATAAATCGAGAAACAACATTAACACAAATTATTTTGTCTCTTTTATTTCCCTTGATGAAACGTTTCTTATTTTGATGAGTTCCGATTTGACAGTCAACTCCCGATGGCGATATCATTCCCATCTTTTTACATTAGTACAGAATAGAATATGGTTTATTGGGAAACTCGCTGTTGGCCTCTAATCGAACTCTTATTAAAAAAGTTGTCATCGTACATGCATAAATGACAAGAGAATACGTTTAAGTCGTATCGTTTATTGACACTATCAGAATTCAATGTTCAAAAGCGAATATAATTTTATTTATGAATACACAGATATCAACTATTTATACTTTATTTAAATTACCTTATGTTTGTCGATATTTTTTCTCTTTCTCCAATTCATGAAAATGTTCTTAATAAAAAAAGTTATATATTTTTGTTTTAAAATCAATGTTCAAAATGAATTTAGTTATCGTTTCTGTTTGCAAGTAATTTTCTTTTTTATACGGCATTCGCTCATGGTACTTTAAACAAATATTTAGTTATTTCATGAGTAACTCGTTTGGTGATAAGTCTAAGATGTATATGTATTATGTAATGTTATTATATAATCTAATTCAAACGGCTGAGAATGTAATTTTTAAAATTCTTTCTATTTTCATAATTTTCAATTTTCAATTTTTTCTCGTTCGGTTAAAAATACTTCAGTATAATTGCTATACTATATTTCTAAGTTTTTGTAACGTATTTATTTATCAAATGCTGACGTACCGTTTATTCTGCTGACGTAACTTTTATTCGGCTGACGAGATGATGTTAAAAAGATTAGATTCTGATTTGAAGCAATGCGATCTATATTTTCAATTGTTTGTATTATTTCATAATAAGTTTTAATTTAATCTTTTTTTTTTCTGAAATTCAAAAAATTAGACACTGAGTTGAAGCAATTCGACCTATATTTTCAATTGTTTGTATTATTTTATATTAAGTTTCAATTTTTATTTCTACAATTAAAGAAAAAACGTATGTTTGAACCACTTGAGTTTGCTATTTCATACCACACAAAAGAATGACCTGTGAATTCCTTTGCAAGATGTTCCGTCTGTTTAACTTTTGATTTGTCCGTCTTCTTAAAATATATTTGTGTGTAAAATATCAAATTTTCTATATATAACTGTACAGGTCTTTCCAAGATAAACGAATACTGAAAACGTAGAAAAATATCTGCGATGATAATGCAATAAAGGAACTATTTGTCATAAGCAAATAACATTATTACTGTAAATAAATATGTCGCATTTACAAGGCGTGTTCTGTTTTGGGTCACGTGCTATAGAATAGGAATATACAGCAGCTCCAAATTTCACTGAGGCTTTAAACTAATAAATGCAAACTAGATTAGATATGTTCATCCTAGGCATGCTTGAGTGAAAGAACTTTATTTTCTTTTTCAATCGGTTATGCGGATATCATTGCCATCTCAGAATGTAGTTATTTTTTCGTTTCTAAATCTTTAATTATGATTTGATATTCTAATCTTCTTTTAATTGGTTGTAAAATATATTTATTTTAGTTTCATATGAAGTCCATTATTTATTACAACAATCACTGTTTTTACTCGCCTAGTCGTGGAAGTAGACTTTACATTCCAAAGTATTTCCTTTATTATTTAGTTTAGTTAACGGGGCGATACTTTGTATTAGATAATATGACCTTCTTAGAAACAATCAACAACTGGAAACAGTGACTTGTTTACTAAATAGATGGAAACATTTATAAACTCAGAATTGAAAAAATGTCTAGTTAATAATTTAATAGTTTGATTTAATTTTATACATGTCATAATATTGTTGATGTTGCCTGTTATCTTCCATGTATATCTGAATACGAGTTTAAGGCCTTGACATTTCCTTAAAAGTAATTCGATATTCACTAATAATAATCGGTATTTTTTTGCAAATATATGTTTCAGGGATAATTTGAAGTTGTATTTAAAGATTAAAGCTGTTGTACTAATTAAAACATGTCAAAATATCTCGCAATGTAGATACACCTGTTGTTGATGACATATCTTATTGCTGTTGACATGGCTGAATCTGATTGTCGACTTTATGTACTGTTTAAAAAGTATTTGTTTAAAAGTGACATTTATTAATTACGTGCATTTTACGTATGAAGTAATGTTGTCATAGAAAGGAGCAAACATGTTGTTAATTTTGCGTCAAAACTCAGGTCAATCAAGGCTGCGTCTATTATTTTCTGAAATATTTTCGGAACGTCATTAAAAGAAAAAAAAAACTAGCCTGGGTTCCCTCTGTTTCCCAGGTGTTTGTAAGGTGTGTGTTGAGCAAAAATAAAAAAAAGTGGTAGAAGGCAGGCAGGCACGAATCCGTACCGCAAACGAGGAAAAGAACGTGAAAAAAGTGACGTGTTTGTTGTTGTGGCCAAACCGGAAGTGGTGTATCTTTAAATTAAGGTTAGACAATGAAAAACACGGTGATGAATTTCGGAAATATTGGACAAACAATCGACCGCTCCCTGTAGAAAAGTACGCGGTTAATATTTTGGCCAATTTTTCGATATTTGTCGTTCGAAGGGGCTTGCTTCAAAATAATATATAAACATATACACCTAATTTAAATTCATAATAATCGGTTAATTATCTTTGGAGTTAATTCAATATATACAATAAAATCATATAAACATAATTAAAAATCATAATGATTAGTTAATTAGACATAGAAATATATAAACATATACACATGATAGGTTAATTAGATTAGGAATAAATTCAAAGAAAATGGCATTACTTAATCAATTCATGTGTTTTTTGGAATGTAACAAATAATCAGATATGAGATATATATTTTGAATATGACATTTTCGTTATGTAAATCAAAAACATTTTCTGTGCATTTTTTAAAGTAGGACAATTTCACAGTCGGATTTCACCGCGATTTGCTTGATCTGTGTAAGCGTGTGTCGCGTTTGTTCAGGTGGCAAATTGCTCGCTTCGCATGCAGGTCTGTCAGGTTTCAAATCCTGAGTATGCATATGTCTTACTGATGAGCCCAAATTAGTGCGAAACTCAAGTCTTAAACATTCGGTGTGTTGGCTGTCATGGCTCTTGTAGTCTACGATATTGTTTGACAGTGGAAATAATTATATACCCCCTAAGATGCTGTATATAAATATATATATATATATATGATAATTTAGAAATGTACAATTTTTTATTTAAAAAAGTTAAATGTCATATATAGAAATGTTATTGTATGCAAGGCAAAGAATACAGTATAGTAAAATATATTTCCTTAACCCATGAGTTTTCGATGTTTATACATTTCCTCGAAGGAAAAATATTAGCATATATTATAAAAAGGTTTGCACCTAATTTGCTAAAGGTAATAAACATAGACAATTAAATGTTTTTAAAGTTTTTAAATCATTTTAGCTGCATATAATAAAGAAAGCTATATTGATGCAGCAAAAAAGGATATTGAACTTAAAATCGAAATGGTATGCTCAGTCCTGTAATGGAATCTGTTGCTATTCTGCAGGTAAAAACATCCAACGTGTATTGTAATAAATCCAAGGAAGCTGGTAAAAATCCAATATATATATATATATATATATATATATATATATATATATATATACATATATATATAGTAATTTATAAAATATATATGGCGATAAAGCTACACTGAATATTCGGCGCTTAATCCACTCTACGATTCGTCAGGCTTATGCCCGAATGCTGTGGTTGTTAGCCAATCAGCTTTCTAGTATCCGCCGAGCCCCTTCCTATCAGCCAATGGGCATGCATTTTATCAAACAAAGAATCTGTTTTAGAACTAGGTTAGTGGTTTAAGGCAAACGTTTATCTCCTTTTTTTTTTACATATATATATATATATATAAATAAACATAGGTGTACATACATATATGCATATATATATATACATATATATATACACACACATATATATACATATATGTGTGATCGTTTATGTATATTCATGTTTATTTAATTCATTTATATTTTATTTTCTATTGTTTTTGTTAGTTTAAAAGCTATTTTGTATCGCTATCCTAGAGTAAGTTTTATTTTGTGAACACATTTATTTGCTATTTCTCTTTTACAGTTTAATAGATTTTGGGGTTCTTTAACGTACAGGATAGCAATTTTTTCATGAAGTCATAATTTACATGGGTCGTTTAAATGTCTACACGTTGTAGTTGTCTTATTATTTTCCATTCGACTACCGGCGAATGTCCGCTTTCTTTGAGTTCCCAGTATTTATTCGCTAGTGTTGTTTTTATACGGTGTTTTTTATTGTTGAATGTACTTTTGTGGTCATAGTATCGTGTTTTGAAATCTAAGGAAGTCATGCCTACGTAATATGTCTTGTTATTCGGGTTTCCTTTCGCCAATATTGTTGCTTGATAAACTACGCATTTTTGTTGGACATTTATTTTGAACTGGGCAAAATCTGCGGTGTCTACAGTTGCATTTACCTTGTTCGTTATTAGTATTTTTATTTATGGTATGAGTGTTCTTGTCCGGGGTAGGTTTGCTATTATTATTATTATTATTATTATTATTATTATTGTTGTTATTATTATTATTGTTCTTCTTCTTCTTCTTATTATTATTATTATTTCTGCTAGTGTTGGTTGTATTTTTGCTATGGTGTCTACTTTTTTATTGTTTATTTTGTTGTTGTTTACATTGATTTTATTTAGTATTTTGTTATTATATGCTTTAATTATCATCTCTAAATTTTCGCAACAACTGTAGTATAACTTTAAGGTATTTTTATTTAAGATTTTGTGTAAGGGGTTGGTTGCAGGAAAGTGTTTTGCCAAGTTTAGTTTTTAACATTTGATTGCATGGGGTCTTTTTCTTCTATTTTTAATTTTAATATAGTTGTTGGTGTTTTGTTGCTTATATTTGATATCGATATTTTTGTATGCACTATTTTTAGGGCTGTTTCGTAGATATTGGTTGACCTGTTAAATGCCTTTTCATCGCTTGAGTTATTACTGAGTCTACTTACGATCGAGTTAGGAATGTGTTTTATAATTGATGGTGGTGATTGCCTTAGGGTTTACGTAAATTGGAGTAGCGTTATCTTTTATGTATGGTTCATACGTGTTTTTATCTAAGTTTGACGTGACGTCCAGGAGGTTTGTTATTTTTATGTTAGCTGATACGTCTGCTTTTAGGACTAATTTTTTCATTTCCTTTTGTATGATTTTCTTAAAGTTTTCTCCCTTGACTTTGTTGGAGTTTTTTTATCATAGCTAGTCCGTCACCTCTATATATGCCGATATCCGTAGTATCGAATATGCTTGTGAGGGTATATAGAATGAATAATCCCACAAGATCTGATGCCTCTGCAGAATCTCTGGCACCCATCGCCAAATCAAACGAATTTTGATTTTATGTGAGTAAATGAAGTAATTATATATATACATATATATATATACATATATATATATATATATATATATATATATATATATATATTAGTCCTCGTGCGAAAGAGCAGGACACAAAATGTTTAAATAATAATAACAGAATAAAAAACAAAGACTTTCGCTGGCGAGGACTACTATTTAACCAGTTATACACTCCTTTTGAACATTCCCTCTCTATTTTTCTCGTTGTGTACTGACTATCTGTTAATGAAAACTATATGAAATATGTTCATTGTTAAATGTTAAAAATTTCTATTCTGAAAGACGTTTAAAATTATTTAATCTAAAAAAGTTATTTTAAATTTTTGTTAAAAAAATTCAGATTTTCTCATTATTCTTACCTGTATTACAACGTGGGGTTGCAAAAAGATGAGCTGTGGCCTGAGGAGAAATAAAAGCTTAAATAGAGAGAATATTTAGACCTGTAATAATAGAAAGAGGGGGTTTCAAAAATAAGTCGCGGTGTGAGGAGAAATACAAACTGAAACAGAGAGAATGTTCAGGCCTGTAATAATACAAAGACAGGTTGCAAAAATGGGTGGTGGTAAATACAAACTGAAATAAAGAGAAGAATATTTTGACTATATTATATTTAAAATATAAGATACAAGTAAAGAAAAGAAGTTTATGCAAGACATTAAAATTCTTAAACAAAATGTTTTTACTGCAGAGTTTAAAAATGAAGGTACAGGGCTCAATTTGAAATTTACGTATCTTCAAAGTGCACTTTTATTAATTTTACAAAGTAAAGTATAAAAATTTAATTTAAATTGAATAAAAAATCACCTTGGATCTATTTTATGTAATGTACATTTTGTTGTAATTTAAAAACATTATCTCTTATCTAGCAATAAATGATATAGATATAAAATGTTCAATTAATTTTTTAAAAGTGCAACAGAATGTACATTACATAAAATAAATCCAACGTAATTTTCTGATTCAATTTTAATTAAATTTTTAACCTAACTTCGTAAAATTTATAAATGTGCACTGAGGATAAATAAATTGCAAATTGAATCTTGTACCTTCATTTTTTAGCCTATAGTAAAAACACTTTGTTTAACAATTTTATGACTTGGAATAAATGCTTTTCTACATATATATATACACACACAAACACATACATATATACATATACATACATATACGTACACATGCATACACATGCACACATGGATACATATATATATATATACACATATGCACATATGCATACATACATGGACACATATATATATATACATAGAGATACACATACATACACACACACATATATATGTATATATATATATATATATATATATATATATATATATATTCGAAGCTGTAATAGCAGTAATAAAAAGATATTGGTCTAGTATGTAAGAAAATCTTAGATAGGATTATACCATCCATGCAAGAAAAAGTAAAATTTACGCTTTGGGAATGTTCTGACTCTATTCCAAATTGGTGTTTAAAACTTAAAGATGAACCAAAATTAAACTTGATTACTTTTGATATCAATAATTACTATCACTCAATCTCAGTAATACTATTAAACAAGGCATTAATATTTGCAAAAAGTATTCGGACATTACGATCCTTAATAAAATTTGATGGCAAATATTGAACAAGAAATGATACCCCTGATTATTTCAATACATTAATGGGTCCACAGATTATGCACAAATAACTGACCTTGTGGATCCTTACTTATTAAACTAAATTCACGTGGAATTCACCAAGCTTCAAGGAGGGATCTATAGAAATGACGCATTATTTTTAACTCCAGCCAGACTCAGGTAATACAACAACACTATAAAAAAGCTAGAGGAATTTTTTCAAAAATTATGGCCTAACAATTGAAGTCAACCAAATAAAACCCCATTCAGCTCCTTAGATATTTTATTTGAATCTACAGTCTGAATATTACACCTCTAACCCTAAGCCTACTCTGAACCTTATTGTGTGCACAAACAATCTAATCATCCAAAGTCAATAATTCATTCTGTAGTGTCTTCTATATCCCAAAAGATCTTCAGTCTGTCAGCTGACAAAGCAGGTTTTGACCAAATATCGACATTTTACAACAATGTTTAATGAACTCAGGATATAAAGAATATAACAAAAAATAGTCTTTATTGAAAAAAATAAATGCTGTAATTACCCACAATATGATAAACTAATAACAACAACACAAGACAACATATTCCTAGAAATACAATTTCTAATCAAAAACAATATAATAAAAACAGAAGAATAAGATGTAAGGAGGTTTTATGGTTCAATCCACTATGTAGCTCAAATGTAAAAACCAACGTACCTAAGGAATTCTTTAGAATAGTAGAAAAATCATTTAGGTACCCACATAGGTATACATATAAGTACAACACAATATAAAATAAAAACGCTAAAAAATTATCATAGTCTGCAATGCCGAATAAAGCCCAGACTATAATTTCAACAAATAAAATAAAATTTGAAAATGTTCAGATTTTTTCCAATAATTTATTCTTTGGGACGTAAGTCAACTGTCAAAACAAAATGAATGCCCTAAAAATAACGATTGCATAAAAAAAACGTTGTATAGTCTTTCACGATGGCAAAATTGCTGACACATAGGAGCAACCAAATCTAAAAAAACAAATAATGAGTCCAATCAAAATCCCTGGGCGCAATTACAGGTAGGAAATATTCTAATAGCATCAGCAACAACCAAAATAGCAATTCTAATAATATTATTCCTAATAAAAAACCCCAGAATACTAGCCAGTTTTCGCCTTGCATATCTTCAGAATTTTATTCAATATGGTTTCCCAACATAGCAATTAAATGAATAAGCCATTAAACAAGAAAAATGCATTAAAAAAGTTACTTACATTAGTGAAACCTCAAAGTTAATAAAACTTAGAATGTCAAAACACATGCATTCCTTTAAAAATGAAAGAACACAAAACTATAATAGTACATCTTTAACTACATTAATGAATAGTCTAGAAACGAGGAAGATTCCTATTCAATCAAATAGAGTATACTGAAAAAAGCTATATCGTACAACCCAGGAGCAAAATATTGTAATATTTGTGTCTTCGAAGCAGTTAATAAGATAGCCTTCCCTAAACCTATAATGAATGCAAAAAAAAACGTGTTAGTTTTAAATGTAAACACAGGAAAACTTTAAGTAAAGCCAAATTAAAATTATCCTTAAACATTTTCCGTTTGAAGAATAAAACACTCACTACTTATTACTATTCACTTAATATACTAAATTCCTTTTAGCTTATCTACTAATGTCCTCCTATTTCTTACTGTTTAGTAATTCACCATGCACGCTTTCACATACTGCAATTTAAATTCTAAAACGCTAATTTCATTTCTAGGAATTAGCCTGAATACTGTATTACCAACCCGTTCGCTAATATCATTATCAAGCAAAATTTTCATATTCCTTAGTAGATCATATAGTTACCTCTTGAAAAATATTTTCCCGCTATATGCATATTTGGAAATGCAAACACTCATAATACCAAATGTGTCATCTCTCGTACTTGTTAGCAATCAATTTTTTTTATTACTACTATCACAACTACTGTTTATATATATATATATATATATATATATATATATATACACTCCTGTTCAAAATCATAAGACCACTTAAAAATTAAGCGTTTACGCATGAGATCGCATTTTTAATCAAACAAATGGTTGAAACCATTAGCAAAATGGAAAATATGATGGCAAAAAATGAAATCTGCTTCATTCGAAACCTTAACCCTGATCTATCAATTATTTTAAAAAAAAACATGTTCACCTGGTCAGAATGATAAGACCACTTTAATAAAATCGGCTAGTTTTGAAAAAATGAATGCGAAAAGCATTATATGTTACTAAAAGCAACTTGTTAGTGGATAAAAAACACTTTACTAAATTATAAATGTCAAACGGGAAACAATTATCAGAGCTTCAGAGAGGAGGATCTTTGAGCTAAATAGGGGTGGACTCTCCCATAGATCCATTGCAAACGATGTGAATCGTAGCAAAACGGTCATCACAATATTTTAAGAAATCCAGATCAATATGGGCACAAAAAGAATCCAGGTCGACCAAAAATATAACCCCACCACATGATCGCCATATTAGACGAACTTAAACAACTCCAGTATGAGCTAAAGTCGATTGAAAAGCCAAACAGCAGCAGAATGTAGTACTAAAACCACCAGAAGGCATGTGAAAATGAAAGATTTAAATCACTTAAAGCGACTGCAGAAACCACGTCTTCTTGAACAGCACAAAACTAACCGATTTAAATATGCCGACAAATACCAGACTTGGGATGAAGAGAAGTGGGAAAATGTAATTTTCTCCGATGAGACAAAGTTTAATCTAGATGGTCCAGATGGATTTCAACACTATTGGCCATACAAAATTTGCCCAAAGAGATTTTTTTCAACTCATGTTAGTGTAGGAGGGACTTTAATGATCTGGGGTGCTTTCTCGTCACCTGGGACCCTAAGGTTGCAAGCAATGAAAGGCCGGAAAACATCATTGAAGTACATTTCAATGCTTGAAAATGCTTCTATCAGGACTGAAGATCCTTGTCTTGATAAAGTTTTGTACCCCCAAGAAAATCTATGTGGATAATATTACGCTTAAATAGCGAGACTCGGTTAGTTTGGGTGTGTGTTAATCAGAAGACACCGAAGGCCGAGCCGAGAGCAGATATGCTCTCCAGCCAGGACTCTCTTACGTGACAACGATTATGTAAACATACTGTAAATATACTTTTTCTAATACACTTCTTATTGATCTACCTTTGTTTCTTGAGTCTTCATTTGTATTGCCTTGGTTCAACCTGCAAACATAACAGTTGGCGACGAAGATGAACGTCAAATATAACACTTGGTGACGAGGATAAACGTCAAATATAAGAGTTTGACGAAGAAATAGAAAGAACACACTAAAAAGAAGAGTACAACCCAACAGTTGACCTTTCTAAAGAAATACAAGTTTTGACGAACGAAATAGTCATAAAAACGGATTTCACGCTCAAGCGGAAAAAATAGTAATTCAGCGAACATTGGAAAGCGGTAAAATACAACACTAATAGAAAGAAACAGTTGTTTCCCAAGTTCCACGAACAAAAACTGTATTCAGGTTAAAAAACAAAACGAAAAAAAGTAACATCGATTAATAGTATTTTATTTACTAAAATACTAGTTGGGAACAAAAGACAAACCAAAACCGCTAATTGCAGTCTTAAAGAAAAAAAAAACTTGAACTTTGCAAAAGCGGCAATTTACACCGTTTCTCTTGGAATCAATCTTGAAAAAAACCAACAAACTGTAAAAGTTAATTTTTGTTTTGTTGTAAAACTACAAACAGATTCGTATTACTAAATTACGAAGAGCAAACGTACAAGAAAGTAACATACGGGAAAATAAAGTTCACCAGTTGATTTCCTAATTGCTGTTCTCCGTTAGCAAAACAAAAACTAAAGATTTTTAGTAAACCAATTTTTTCTCTTCGGTATTAAAAAATACAACTGTTGAACTAAAATCAAGGAAACAATTTTCTTTTGAACTGAAGTTGTCACTGGATAACAGATATAAGACAAGACAGAAAAAAAACAAAGCAAAGAATTAAATATATTCCGTACATTTTATTGTTTTCAATTGTGACTCGAATTGTATTTTCTTTTTTTGGAAAGAGTTGTAGTCAAGTTCTGATGTTACTTATTAGGAAGTGCCTAAAACGGAAAAGTCAATCGTATTGGTGGTTTCAGTAAAAGCCTCATTTTTTTTATTTGGGGCTTGGATGAGCTTGACTCGCTAGCGAGTTGAGAAAATCTCATTCGGGCAGCGATATTATTATTTATGGAAAACAGGAACTCTGAACAATTTTTGTTGTAACACAAGCCATTTTATATTTTAGAATACACTAAAGAAATTGAAGATTTATCTAGAATGCTAATGCAAATTTTGCAGACACAAAAACAGGCACAAGCCGAGCGAGATGAACGAAGAGATGAGAAATTATTGGAATGGCAACTGGAACAAGAGGAAAGGCAGAAGAAATTACAATTAGAACAAGAAGAAAGGAAGAAGAAATTAGAATTTGAACATGAAGAAAGGCAAAATGAACGTTTTGTAAAACACTGGAACTACTAAAGAATAATCGAGAAAATGCCGACCGTAATAATTTCTCCAATACAACTATTTTTAATAATATGGGCACATTAAATTATGTGCCAGAGGAAGAAAAGAATTTTGATGCATACTATATAAGATACGAGGATGTCTTTCAACTGGACTGCAAACGTTGGCTAAATAGACAGAAAGTGAGCCTCTTACTCAGAAAGTTGGGTGTAGCAGAACACAGTAAATTCGTAGATTACATACTACCTAAAAACTACGGAATTAGATTTCATGGAAGCTGTAAAATTACTAAAAGAATTATTTAATCAGAATATATCTCTTTTTCATAAGAGATGTGTGTATTAATCTAAGGAAGATGGACAACCAAGATTATTTGACATACGCATCAGTTGTCAATAAAACTGTGATAATTTTCAGCGGAACTAATGGTAGCAGATTTTAAATGCTTAATATTCTCACAAGGGTTAGTTTCCACGAAAAATGCAGAAATACGCAAACGAGTGTTGTCTAAGCTGGAATCTGAGCAAAATGTAACACTTTAGAAATTAGCAGAGGATTGTGAAAGGGTCATTACACTAAAAAAGGATTTTAAAAAAAGATAGAGGAATCCGGATTGGCATATGTAAGAAAGGTTAGAAAATCATACACACCAACCAAGAACTATAGAAATAAAATCAGTCTAAATGGAACGAGATATTCCAAATATAATAATAATTATAGTAAAGAATATAACAAGTCTCTCCCTTGATTTAACTGTAAGAGATGCGCAGAAAGACATTAGGAATCAGATTGCCGTTATAAGAAGAAAAAATGCTATATTTGTAAGAATGTCGGACATAAAAGCGATTGTTGCAGATAAAAGATTTCACCAGAAAGAGAGTACAGCAAACAAAAACCAAATGAAAAATTAGACAAAAATCAGCGAAAATACATAAAAGTGGAAATTTTAATACGCCAATTAAATTACAACTGGATTCAAAATCCGATATTTCTATAATAGATTTGAATACATGGAAAAAGTTGGGTTGAGTAAACCAACCATGACTAAAACAAGTAAATCAGCTCGGACGGTAACTGGTGGTGAGATAAAATTCGGAGAAGTTATCCGTCCGATAAAATTAAAAGGGATTACGAATAAATTAAAAATGTTCGTATTGAAAAATAGCGAACATCTGTTTGGAATAGATTTGATTGAGAAATTTGGACTGTGGGATAAACCAATCAATGCATTCTGTAAGAAAATAGAATGTACTACTCCAACAACAGAAAATATAAAAGAGGACTTTAAAAAAATTTCCCTGAAGTATTCATGACTAAATTAGGTCGTTGCAATAAATTTTAGGTCTCGTTTGAACTTTAAGAAAACACAAGCTCAATGTTTAGAAAAAAATGAAACGTTCCGTTCGCTGGGTTGGAAAAAATTAATAAAGAATTAGAAAGATTGGAGCAGACTGATATACTATCAAAAATAGAACACAGCGATTGGGCAGCCCCCACCGTATATGTAAAAAAAAAGAATGATTAAATCAGAGTGTGCGCAGACTTTTCGACAGGTCTAAACTCCATATTACAAGAGTGCAATTACCCTCTACCAAGTCCAGAGGAAATATTCACAAAGTTGAATGGTAGTAATATCTTCTCCAAGATAGACTTCAGTGGCGCGTATTTACAAATACGGGTCGAGGAGAATTGCTCAAAAATACTATGCATCAACACGCATAAAGGATTGTACAAATACAACCGGTTGCCCTTTGGAATCAAAGTAGCGCCTGCTATCTTTCAGCAAGCGATGGGCACCATGCTAAGTGGTATTGAGTGCGCATGTGCATACCTTGACGGCATTGTTATGAGGAGCAAATCCCTAGAAGAACATAAGGAGCATTTAAAACAAGTATTCACTCGAAAACAATAATTCGGGTTTAAAGTAAAAGAAAATTAATGCGACTTTTGTATGAGCGAAATTAAGTATCTTGGACATATGATAAATAAACATGGGCGACGCCCAGACCCAGCAAGATCTCCCTCTCTCTCTCTATATATATATATATAGATCTATATCTCGCTTAGTTTGAGTGTGTATTAACCAGAAGCCACCGAAGGCCGAGCCGAGAGCAGATATATTCTCCAGCAAAGACTCCCTTACTTGACAACCATTATGTAAATATACTGTAAATATACTTTTTCTAATACACTTCTTATTGATCTCCCTTTGTTTTGTTGTGTCTTCATTTGTATTGCCTGATACGTTATTTTATTCAACCTGCAAACATAACAGTTGGCGACGAAGATGAACGTCAAACATAACACTAATAATTATTTACACATTATCTATCAGAGGTTTAATCTGTCTTTGCTCCTCTAGAACGCTTAAGCATCGCATGAATGTTTTAGGTTTCATTTCTGTGTGAAACTGACACCTAACTGTGTATTCTGAAATAAATTATGTTACGTTTTATTTTTTTAAAGAATTATCAATAAATATTTAACAGTAATATATTTAATTTCGTTTATAAACATTTTCCGATGCATTCCGTTTATAAATATTTTCCAATGCATTTTTAAATATCTCATTATTATAAAAATCACCGGGTCTTGTTTTCTTTGCCCGCATTGCAAATATAACATTTTCTGAGAGAGAAAAATAAAATATTAGTATAGATGTGCGTCCATGTTTTACGGTAATTCAACTTCTTAAAAGCACTATTGATGTCGGGGGTGTACAAACGTGCTATTTTTTTATCAAAGTAGGAGTGTTTCCTATTTTATACGATTTGTTTGATTATCGATACATATCGGAAGCATTCAAGCGCAGAACATATCAAAGTGCACTCATAGCCATATAAATTATATTTTTGTCAGATTTCAAAACAAAAGCCCATCCGTTTCAAATTCCGTAGAGATAAGACTTACACAGACATACACACACATGCTCATAGACAAAGTCCCATTATATATATATATATATATATATATATATATATATATTATTCTCGCATATGGAATTAGTTTTTCATGCTCACGCATTCTCCAGGAAAGCCTTTCATAATACATGCGGGTTGTTTACACGTAATCACCTAAAAAAGCCTAGCATTTAATGTTGTGCTGTTGATATAGCTAAGAATGTAATCTAAAAATTGGCTGGTCTTATTAATATTATTATTATTATTATTATTATTATTAGTAGTAGTAGTAGTAGTAGTAGTAGTAGTACTGGTATAAAATTGACTAGTGTAATTATTAGTTTTACTATTATTAATGGGGGGGGGGCGACCGGCTTTTCACGGTCGTAAAATAAGCAGACATACGATATTTTAAATTGGTCCAGATTTCATATATATTATTATAGAGTTGTGATGTCAAAAGTAATAAAAAGCATTTGGGGTCCACCTGCTGGAATTGAAACCGAATGCAAACCTGTAGCATTTAAAGCTGGTGACGGACATACATATAAACTGATGATAACACATATATGAATAATGTAAACAAACAATTAAAATAAACTAACATGACTATACAAAATGTTTACCCATTTTATTTTTGCAAGTCAACCCCATTTTTGACCCCTTCAAAATTATTTAAACCGGCTTAAGACCCATGAAACCACAGTCTATAAAATCCAATAATTTGAGAGCTCCTGGTGCCTTTCTGCGATATTTAGTTTCGACAGAGAAATAGTTTGGATATAAGGAGAATGGCATACGAACAAAACATAGTAATTTTATATATTAGACTAACGGGGGGGGGTCGACTTTGTCCGTTCGTAAAATACGCTTTAATATAATATGTGAACTAGATTTCGAATATATTATTCTGAAGTCATCGTTTCAAAGGTTTTAAAAAATATTAGTGAACCATCAGTTAGAATCGAAATCGAAAGCCAAATGGAGCGTTCAGAGCTGGTGACGTTACAAGATTACATGTATATTATTATTCAAACGTAAAAGAAAAATATTTGGGTGTCATCAGCTAGAATTGAAACCGAAAACAAAACTGCATCATTCTACGATGGTTATATTATCACTGACCCAATGTGACACGCATGTGAACTGATTAAAAATTAAAATTAATAATAAACTAAGATGAATGTGCAAAATGTATAACGATTGCATCGATTTTAACCGAATTTTCCCGTTTAAAACTATTAAACCAGTTAACATCCTTGAAAGGACGGTCTATTAAAATCCAATTATTTGAGCCCTTTAACGTCGCCCTGCGACTTTTAGTTCCGGGAGAGTATGAGTTTGAAAATATGGAGACACACAGACAAACATAGTAATGTATATATTAGACAAACAAATAGGGCAGTTTTGCCCGGCCATAACATACGCTTAAATGTGATATTTAAATTTGTCCAGATTTCAAATATATTATTATGAAATCGTGACTTAAAAAGTAAAAAAAAAATATTAGTGCGCCATCTGACAGAATTGAAACCCAAACCCAAACTTTAGCATTCAGAGGTGGTTACGTTACTACTGTACCTACGTGACACACGTATGAACTAATAAAAATAAACTAAATTGAACGTACCGAATGTATAATTTTTTTTGTCCACCCACTTAGTCGGACTTTCTTGTCCGTTCCTCCGTCCGTTTGTCCGTTTGTCCGTTCGTTCAAATAATTCTCAATGAGTACTTATTACATTTTTCTGAAATTTTCCGTGAAGTTACAACTTGGCAGGTGAGGAAGGATAACATTCTCGGAGTTTTTATAGAAATTTTGGTTGGTCCCAAAGTCATAAAGAGGTTAAAATTATCAAAAGAAACTTTTCGGGACATAACATATTTTCCGAACATTACATTTTGCTGAAAATTATTCAAAAGCAAGAGCACATAGATATACATCTGGAAACGTAATGTTTGGCACTGGGGAAATTCTGGTTGTTTCACCGGGGTGTCAAATTGGTTCAAAATGGGCCGAAATAGCACTTTTCGGAATATAGAATAGTTTCCGACCATTAGATTAGGCTGAATATTACCCAAAAACAAGAAAGCATGGACACACATCTGGAAACTTAATATTTTATCGTATGACAATTCGATTTAACCAGCGGGTTAAAACAGGTAAAAATAGTGAGTCCGGTATTTTACCGCAAATAAATACTAACTCTGCTAATATCCAGTTTTTAAACGGCTACTATGGCAGAGTGTCCAAAATAGACCATCAACATGTTTAACGATTTTAAATGTGAATAAATTTATATACATATTTTCCAAGTTAAGTCCATATATATATACAATAATTATTTTAGAATTCGACTAAATTATGTAATTTATTTTATACATAAAATCCCACATTAAACAAATAAAAAAAGAGATTTGTTTTACCTGGTGATCACCACTTATTAAGCCCGAGAGTCACTCAGGGATAAGTGTTATTGCGTGTAAAGTAAGCAATGGGATAGTATCGTATTAATTGTTAGCATTGTAGATTTGATAAAGTGTCTTACTTAAGAAGGCGGTTTATCAGAAATGTGTGTGTGTTGGACGTGAAGACATCCAAGCTGTAGTCAGGTGGGAAACATGCAAACGGAAGAGAGTTCCACACTTCTAAGAATAACGCTTTGTTCATGGAATCTAAGTTTTTTTTATTTAAGCACAGATAAAGAGTGGGGAAAATTATTGACATTGGTTTCAGCTAGACGGGTGTTTATCGTGAAAAATTAACGAGGAGGACCATAGAGTGGACCTCAGACGAGCACTTGCTATGAAATACGATAAAACAAAGACAGGCTCGCAACGTCTCATGTGGGAGAGAGGATGCAGGAAAGAGGAAATGGCATTCCCCGCTAAGCTACGAAGCCTATTTTGTAAGCTATCAAGGCATGCTATGCTGTTTTTAGCAGTGTCTGTCCATATATTGCAGCAGTACTCCATCCTTGGACGTACTTGGCTTTTATATAGATAGAGAATTGCATCAGTACTGAAATATCTTCTGAAGCGTTAGAAGGATCTCGCCATTTTCCCAGCGGCCTTGGCAACAGACTTGTGTAGGTGGTCCATCTCAGATTATGAGTAAAGCTCAAACTCAAAAGCTTGTCAAAACATGGAGCATCCCCAAGACGAGAGCCATCCATTTCAATTGATGCCAGATGGGGATGTAAAGATAGGAGATTAGTTTGGGATGTCTTAAAAGTAACAAGCAAGCTCTTCCCCCACTGTACCACGCGCTTTAGATCAGATGAGACAGAATCAGAGAGAACTTCGTAATTTATGGCCTTTGATGTGTTGCAATAGATGGTCCTGGCATCAGCATAGATGTCAAAAAATAATTTAAGTATGTGTTTTGGGAAATCATTGATGTAGATCAGAAAGAGAGTTCGGCCCATAATGGACCCCTGTGGGACTCCAGCATTAATATCATGGGCCTCTGATTTCTGCCTATCAACCACTACTCGTCTGAGCCTATCTGATAAACGATTTAATAATTGAGAAAACACTTCCAGTTACACCTTAGCTGGAAATCTTGTGAAGTAGAACTTTATGTCATACCTAATCGAATACCTTGATATGTCAAGAGCAATTACCCTAGAAAGGAAGCCTTTGTGGAGAGAATCACTTATTTGTTGTAGATCTAGCAGAACTGAATCCATATTACATGTCACTGAGAAGGTTATTTCTGCTGAGGCGGTTGACTACTTTTCTATTTAATATGGATTCCAGCAATTACTCCTGACACACAGGAGACTTATTGGTCTGTACTGTGAAGGAGATAAGCGATCACCCGAATTCTTAAATACAGGCCATACTGATAAACTTTTCCATGGTTTTGGGAAGCACTTCTCCTGAAGACAGCGCTTAAACAGTTTTGTAAGTATGGGAGCTAGTTCTGGTTGAAGCTTTTTCAACCCTGTAATTGGAATGCCGTCAGGACAAGTTGTTTTACTGGAGTCAAGGTTATTGATTAGCTTGGGGGCCTTACGCACAGATATTTGTTGCATAGCGTGGTTTCTGTTAAAGAAGGAAATACAGGGAGTTGATGGCCTTCGCCACATAGGGTAGAATTAGCTGCACAGTTCTTGGCAAATAGTGTGGCCTTGTCTGATGCTGCCAAGATGACCTTAGGTTCATTGATGATGGTTGGGATAGAATGCACGCTTCTGTTGAGGATCCCGTTTGCTATTTTTCCAAAACTGGTGGGAACCAAGCCGCTGCTCAGCTATTTGTGATATAACGGACCTGAGCATATAGCTCTCTTGCATTCTTTATTACTCTTTAACAGTTGTTGCTGGCAGTCTTGAAAGCAGCTTTAGTCTCAGTATACCGATTACGTTGGTAGCTATGGGAAAAGTGATTTCTGTGCGCGATGGCAGCAGCACATTCTGGGGAGAACCATGGCTGGCTGTTAGGTTTTTGTTGGAATTTTTAGATAGTGTGAATCGGTCCATGCCTACAATTAATCATTCGGTCAGTTCTGATAATATAGATGACACAGCCTTTTTAAACATGGAATGTAGAAGTAGATCAGCTACAAATGTACGGAAACTATCGCAGTTAGCCATAGAGTATCGATACACAGTACGGTGGAGAGGAACGTTCGAAGACTTATTACATTAGATAGAAAGGAACATGGACATAGCGTAGGTGAAGTTGTGAGAAAAAACGTCTAGAAGACTTGCATACTGACCGGTAGTATCATACTGACCGGTAGTATTATACTGACCGGTAGTATCATACTGACCGGTATATTCAATTGTGAGCAATGTAAGTGAGGCCATAGGCAATGCTAAATCATGACTAAACCACCCCTCATCATCTGTCTTATTTGAGTGGGTCAGCCATTCCACATTATACACATTGATGTCACCGCAAATGTGACTGTTAGCCAAAGGATGAGCAGACAGGATGTGGTCAATTCTCTCAGATATACTCTTAAAGATAGTAACCTCGCTGTTGTGGGGGCGATAGAGGACAAATATACATGCGGTGGTGTAGGCAAGTGCTATTCGGAAGCACATATAAGGTAAATTAGGGTATCCTCTGAAGAGATGCTTACCACACGGAGAGCCACCTTTAATGTAGTCACATATTCCATGCCCATGGCGATCTTGGAAGTCAGATTTAGATGTTAAGAGAGAGTATCATTTAATTATGAAATCATCTAAGTTAGTGGTCGACCCTATGCCAGTTTTGCTTAGTATATGTCCGGTTTCATCTCTTGTAATTGGGTTTCAAGCTCTGGAAGTTTGGAACGTAGATCCCTGATGTTGGAGAAGGAGACATGGTAGTAGGGGTCCACGTTGGAGGATGGGGTTTTAGGTTTATTCGTTTTTTTTTTCGGAAGATATTTCATGTTGAGGTTTTGAGATATGCGGAGCAGGTCGACAGACTTGGTTTGAGCAGGACAGAAAGGAGAAGTAAGAGAGAAAAGGACAGGATATTTTTGTAGCACATGATAAGGTAAAGCCGTAAGAACTACTCACTAGTATGGCATCGAGAGGCCCCACCAGAAACTACTGAATTGGCCAGAATCCATTCACCAAATAGCAATTCTGCAGCTCCAGTACTTTGCACCTGCTGATAGGACAGTCTCCTTAGTGGTTAATCCAAAGTTCGCTCCCTGACTATCAGGCCAATGAAGTAAGCCCAGATGAAACATTTACCTTCAGCACCCTAACTAATGACATGACCACAAGGATAGACATAGAAACAGATAATTTCCGACACCTCAGGCTACTGTTCACGAATTACGACCGACCTGGAAAGTAGCTTTTTCTTCACCGTTTGTCAGAAAATTACTCATTTTTGAATAGAAAAGCACGCATGAAATATAATTTCACCCACTCGTAAAATGGAACATTGTTCAAAACTGATGTTACTTTATTTATTGTACTACAACTGAGTGTTACAATTGTCTGTTTTATTATGCGGATTCCAATCATGGTTTCCTCTGGTTAGGCAGAGGCTAATTATGTCTTAAAATAACCAAATATCAAACGTGTAAGGAAAGTTATTGCAACACTCAACTGCATTCAATAAAAAAATACATTAAAATTTTAAAAAAATATAATAACAAGCGGGATTTGTGGAAATTACACAGAGGACTTATTCATATGTAATAATTTGATGTTGGTATTCTGTAAATGTTCAGTGTAAATGGAGACGCTCTAATATAATTGTAGCGTTTTTTAAACTGCAAAATTATTTATCCAATTTAGCACGAACGCCCGGTTTAAGCCCGGTCGTAAAGTACGCTTGAATAAGATATTGTAATTCTTGAAGATTTCGTATATATTATTACAGAGTTAATGTTCTATCGATTTTTATATATTATAAAATTGCAATTGCAATAATAAAAAAAAGTATATCGATATAATTGGGCGCATTAGGTTGAATCGAAACCGAACTAAAAACTTATGAAATATTCCCGAAACGATTGAAACTCTAGTGTATCTAGGTATTTAATTATAATAGTTAAAAAAGACATAATTATCTCAGCCCCTTTAAAAAACTCGTTTCTTATCGTTGAGCACTTTCAATTGAATTAAGTCGGTCAATTTAGCTTTTATGCATAGATCACTTTGACTGACGTAAAGAATATTTAAAAAGAAAATATTTAAATTCAAGGTTAGTTATCGCAGTTAATGGTAGCCGATTGGATACGGTCTTTGCTAATCGAGTCAGAAATGGCTGCTGTTTCCGTGTTCTAATCTATCGATTGGTTTTAATCGTGGAACCCTGCACTGAAGATTCCCGAAATGATGAAACACTAGTGTATGTAGGCATTTAAGTATTATAGTAAAAAAAATACCCCCACACACATATATATATATATATATATAACTTGAGTTCCTTCAGCCGTATTTGAAACGGAAACCAAAACTTGGGAATAATTTATGATAAGATTGTTCATAAAAAATAGATGTCTAATTTATGACAAGAAATGGAAATGCATAACAATTAAACGACCCAAATGTAAGCGTGACGCAAAAATTACATACACACATTATCGTACTTATATAAAGATACTTGGATATAGTTTGCATTCATGCCTGTGTGTTTATGGGAGGATCAAAGAAAGAAACCGCATTCTCATCCTCAGTTATTAATCGACCTATTCATATAACCCAGGTGTGAAAGAAATATCGAGAAACTAACAGCTGAATTTGCATATGAAAAAAGATATAAACATGTCTCAAAACATGTTTTTAATCCAACCCATAATAAAGCAATCAATATTATTGTCATTGGTCTGTTTGAAACGATAATTAGCACGAGCGAGTTCTTTTGTCATATTCGTGCGAACTTAAGGAAACATGTGATTAATTTCTTGAAACGATAAAAACGAGAAAAAACGTCACCATTGCAGCTTAATTAAGAAAAACATGTTCTGTGTTTAAGCCGCTTCGCGAAAGCTGGTTATTATCATCAGATCAAAGTGGTTTTTGATTAAGAATGTTTTTTTTTAATCCGTTTCAAATGACTGTCAAATCTAAACTGTACAATCATCTCTGCATGAGAAGACATGCACAACTTTTCGGGCGTTGAAACATTAAAATAAAGAAATTACAGCAAAATTAAGAAATAAGAGGCTGAAAATAATAAGATAAAAGCAAAAAAAAAAAAATACAACAGAAAACGCAAAATGAAACTACAGGAAATCACATGAACTGAATATCTGTTCGCAACTACATATAAATAAATATACCGGCAACAGCTGTTCAGGAATCGTCAAAGAGGGTTGAAAAGCTGAGCAGTAAAAGCATTAACTAGATTCCAACTTGGGAGAATAGTGACAGTACTGAAGCCCTTTGGAAGGTTTATTATGACACGTGATCATGTATATTACAACACTCGTTGTCAGAAAAATAATCGGCTTATGCGATAACACATAATAGACTTCCAATTAGGAAATACTATTGACACGTAATGATTACGTTTTCAGTCTCATAAAACTAACTTCCTTTATTTTCTATTTTAGTCCTTACATTCCAGAAGTGTTATCGCTTGTAATGAATGTAAAAGTGCTGTTTCATGTGTCTGATTTATTCATCTTACACTTATGATTTGCTGTTTTTTTTGGGGGGGGGTGTTAAAGTAATATTTCTTGTTCATTACATGAAGTGGGTCAAACCATTGTCTGGAGCGACTTAACAAATGTGAGGAAAAGTTGCAAACAAAGAGTTCTTAAATTGGTTTGTTTCAGTAATCAATAAGTGGTTTCGTCTTGTGTAAAACTTTGTATATCTTCACAAAAATTAAAAAGGAACCTTCCGTTGTGGTAGGATCAATTTCTACTTTTATCGAAAAATATGGTGATGAATAGCCAAGAAAAATAGAATTACAGAAAAGAGAAAGCCCTATACAGAAATGTATAAACACAGACTGCATTGAATCGAGAGCAGTTGTATTGTCACTCAAATTCTATGAAAACTAAGGAAAAAAACTGAAAAAGAAAAACAATGGACAATAATTTCAATCGACATTAATGGACGCACCTAAAAATGCAAAATTATTACAAATACAAAATTTAAGACTTCCATCGTTAATTTTATAAGCCAGTCATAACTTGTCCTTCGTCAATCTGTATCTTAGTAAAAATCAAAGTTAAAAAATTATCTATAAATCATAGACTAGAAATAATGAAATATTAAGAAATAAACATTTGACTATACCTAGTTATATACTTATCCTAGATCTAGCCAGGTACAATAAGAAAGAAAAAGAAAGAGAAAATTAAATAGAGCGTGCGGAAGAAACAGAGAGAGAGAGAGAGAAAGAGAGAGGGAGAGAGAATGAGGAAACAGATATATTTGAATATTTGGAAGTTTAAAGGCCAAGAACAATGCGGAATGGACCGGAATCATGAGTATAAAGAAAAGAAAGACAAACATGCAAAACCAATGTATATTCAAGATGGCGCCATCTTTTTGAAAGAGGGAGGTGCTTTTCTCCCAAGACTAATCAAAGTTCCATACTACCAGCAGACTTTATATATACCGGATATAACAACAACTTGATTGCAAAATAATTATACAACGAATGATAGATGAATAAACAGTTAGACAATTCTCTACTCAAACATTTCCGTCTATTTGCTTGTTTGTTTTTCTTTTCTTTACTGCCATGATTCCGGTTGGTTGGTTGGTTGGTTGGTTTTTGGTTTACGGCAAGTCAACCCTTTTTTAATCATGTTATTTAATGCCGAATCCAAAGATTTTGAAGACTTTTTTTAACATATCATATTTGTTGTTTTCAAGTCGGTTTCTATTTAACCCATAGTTGGGACCCTAGCAGGTACTACTACTCCGGGTCAGAGTGGACCTGGGAGCAATGGCAATTAAAGGGTGGCTCCACACTCCCTAAAGCCCGCAAGCTAGAGCCTCATCACTGGATATAGTTTAAGGTCATATCCAGGACCCATGATTCCGGTTCTTTCCGCATTGCTTTTGGCTTTTAAAACTTCCATATATTTCTGTACCAGCAATGCTTCAAGCAAACTACTATTTACTCATAGATATATTTGAAGCTTGCTAGCATGCATTATTTTAAATGACATGCAATCTAAAATTAATAAACAGTAATTATTTATTAATAATCTTGCTTTGTTTACTCATTTCTCATCTACGTCCGGTAAAAACAGTACGTAAGGTAAATAAAATCATAAGTGTACGCAATAATTTATTGTGACTTAAGTAAGTTGTAATATAACATTTATTTCTTCCAGAAAAAAAGTATCATAAATAAGCCATGTCTCTGGGTCGTATGCGGTTTATTGCAAGCCTGTTTCTGCCTGTGCGGATATCAAAACCCGAGGTATGCCGCAAAAGTACTGAACATTTCTTTCCTCTTCTCGTTTAAGATACGTATTTTTATGTTGAATCACTGTTTGAGTTTAAATACGTAATAAAGAAACTATTTTTCTAGTCATTACTAGCGTTCTTATACAATAAGTGGCAGGCAGTTAGTTTATAAAAATAAATTATAAGGAATACACAATCACCCATGTAAAATCATTTAAGAAAACTGTGTAAACTGATGATTACTTGTCATCTCTTATAAAACCCTAAAATTTTAGCTTGATAAACGCAGGATTTTTTTTTACCAGGATGTGTCAAATCTCGAAGTAAACTATAAACAAGTGAACTATGCATGGTCTCCGTGACTGCACAGTAAATAAGGTATAAAAAATGACAAAGTTCAGCATCAGCCCCCCCCCACTATTGATACCAAATGTCCAGGGGATGACAACTCCTGTTGGAAATAAACAAACGGTGCAGTTTTTAACCTTACCATATGTAAATATGAGTTCTTATCCACGCAGAAAAAGAAATGAAAAGTCCATCATTTGCCCTCTCTCCCATTTAGACCCAAAAGTCCCCAAGGCCTTAACATATTTAAATTTGAGTTCAGCACAGTGCAAGACTGCTAAATAGACATACACAGACAATTTTGAACCAATTTGGTGAACCATTCCCTAAAATGGAGTGTGTTAATTAGACCTTAAACAGCCCCTGTGACATACCCAAGAATTATCGCGAAGTATAGACAAACAAAATTATACAGAAATCAGTAAACTACAACTTTTCAGAAAGGTTTGAAAAATCCAAGGCACCAATCTTTTTAATTAGCTCAAAAATGTAAATTTTGGCCATTGTAACCCACAAGCCACCCCCAAAATGTGAAACTGGAGTTTTTCAGGAAAATCCGTTCTGTTAGTTTTTTACTCATATCATATTTCATGTTTGTGAAAATTTGCAAAAAAATTCCAAGGCATAGTTATTGAGAAAAGTGCGGACCGAGAGAAAATTGTGGACAAGGGTTAATTTGCAGGTCAACCCTCTTTTGCCGCGGGACTAAAAAGTATTAGAATAAATATCTGTTTGGAACTATTGTAATCCATGTGTGTTGGATATGTTGTTTAGCATTCAAATCCAATTGAACTATAAAATGAAAATATCGGAACTTTTTATTCCAAATAATTACATTCGTTATATCTTTTTCTTAAACTACGCAGCACTTCTATTACATTTTTGAATAAGAGCAAACTATTGCATCTTTCTAAATAAACAAAAAAATATTTTGAAATAATGTTTACTTTAACGAATTCAGTTATCATTACAGACATGTAGTCTTTATGCCAATAGACACTGACTTCCATTCTCCTCTGATGCAATGAGTCTGACATGGCGTTAATGATCCGAAACGCTAAAATAAGAATCATAAAAAAAATCTTAATATTTATTAACGCTAAAATATATTTTAGTGTTTCCTGTCCTATCTGTCACCTTAGTTTGTCACAAAGGAGACAACCACAAAGACTAGAAAGGACATTAAACTCGCTCTTTCAGGTTTAAAAACATAACTTTATTCCTAATTTTCCCACCAAGCGTGATTTCTCGTTACAACTGTGACGACGCCCACATATGTAATGTAATCGTGAACTGTTCCATCGTGACAGTATTCTCTCCAACTTTGTTGCCGATTTGCACTCAGATTCGTCCATTTACATCTTTTAGTTGTCTTCCTCGATACGGAATCACTTCGCACACGGCTTGGAATTTACATACAAATGTCATAAGCGCGTTAGCACTCTGTTACAAAGTACCTAATATAATAAATGATTAATTCATCGACACTTTGCTCACAACGAATATTTCTGTTTGAATGCATTTTTTTATCCCTAGCAGTTCAGCCAGGCTTTGCACGGCCCCTCTGTACTGTTCACAACTTTATGTGCATATGTATGTATATATTAAAACGCTTGACTAATATTCAGGTAAAATAAATATAAAATTTCAAGTGTTAAGATACAAAATTAGCGGAGGAGCTAGGTGGTGTCTGCAAATGTCAACTCTTTCAAGGTTGGTCTATTGGCAGCCAAATTTTCGCCAAAATACCGATTAAAAGTCTTGCTGCATGTCTGAATTCCCTTTACATAGAATTTCAAATGTTTAGACCTAACATTGGCTGAAAAGTTTGCTAGAGACCGCAAAGGTTAAACCATTAGACTTTGACCTCTCGGTAGCCAAATTGCCGGCCAATACTCGATTAAAAAGCTTGTTCTGTTGCGGAACACCCTTTATGCAAAATTCTAAATGTTTAGACTAAAAATAAGCTGAGTAATTTGATAGAAATTTGTTTTTAATTTTACCCCAATTGTGACCCCTTAACTTCTATTGTTTTGGGCTCAAATCAAATTAAAAAGTTTGATCCATGTCCGAGTAACCTACGTCCAAGATTTGAAGTATTTAGACGAAAATTGGCGGAGGAGATTCGTAAAGTTTTCTAAAGGTAAAATCGTTGAACTTTGACCTCATCGGCAGCCGAATTTCTGGCCGAAAACAGATTGAAAAGGTTGTTACGAATCTCAATACCGCCTTATGTCAAATGTCGAGTCCGTACACTGAAACATAGTAGTTTCTTGGGAAATATACACACACAAACATACATTTTCACTTTTATAGATATATACATTAAATATTAAAAATATATTTAAACGCAAATATATCACAAATGAATGTATAGAGCTAAGTGCATCGGTTTGATTGGCAGTAAAGTCTTTAAAACTAGCCTAAATTGACGAAAGTAGCTTTTGTTATCAAAAGTGATACAATGTTGTCGACAGTAATCGAAGAGTGAATTTCGATTAACATGTCACGAGAATACATGCCGTAGACACGCTTTTTTACAAATACTATGAATATAGATATAGGTAAAATGTAAGGATAAAAAAGCGATACTTGAACAAATACGTTTTTCAGATCTAAGGTAGACATGCAAGTTCCATGAAACATAATACAAAAGTTAACAAAGATATGTACTACATAAGTTTTCAGACGGAACAAAGATAATTTTAATGAGCAAAGAGAGTAAACATAAAAATGTAAAAATAAATATCTCGTAAATCCTAAGAAAACTAAATCTGGAAATTTGAAGTCGACAAACAACGTCAATTTTTTATTTTTAATTATTTGAACAAGCACACATTCGCATTGACACGCACACATACAATTTCACACAACATACATGGCCAACAAGAAACCGGCTTGTAAATGGTTGAATCGCAATTATATTTTCGTGTTAAAAAAGGAAAATAATGTCCATTGATTTATGGGCAACATTCGAAACAGCAATTTCTTTCAAAGCGTGATAATTGCTCATAAGTTTTAACACACTCTCGCAAATGAAAGAAAGCACACACTACGGTAAAGAAATGGTGAGCAAACACGAGAGACAGTTTTAAACAGGCTCATTTATTATTGCACAGTGTGTAACACTATACGATTCTACTGTAATGATTACCGGTCATAAATCTACCTTGAAGACCACAATAAAGATACTACACCATAAAATATCTTCTTCCTAGAGATACATAAAAATAAAAATGATAACTTATATATATATATATATATATATATATATATACCGTGCCAGAATGATATGCAAATCGATATTTTTGTTCTAACTCCGATAGTTTTCAACGAAAATTCGTGAAATTCCCACGTTATACTGCAACACGAACGCATGCGCAGAAATACAATTGTACGCTGATCTGCTCAATAGCGAGCAAATGGCAGCCATTTTGGTTACGTAGTTTTTTTTTACATCGTGCCACCTTTATATGCAAGATGGGGCGTAAAGGTGCATTAAGTCAAGCTGAGAAGCCTAACATTCTTCAAAGGCTGCATAAGATTTCCACCTTAGAAATTGGCAAATAATTACACCGTGATCATTATGAAATCAAAAAAATATTGTACTAACCCTCAACTTTGCAAATGGCGTTCTGACAATGGGAATATTCTTAAAAAATTAAATCTGTCATGTCAAACAATGAGCAAGATTAAGAGAGATGTTAACCATAACAGACTTGAAACTAGCAAACAAGTTTTTTGTTGAAAAAGCTGGCGTTCTTGATGTGCCCAAATCAACTCGTTGCTGTATTCTGAGCACGATTGCAAAATTTGGAAAGCTAGAGGGTTGCCCTCAATTGAAGGATATCCACAAGAAAAAAAGGATGGAGTCGCATGAAGGTGAATTTTCAAACTGTTTTGTTCATTGGTGAGTGGCGAGCGGTTCTTGATGAACCAAATGGGTGGAGGTGAGGAGGTACCATAATAAGAGTCTACGTCCCCAAAGGATCAGGGGTCAACAAAGAGGTGGGGGTGTGATATTCCCGGCTGCAGTCATTGGCAATAAGCTGGTAGGGCCATTCAGAGTCGCAGATGGAGTAAAAATTACCACCAAAATCTACATTGACTTCATCAAGGAACACTTGGAACCCTGGCAAAAGAAGAAAAAGATGGAATTAATGAATAATAATGCACCGTCTCATTCTTCAAGGATAGCTACTGAATATTTGGAGAGACCTTTTGCCAGACATGGGAAAACAATGCGATGGGCAGCCTGATCTCCAGATTTAAATCCCACTGGAAATCTGTGGAGCATCTTGAAACAAAATATTTACTCCGAAGGAAGACAGTAAACTCCAGTGATGACCTCTGAGATGCTATTGTGACTGCTGGCAAAGACATTTCATTAGATGACATCGAAAGTTTAGTATCTTCAATGGACCAATGGTTTTTGCTCTTGTCAATAAAAATGGCAATGATATAAGATATTGATTGTATTATGAAACCTTATTCATAGTTTTTTTTTTACATAGGCATCACAACATTATGAAGGCCAAGAAGCCACTCAAGGATAAAGGTTAAAGAGTGTACAGTAGAGATTGGACAATATAGTAATCATTAGTAATGAAAATTTGGTAAATTTGATAACTTATATGGAACGGCTCATCAAGAACTTATTTACGTTAGACTTGAACACAACCATATTGTAATCAGCCGGAAAGCAGGAAAACGGAAGACAATTCCACACGCGTGCGGTTCTAAGAAAGAAGCTTTGTTCATGGAGTCTACGTTTAGGTTTAGGCACAGATAAAGTGTGGGGGGAATTATTGATAGTGTTTACAGCTAGATGAGTGTTTCTTGTGAAAGTTTGGCGAGGGGGGACCATAGATTGAAGCTCAGTCGAACACTTTCCATGAAAATAACGATACATCAGAGACAAACTCGCAACATCTCTTCTGTGAGATAGTGGTTGCAAGGAGGAGAAAAGGACATCTCCTACGAGGCTACGAAGTCTATTTTGAACTCTATCAAGGCAGGCCAAGTCCTTTCTAGCAGCTCCTGCCCAGATATGGCAACAGTATTCCATCCTTGGACGTACCTGGCTCTTATATAGATAGAGAATAGCATCAGCAGTGAGATATTTACCGGATCGATAGAAAGATCCCACCATTTTTCCAGCGGCCTTGGCAACATATTTGATGGACGTGTTCCATTTAAGATCAGAAGTAATGGTCAAGCCCAGAAGCTTGTAAAAACTTGAGGCCTCCTGAAGACGAGAGCCATTCATTTCAATTGATGCCAGATGTGGATCAGAATGTTGATGATGTAAAGAGAGAAACTTGGTTTTAGATGCATTAACAGTAACCAGCCACTCTTTTCCCCATTGTACTACGTGCTCAAGATCAGAGGAGAGAGAATTGGAGAGAACTTGGTCGTTTACTGTCTTAGATGTCGTTTACTGTCTTAGAAGTGCTACCATAAATGGTAGTGTCGTCAGCATAAATGTCTACAAATGATGTAAGGATGTGATTTGGAAGATCATTAATGTAGATCAGGAAAAGAGTTGGGCCCAGGATGGACCCCTGAGGGACACCGCCATTAATAATGTGAGCTTCTGATTTTTGCCCCTCAACTACTACTCTTATGAACCTATCAGAAAGAAATGATTCAATTCAGAAGACTTTTCCAGCTATACCATAGCTAGCGATCTTATGAAGTAAACCTTTATGCAATACCCTATCAAAGGCTTTAGATATGTCAAGAGCAATTGCCCTAGAAAGATTGCCACCGTCGAGAGATTTGCTAATCCTATGCGATATAACTGTAAGCAACTCTGCTGTAGGTCTAGCAGAACGGAAACCATATTGAGTGTCACTAAAAAGGTTATTTTTGTTGAGATAGTTGATTACTTCTGTATTTAACACAGATTCTAGCAACTTACTCATGACGCACAGGAGACTTATTGGCCTGTACTGAGAGGGGGATGAGCGATCACCTGAATGCTTAAATACAGGGCATACTGATGAAATTTTCCAGGGAGATGACAAACTATTCTCCTTAAGACAACGTTTAAACAGTTGAGTAAGTATAGGCGCTAGTTCAGGTTGAAGTTTTTTGAGTACTATAATTGGAATACCGTCAGGGCCAGTTGCTTTACTGGAATCAAGGTTTTTGATTAGCTTGGCAACATCACGTACAGATATACGTATATCACATAGCGTGTTTTCTGATACAGGAGGAAATATTGGGGGTTGGCAGCCTTGATCGCAAAGAGTAGAATTAGCTTCAAAGTTCTTGACAAAGAGTTTGGCTTTGTCTGATGCTGACGAGATTACCTCAGGTCCATTGATAATAGTTGGGATGGAGCACACGCTTCTGTTCAGGATTCTGTTTGCTATTTGCCAAAACTGGTGGGAACCAAGCCGCTGCTCAGCTACTTTGGACTTAACAGATTGAGCATACAACTCTCTTGCGTTCTTTATTACTTTCTTCCAATGGTTGCTGGCAGTCCTGAAAGCGGCTTTAGTTTTCATACATCTATTACCTTTGAAGCAGTGGAAAAAGTGATTTATGTGCGCAATGGCAGCAGCACATTCTGGAGAGAACCATGGCTGGCTGTTAGGTTTTTGCTGAAACTTTTTAGAGGGTAGGAAACGGTCAATACCTACAATTAACTATTCCGTCAGGTCTAATACTATAGAGGACACATCTTTTTTAAACATGGAATGCAGAGGTAGATCAGATATAAATGTACGAAGTTGTTTGCTCTTTATTATTGTTGTTCTCAATTTACAAATTCTTAGAACAATCAATGTGTCGCTGATCTTTTAGTACTTCACCATATTTCAGCATTGGTTTGCATATAAAATTGGCCCGCTGAAAAAAAAAATGCAAAGCACCAAATTGGCTGCCAATTTTTTGTTACTGCGCAAGTTAGCTTAAATTTTAGATTAGCGCTTGTGTTATTGTTGCCATATAATGTGCTAAATTTAAAATATTCTCATTTAAAACTATCGGAGTTAGAACAAAAATATCGATGTGCATATAATTATGGCACGGGTATATATATATATATATATATATATATATATATATATATATATATATATATATGTATATATATACATATATACATATATATATATATATATATATATATATATATATATATATATATATATATATATATATATATATATATATATATTAGTGATCGGACGATTCCAATATTTCCCCATTCCAATGCAATTACGGATTCCGTTATCAATTTCCGATTCCGATACAATTACCGAATCCGGTTCCGATTCTTTATACGTCAGTAATCATTTAACTATAAGATAGTTATTTCCTCCTTTTTTCGCAAAAACACATGTTAAATATTCAGATATTTTCCTGAATCATAAAAATGCAATTGTGAAGGATAGCCTACAGATTTTAGCTTTTTTTAGTATTTTACAAGTCATAAATAGGTATTATTTTATCATTATACCAGTAATGGAAAATTTTCCTTTAAACAAACTCAAATAATAAAAGACAATTAGAATACCCCTTTTGCCATCGGAGAATAGATATCAATTGTCCGATACCGATTCCGATACACTCAAATCTTCTGATATTCCTATTTCTTATTCTGATTCTGATTAGTCGATCCAACACTATCATATATAAATATATATATATATATATATATATATATATATATATATATATGTATGTATGTATATATATATGTATGCATGTATGTATTTATGTGTGTGTTTGTGAAAGGATTAAAGAAGTATTCAAGAGCGTTTCAAATATGGACATAGCAAGATGTGTTAAGTTCAAAAGGTGCGGTTGAACTTAAAGATAATTATATAGTTATCGATAAGAGAAAGCCATATAATTGAATATACAGATTAGTCTGCGGATGTAATAAGGAAACACAGATGAATTGAAAGAGGTGGTATATGCTCTTTTTTAATGATTTTTGATAATGTGTACTATTACATTGGTAAAATAATTCATATATACCGATATCGTGATTTATCTTTATATACGCCTATCATATATATATATATATATATATATATATATATATATATATATATATATATGTATGTATATATATGAGCAAACAGTTAATAACATATGTTAAAAACACTTTGAACAGAGTTAAAAACATATTTAATCCGAAAAGGAAACACTAGATAAATGGATAGTCCTTAATCCGCGGAGTTTCGAAGAAATACTCTCCTTCTCATCAGAGGGTAGGAATTAGCAAAATGCGGGATCGAATTTTGCATGCAGAAGTATTTGATGAAACAACAAGTAAGTCAAAGATCTTACTTGAAAACAAAATAAGTTAAGCAGAGGGAATATGGTAAAATAAAAAAATGTGATTACACATGAATGGATAGTCTGGTGGAAGATAAAAAATCCAGTGACGGTAAAATCCAAATGTAAAACTTCAAGAAAGTTAAAAGAATTTCCATTTGTACAAGTAAAATCCAAGGAAATCCCGTAATTGGAAGAAGATAGTCCATAATAATCCAAAGGCAGAAATCCAGGGAATAATTCACAAAAGTGTGTACAAGGAAAAAAATAATATTAATAAAAGAAAAATAAGATCTGCTTTTCAGTCTACTTCCGAGACATAACTATAAATAAAAAAGATCTGGGAAGAGAAAGGAGAGAAAAAAAGGAGAGAAAAAAATGGTAAAGTTAAATATAAAATAAAGGGAAACAAAAGTCAAAATGACCCAGACAGGAAATGTTAAAGGCGCGAAAGTATATAAAGGGCTAAATAATATAGGTCAACTGAAATGTACAGGTCATTACTTAAAAAAATGTCAGCAAGAGTTGTTAAACGACACTAATAATAAAAGATAAATAAATAAATAAAATATAATAAAAATAAAATATAAATATAATATATAATATAAAATAAAATAAGAATAAAAATTAAAAAAATAAAAATTATTTAAGGGGAGAATATGGCCGGTATCTGCAATGTCAGGGAAAAAAAGTAAGTAAATTCATATAGTAAAATTTAAGTAAATATACATAAAAGATATGAAAGTGTGGGTAGATTGATATATTAGATTGATAGGACAGTTTAAATATATATATATATATATATATATATATATATATATATATATATTAATAAATAAATGGGTGAATAAAAATGTCTCTATATTCTAAGTTCCAACGATCATGTCTTTCTACATATAAAACTACAGCATAGTTTTTACAGATCGGTCTACGCTATGTAGAATAATCAATATATGCATGCTATCATTGAATTTCTATTTACACATACGCATCAGAATTTTTTTTTCTTAAAAAGAAAATAGCAAATGGTGTAAGAAAAAAAAATTAAGCATATAAAAGAACGCACAGGAGAGTTTACTGCATTTTGAAATTGTTGTTTTATGTTGGAAAGCTAATCAATCATTTTCGTATGGGTTTAAAATGTGTAATAGGATTACTTGGGTTGAAGCTACATAAATGACAATATGCCTTTGTTGATGTGAATAAAAGTAACAAATGGTAGATTTTCAATACAAATACTTTTACTAAGGATATATATATATATATATATATATATATATATATATATATATATATATATATATATATATATATATATGTGTGGGGGGGGGAAGGTGTATAAAAATATGTTCCTTTTGTATTTGTCAAACTATGGAGACCAATTTAGGGGTGCCTGCGCGTGAATTTCTTGCGGCCGGAGGTGCGCAATCTCCAACCACACCTCTCAATAGTCTACATTGTTAAATACTAGGAGCAATGATAGTGTATATACAGGACAACAGAAAACAAAGTCCAATATAAGCGAAGAGTACATACAGCACCTAGAATTCCCAAATGGTCACCCATCTACTACTTACTTGGCTCAATGTTGCTTAGCTTCAGTGATCTGGCGAGAACCGATGTGTCAACGCGATTATTCCGTATACTATATACATACTCACACACACACGCGCGCGCACACACACACAAACCATTAATCGAAACATCAAGATTAATTATACGAAAGGAAATGAAACTGGAGAAAATCAGTTAAAGAAAATTATGAAGAACAGACAATCATCTATAAATATAAAAGTGAAAATGGGCGTATGTCTGTATGTATGTTCGCTTTTTGTGTATGTCTGTAATTTTTTTTTCCGAGATGCGGTTGGTCGGCTCACAACTTCTTAAAACTTTCTATATCACATTTAAATAATAATATCTACGAGTTAACAACAGAGGTCGCCTGTCTATTTTATTTGCTCGACTTTGAAAAGATAAATATTCAACATTTTTCGCTCGCCGCATAGGGATTAGGCTATTTCGTATAATAAAAGCGACAATAATTCTGGCGGTATTTTTCCGGTGGTGATCGCCGAAAATGTCCGAAAGACATCAGAGATGATCAATGTGGAAATATTGTCCTTATATCAGACAATTGTGATTAAATTTGAACAATCCCCTTTTTATGGGGAGCTGGTTTCCCGCCCCCCCCCAACATTTTGGGAAAATAAAAATGAAAAAGCGTTCCCGTAGTAAATGAAATACTACCCCGCAGTCAAAGTTGACGTCATTAATCAGTAAAACGTGCCCCTGCTAATTCTAAATAGGTAAATACATTAAAACGTGTTTCTGTTAGTATTTCCCGGTGGCCCAATGTTTAACGTCGTACCTTTTTTCAAACTTTAATTTCCAACTTTGTCTCAAGAGTTCGGGTTCGAACGTCATACTTACCTACCGAAACTTTTTTACCCCCCCACGAGTTCTGAGTTACTGAAAACCACACACACCTCCAAACACCCGGGCAACGCCGGGTATCCACCGCTAGTAAGATATAATGTAATCTGCTAGTGTAATGTTATTATTTTTTTAGCAGTAGCCATTGAAATAATTGTATAATTTTACAATCATATTAATGATTCTAACAAAATAACGTTTAAATGTATAAATTAATTATTTTCGACACACAGTCTCACACACACGCACACTAATAAATGTATATATATACATATATATATATATGTATATATATATATATGTGTGTGTGTGTGTGTGTGCGTGCGTGTGTTTGTCCATATATTTATATAAAAAAATTTCTCCTAGTAAAAATATTCAACTTCAAAATTGACGATTGAAGCAATAATTAAATAAAAAAAACACACGCACACAAACACAGACACACACAGTCACACACACACACATTATATATATATATGAAATATATATATATATATGATATATATATATGACAAACACAGACACACACAGTCACACACACACACATTATATATATATATATATATATATATATATATATATATATATATATATATATATATATATATATGGGTTGGGACGAAGAGTCGTTATAATTTGATCACCTAGTGAACTAGACTCCGAAATGGATAAGATCAGATAATGCTTTATCCTTGCTTATATTGTAAAATTATAATGCAATAACGCAATAAAACGAATATTTTTATCTATGGAAAGTTATTATGCACATAAATCTCTCTAACATGCATTTCAGTGTCGTGAAAAATTAAAGCATGCATCTTGTATCCTGGTAGTAAATAAAATATTACTTCGTGACATTTTTACATTTTAAAATTATTGTAAGATAATTAACTCTTAAATAGATACGCAGCTGTAATAGTCTTTGAAAAAAAAAATTCTAGAAATACATATCATAATCTAAAAGTATTTATACTTTTATTATAAAAGGATTTGCAGACATATTTATGTAGCATATTATATCATAGTATTTAATTTAATTTTCAACATTTTATTTAAAAATAAGGTTGAAAAAAGTAATTATTTAAAACCACACAAACAGGGAGCTAGTAATTGTAGTAAATAGATTCCCCGGCAACAATAGTTATCAGAAATAATATTCATGTGTACATTGTCCAGGCTTATTTTAAGCATGCAATCCCTATTATATTTAAAACAAACATACAAAATATATAAATATAACAAATAGCAAAACATTAAAGAACACGAAACGTATGTTTAGTTTGTCAATTTGCCTACTTATCATTATATTAATTTCGAATTTACAATCACAGATGTAACTTTTTCATGCCAGTGATAAGTTTTTGTAGTCCGTGACTAATGTAAGTGTACAATTTAACACAATCGATCTGATATATGGCGACCTCATCTATTATATTAATTACATACGCTTTGAATATAAAAAGGGCATTATATTTTTTCAGACATATAGCTCTTTAAACGTGTTATGTTATTCGACCCAGTGTCTACAACATTTCGTTGGCGCGCAGAAGATGAAAATGAAAACTGATCCAACCGTGATCAGTCACCATATATCATGGAGACTTAAGGTCTGCTCTCGTCTCTTATCTCCAGCCTAAATACTTACGCTTATTGATTACGTAATTTATTTCCTCTGTATTTTTCCCGTGACTACTCAACTATAAAAATGCTATTAACAACCATAAACAATCCTGTCAACACCGAAAAGAAAATTTATACTAATAAAACATTATTATATCTAAAATTTTACTAACGCGAAAGTGGTGATAGCAGAGCAGGTTGTGGGAAGATACTTGATTAGTGACATATAATGCAACAACCATCTTTGTCATTCGTTTTCTATGTTGCTATGCAAAAGTCAATAATGTTCCAGGGATTGTGTAAGAAAATATATGTAACCAATGATGTGATTGCCCAGTGGATATTCTTCAGTAGCTGCCGTTTCTCTAATTTTACAATTCAAAACTAATTGTGATACTGTTTTTATTACTATAATGGATAATGTTGCTGTTGATTTTTTTTGTCTACTATACTGACAAAAAGATTTCTTTACCGTTAGCATTTAGATTTGTGGCGTACTTTTAAATTTCATTTGCCAATGTTTAACATAGCTACTAGCGCTGGGTCAGCAGCAGTAGCATCCGTATTACAGATAACACGTGAAAAGGACCAAGCCGAAATGACCGCGGAAAAAGAGAATAAACAAGAGTAAGGCAGATACAATAAAGACGGCACAGGTGCCGACGACCGAGGAATGAATTGCGTGCAAGAAATAAAACAAATGTGTGACGTCAGAGCAGAGATGGAAGGGTACACGCTACACATGGCCATGAAATGGAAGCGCACGAATCCCGTGGATGAACAAGAGATGGCAGACAAAATTTAAAAAAATTAAAACAATGTGTGAATCGTGATTGGAAATAGCACGGATAAAGAACTTTTGTGTAAAAGAAGAAAAAATACTGAGTCTAATACTTTTTCGTTTCTTTCCATCTGGTCCTTTGCAGGACGTTTATCACGTGTGAGGGCGTTAAAACACCACCGTGGTTTATTCTGAACCGGAAATCGTGTAATTTTACATATGTGTTAGTATTATATAGTTTAACCCGCTGTGTAAGGTATATGAAAGGAAGTGTGTTAATCTTTATTGCGGATGATTCATTTGCATTATGCTTCATTGGAGTATTTTCGGGAATCTAAAGCATTTGCAATAAATTCTTTACTCAGAGCTAGATACTAGACATCCAATAATAATACGCCAACGTATGTAATATTCGTACATAGGTTAGGTTCTTTCACAAATACATTAGAAATGACAAAAAATATCGATGATTGGTCATTAATCTAATATTATTAAAGGAATCAATTTTTCTACAACCATTGTTTTTCTCGGACAGCAGTATACATTAAAAAGTTTCGTGAAAAGATCGATACCACACGTAAGCTGAAAAAAGAAACTATTTGGGGAGAAAATCATTGCTCAATTTCGACCCACAAATATTCTAAGTCGGCACTGCTTGATTCAAGCAGAAAAGAAAAGAAAACTTCGACTTGAAACAATGCCAATAAAAACGAGAACCTCTACAGAAACTAGTAATTCAAACAGTCACTCATTTAAGCATTGACCAGGCTACATGTTGCTTTCCATAGATTTTATCTGAAGGAATTGTTCCCGCAAAGTGATTAAGCAGTGTGCGTATGAATAAATACAATAGTCAAAGAAGAACATTAGTTTTGTTGATATGAGAAATATTAAGCTAACGAATAATTATACGATAAAGAAGACTGGTTATATTTGATGTTGTCAGACGAATTAAACAAATTAATAAAATAGGTATTCGTTTTAACATTTATAATGTGTATATGTTTATATATTTGTATGTATTCGATTCACTGCTAAACTAATAAAACAATCATAATGAACTTATTATATGTATATGATTATATATTTCTATGTATTGGATTCACTCTCAAACTAATTAACCGATCATTATTAGTCATCCTTAAGTGTATATGATTATATATTTCTATGTATTGGATTCACTCCTAAACTAATTACCTGGTCATTATTAGTCATAATTAAGTGTATATGATTATATATTTATATGTATTGGATTCACTCCAATACTAATTAAACGATCATTATGATTTTTAATTAAGTGTATTTGATTATATATTTGTATATATTGGACTCACTCCTAAACGCATAAAACGATCATTATGAATTTTAATTATGTGTACTTGATAATATATTTGCATGTATTGGGTTCACTCCTAAATAAATTAACCGATTATTATAAATTAAAATTATGTGTATATGATTATAGATGTGTATGTATTGGGGTCACTCCTAAATTAATTAAACGATCATTATTAATTATAATTGTGTGTTTATGATTATATATTTGTATGTATTAGAGTCACTCATAAATTAATTAACTGATCATTATTCGTCATAATTAAGTGTATATGATTATATATTGGTATGTATTTGATTCGCTACTAAACTAATTAAACAGTCATTTTGAATTTTAATACTGTGTATATGATCATATATTTGTATAGATTGGATTCACCCCTAAACTAATTAAACGATCATTATCAATTATAATTATGTGCATATGATCATATATTTGTATGTATAGGATTAACTCCTAAACTAAGTAAACGACCATTATTAAATATAATTATGTATATGTAATTATATATTTGTGTGTATTGGATTCACTCCTAAACTAATTAATCGATCATTATTACTTATTATTATGTATATATGATTATATATTTGCACTAGCATTTCAGCCCGGCGTTGCTCGGGTGTTTGGAGGTGTATGTTGAGCAAAAAAAAATAAGCTTTAATTTTTTTTAAAACTTAGACCCCTATTATGACCCCTTAAAATGTATTGATTTTGGGCTCAAATCAAGTTAAGTTAAGTCCATATCCAAGGAACCTATATCATAAATTTCAAGTGTCAGACCCAAAATTGTCGGAAGAGTTTAGTAGAGTCCTCAAAAGTCAAATCGTTGAACTTTGACCCCTTAACAGCCAAATTTCTGGCCGAAAACGAATCACAAATATTTTCCCACATCTCAGTACCCTGTATATTAAATTTCGAGTCTGTAGACTAAAAATTGACAGAGTTATTGCGTAGGGAAATGTACACAGGCAGACACACAGACAAACACACAGACACGTTCACTTTTATAGATATATAGATGGATAGACTAATAGATTAAACAAAAACGTATACATAAATATATATATATATGGAAACAGTTTTTTTTTTACTGTAAAGATTTTACAAAAATATTATGCAAGTATAAACCATGTAGAATATCTGCATGTATATTACTACAAGTAATACTTAACAGAAGATGATCATCCCATGAGAAAACCGAAAAACCTTACGGGGAATTAATTAAAATGAATGTTTAAAAGAATATGTAAATTAGTTAGATCTTTTGCTAGTGAATGCATTTCCACAACCAATATATAAGAGCATTGTTTTTTTTTTTTTTTTAGATATATAGAAAAGAGGGTTTTTAATATGAATACCAATACACACAAAAGAAAAAACGAATTTATAGGAGTATAGATGTATTGGATTCATTCCTAAACTAATTAACCCACTATTATTAATTATAACCTTGTATATATGATTATATATTTATATGCATTAGATTCATTCCTAAATTAATTAACCGATCATTATTAATTATAATTATGTGTATATGATTATATATGGGTTTGTGTTGAATTAACTCCTAAACTAATTGAAGGATTATTATGAATTTTAATTATGTGTATATGATTATATACTTCTATGTATTGAATTCACTCCTAGACCAATTAACCGACCATTATGAATTTTATTTATCTGTATATGTCTATATATTTGTATGTATGTGATTCAGTCCTACACTAATTAACCAATCATTATGAATTTTAAGGATGTGTATATGTTTATATATTTGCATGTATTTCATTTAATCAGAGACTAATTAACTGATCTTTATAAATTTTAAGTGTGTGTATATGTTTATATATTTCTATTATTGAATTCACTCTTAAATTAATTAACCGATGATTATTAATTTTATGTATGTGTATATGTTTATATATTCATACGTATTGGATTCACTCCTAAACTAACGAACCCATAATTATGAATTTTAAGAATGTGTATATGTTTATATTTTTACATGTATTGAATTCACTCCTAAACTAATTAAACGGCCATTATGAATTTTAATTATGTATGTATGATTATATTTCTTTTATTGGATGAACTAATTAACTAATTATTATGAATGTTTAGTATATGGTTAATATTTGTATGCCTTGTATTCACGCTTAATTAGTTACCGATTATTATGAATTTTAGTTTGTGTATATGATTATGCATTTTTGTGTCTTGGATCCACTCCCAAACTAATTAAGTGATCATAATAAATTATATGTTATGTATATATCTGTATATGTCTATAGATATCATATTCCAAAAATCGCATGCAATGATCACTTACTTTATTAATGTACGTATTTATACAAAAAAATTCTATCCAAGTACTAAGTTACTTGTATAGTATATTACTCACATGAAAAACGTAAGTAAAATAATCGAGTAGTTCCATCTTAATATTAGAAATAATTTACTTGCACAGTATTCTACACAGAAATAAGGTAATTGTGCATTACAGTTCTCTCATGAAAAAAAATAATAATTTACTTGTGACGTACATAAGTTATTAAAACTGTAAATTACGTTAAATATTCGAGTAGTATGACATATATGAAAAATAATGCGTGTCTTCAAGATAGCACCCAGATCAAAAACAAATTATTACCACTCACGTGCAGAAACTTTAACACAACAGAAAATTTCATAAAATTATGGAATTCATTCATTTTTAATTAGAAAAACGTACTTGTACAATTACCTTACACAAGAAATAAAGTACTTGTACAGTATAGTTTCCATTTGAAAAACAATTGAAATATTACTTGCGACGAATATAAAAGTAATCAAAACCGAACACCATGTAATATATTTGAGTAGTATGACATTTATATAAGAAATAAGGTGCTTCTTCACTATATCACTCTGATATAAAACTTATTTTACATATGGGCTGTACATTACCCGCCCTAAGTAAGGACATTTTTCTACATATACGTGCTGTAAATTTCTTTTCCTGGGGAAGGTACAATTATTTCATTCATATGTTGTGTAATTCCCGTCCAAAAGTATGTAAAATATTATTTTGCTCAAATATTATTTTGCATATATGTTTTCTAATCATGCTTAATTCAATAATAATATCGTTAGTTCGACATTTTCTTAAACCAGACTTTAACGGATCTTTTCGTAATGTTCTTGAAATATTAAATGCATTTAATTGTTAATTTCAAAGAATATGTATTTATTTTATTTTAAAACATAGCAAATATAAATGCGTGTGTTTGTCAGTGCTTACAACAAAAACTCAAGGAAAAGTGTTTTAGTATTACACAAAATAATTCAGTTATACTAAGATATAAAAATAATAATTTCCTTATATTGTGTAATTGGTAATAAATAATTACTGAGCGTTTAATTCATAATGTTTGATTTATGAAATTAGTGAATATTTAATTTAAGAGAGGTAAAAAAATGTTTACATCTGCATATCCAACCATTTATTTTGCACATAGTTATTTTTTGATAGGATGCTGTTTTATTCAATGTATGAACCAAACTTTGGTTGGAGAATAAAAAGTTATTTTTAAGGATAACAATTGATATTACTCCAGGTATTGGAATAATTTTTCATCACTCACATAACTCAGAAGCAAATCCTAGCCAAATAAAGCTGAAAACTATGTGCATCCCCAGTGGCTAACGAAGAGATCAATTCTAGCCCTGGTGCATGTTGTTGATCACCAATTGCTTAATGGTATTCCAGGAGAACGTTCACTAATGTCCATGCTGTACGGTAACCAACAGAATTCTTAAATTGATTAGAATTATCTGGTATGCCACCTGACAAAATAAAGCTTAAAATGGATGCCTATATATGTTTATTCGGAGTCTGGATCTTCCTCCACTCTTCAACGGTACCAGACTTTGTGTTAAACGCATTCAACCTCATATAATAGAAGCTGTCATATTTGGCAAAAGTCGAACTGACATACATTCGTAAAATACCCATTATTCCATCAGATTCTACAATTCAATTTCATAGGCTTCAGTTTCCAAATAAATTATGTTTTGCCATGACAATAAACACGTCCCAATGACAATCACTGACTGTATTTGACCTCACCTTATCTTCGCCGTGCTTTAGTCATGGCCATTTTTTGTAGGATGTTCACGGATAGGCTCCCCACAACATCCATATATATAGTAGCACCAGAACGTACAATATCAAATATTGCACATCCAATAGATTTGTATCAATAACAAATTAAATGGTCTATTTTATGAACACAAAATTATGTCAATTCATATTAGATGCACTTCATATCCACTATTATAGTGTACAAAACTACTAATAATATCAGATTTTCAACTGATCTATAATAATCTAAACTATTCATTGTTGATACATGTAAGGCAGTTTAACATTTTAAACCAATTCTATTTCGGTAATCTAAACTTTTACTTATGTACATAATACATTTTTTTATATACTAACAACAATCACCACTTATTATGTTCCCAGGTTTTTCAAGAGTTTCAGTACAAGATTCCCATCAATTTCGAAAGGTACTTCCTCTTAATAAATACCTAAGAAACTATGCATTGCATTTCGGTTTCAATTATTTGTTATATGGCATTAGTGTTAAACATTCAACTGTTAATATTTACTCACGCGTTTCCCTAGAATCCCTAATTCACGTGAGACACATAATGATGCATTAAGTTATCAGCGTTTAATTTGTTTCCTTTTGGGAGGAAAAGTTCACCTACCGAATCGGTTATGACTTTCTGATATATTACAAGCGGACATCACTGATACACAGGTACTTAGAAATTCAAAATGATTATTTTATATTTTCTACACTTAACAGTATTTTATAACTCCTCGTGCAACGCCGAGAAACGGATCCTGATAATTGAATAATAATTGGGGTTTTTTCGTTCTGTTCATTAAATTTGTTTGTAGTATATGTATATCCACGTATCTATTCGAGAACATGATTTTCAACATAGAATTTTATTACTAGATTCGAGATTTTGTATGGATTAAACCTAAAAGAATTAGAACGAAATAAAGAAGGCGAAGGGAATATAGAAGATCAGCATTCGTCGAGCGTGATAAACATTTTTCATAATAACTTTCTGTGATAAGTTTACAAATATCAAAAAGTATCTTATTTCACGAAGGCGTTCATTACTATTGTGATTCCTCTTCATATACCTAAATGAAAAATAAACATGTCGATTACTTTAAAAAGTCAATGTTCCTCATTTAACTGTATTCGAAATACATAGTGATCAATTTAATAGCGTAGATGTGTATAGTGTATATATAGATACTAGCATGAGGGCGCCCTGCTGTGTCCAGTCGTAAAATTCGCTTAAATATAATTTAATTTGTCCAGAATTCGTATATTATAGAGTCGTGATTTCAAAAGTGAACAAATGTATTTGGCTTCCATCAGCTAGAATCGAAACCGAAGACATAGCTGTAGCATTCAAATTTGGTGACGTTATTACTGTACCAAAGTGGCACGCAAATGAACTGCTTAAAAATAAACTAAGGTAAATTACACATTGTATAAGGATATTTTTCAATTTTGAACAATGCAATCTCGACGTGAGGATACTTTAGAAGAAAGATATTCAACAAAATTCTGTTATAATCTTTGAGAAAATGCCACAGAAACGTGGGGAATGCTACAAACTGCGTTTAGACAATCTTGTATGAATTGAGCATCAGTTTTCTAGTAGCATAAGAGATTCAACGTATACAGTGAAGTTGTGAGGAATGATAATAGGTGTGGGAGGAGTAAGGAAGTCGGACCATCACAGTTGATTAGCCGAATAATGTATTTCATGGATAAGGACGGCCCTGTGTCTATAGAGACAATAATTGTAAAGTTTGATGTCAGGGTTTGAACTGTACACACATTATTTGTGAAAAACTTAAGATGAGGGGGATTTGTCCCTAGGGTGACAAATTCATCCTTGTCATAGACTATTTGACGAAGATGTGTATCGACAGTTCCTCATAGTTATAATCTAAACCTTATTCACTGTGACATTTGGTTATTCCCTGAGTTCAAGGAAATGGTTGGGCTCTCATTATGAGACAATTGAGGAGAGGAAACTAGAGTCATGGACACGCTTACACAGAAGAGCTTCCTTGGGGCTTTTAAGAAGGTGTTCGAATGATACAACTAGTGCATTACAGCCGGAGGAGATTATTTCAAAACGGACTAAAGTTGCATGTCTTTGCTATCAATAAAATTGTCCATGCGAAAAACGTCTGGAATCTATTTAATACACCTCGTTTGTATATCAGATATATTTTTTATAGTTAAAGTTCAAAACAAGATGCTATTAAATTTTGCTCATATCTCCAAATCAATATACACACATGCATAATTATAGTTACGCTTCTATCCCTGAAAATCTGAGTTTCTATAGAATAATTGTACTTAAAGTAATTGGAGCCTTGCCTCTACTGTTAAATATTTACAATACACAAGCTATTGTGAGGCAATGCAATAAGATGCAAAGTACAACTGATCCACACGCGTTTATCGAGTCAGTATAGCAAGTATATTGAAATACAGCTTCACATTTTTACATTCATTTTGATTACTTAAATTTTTATGCTCAACTTGACTTACATTGTATCAGATCGATATATGTACGATAAAATTTGCACCGCCTCCTCTATTGTGAGACATCACACAATAATTAGCTTAAGAATCGTTGATTTATTATCCCGCGGGATGGAAATGAAGATTGATGGAAGTATAAAAAATTTAACGCGACTGGTAAAATCCATAATGAAAATTTTTGAAATGTATCGTCTCGTTATATTACGCTATATCAATTTTGAACATCTTTTCTAATGAAATGAGCATTGTTTAACGTGTCATGCTAGAAGGAATTCGTGACTCCTTTAGGATACATGTCCATCATGAATGCAGGCCTTAACCCGCGTAAATCGAATTTGATTCTTCTTTGTTGTGAATATCATGCATTAGGATAATTTGCCATGAGAAAATTGTAAAAATTCGTGACAATTAAAAAAATGGATAAGGGTAGTGTGATAATTTGCGTTCGTTATTCAATTTTTTTCATATAAAATGTTTAATGTATAATCAATTCAAGAATTTTTTCAACATTTGCTGATGTCAAAATCGATTAAGATACATTGAAAATATTGGAACATTTTAAAAGATTATATTAACTAAAAATATGTCCTTGTAATCTAAAAGTCTTCACACTTTCTAAGCTTTAACTCCTTTTATTGGTTCTGAGTTCGGTGTAAATTGACATGAATTCGCATTCGAAAACAGTGTATAAGTAGCAATTCTGCAATAGCCATCTCAGTGTACTGTATATATATGTATATATATACACATATATATACATATATATATATATATATATGCGTGTGTGTAAGTATATGTATATATATATGCATATACATGCATACATACACATATATGCCTATATATATATATATACATACACTTATGTATCTATTTATATATATATAAATATTCATATATATATATGTAATCAGATTTCTAAGTAGCAATTTTGCAATGTGAATTATATCTCAGTGAATTGTACACACACACACACACACACACACACACATATATATATATATATATATATATATATATATATATATATAAGTGAACATGTCTAGGTGTGTGTGTCTGTGTGTGTATCTGTGTGCCTGTGTACATTTCCCTACGCAATAAGTCTGTCAGTTTTTAGTCTACAGACTCAAAATTTGATATACAGGTTACTGAGACTTGGGAAAATCGATGTGATAGGTTTTTGGCCAGAGATTTGGCGAGTAATGGGTCAAATTTCAACGATTTGACCTTTGAGAACTCTACCAAACTCCTCCGACAATTTTGGGTCTACGCACTTGAAGTTTTAGATAAAGGTTCCTTGGACATGGATCTAACTTAATAACTTGATTTGAGCCCAAAACATTGAATTTTAAGGGGTCATAACAGTGGTCAAAGTTTTTTAAAAAATTGACCTTGGCGGTCTCTTCCAAATTACTCTGGTTTAAATATTTGAAATTTTACATGAAGGGCATTCAGAGATAGAGCAAGCTTTTTCATTAGTTTGGGTCGAACATTTTTAGTTACCAATATATAAATGTATGTATGTATGTCTGTTTGCATGTCTGCTTTAAACTTTAAATAGAGGCGACAGATTTTACCAACATCAGTATTGTTTTAAAAGTTGATCTTTCATACGACAAATATCGAAAAATGTGCTAAAAACATTAATATCTTCCCCTTCAACTAGGCATTTTTCTACAGGGGGGTCACTTTTTTCGACGATATTTTTGAAAGGCATCTTCTCCTTTAGATTGTCTAGCCTTAATTTTTTAAAATCTCTCTTCCTGTTTGGTGGTGGTTGTAACAGCATAAACGTAAGGTTTTACCCAGTTCTTTTCCTCCTTTGCGGTACGGGTTCGACCCTGCCTTCTTACTACAACTTTTCGTTTTTGCTCAACATACACATCTAAACACCCGGGCAACGCCGGGCTTAAATGCTAGTATATATATAAAAGTGAAAGTGTCTGCCTGTGTTTGTGTCTGTGTGTGCACATTTCCATAATATATGTCAAAGTTTTTAAAAATTGACCGCTTTTTTTTTAGCTCAACATACACCTCCAAATACCCGGACAACGCCGGGCTTAAATGCTAGTACGTATATATTTTTGTCACCCAAATTTTGCCTACCAAACTCCTCCTAATGTTTTTGGTCTACAGACATGAAACTTCATATATAATGTATTTGAATCCATGCAAAACTTAACATTTGGGGTTTAGCCCGGAAAAAACAGTGCAAAAGTGTGAAAAAAAATTATAAATGAAAAAATGAAATTCGCAAGGTGATGGTCGAACGCCGGCATTACGAATGAATGACGTAGTAGCTATTAATCATGTTTTAATTTGTAGCCTTCCGTAAAAATATTTTCATTTAATTTTTAGCCTTGCAGTAAAAATGATTTCATTGACGACAGAGGAAACATAAATCATGAGCTGAATTTGTTGTTTTCAATTCTCGGTGGTGGCGCATAAGTCTTTTTTTTGGATACTTTTTAAACATAACTATATATTGCATCTACTCAATCTATCTATCTCTCTCTCTCTCTATATATATATATATATATATATATATATATATAAAAGTGAAAGTGGCTGTCTGTCTGTGTATCTGTGTATCTGTGTATCTGTGTGTACATTTCCCTACGCAATAACTCTGTCAATTTTTTAATCTACAGACTCGAAATTGTATATACAGAGGACTGAGATTTGGTAAAATCGATGTAGTCGGTTTTCGGCCAGAAATTTGGCGATTAAGGGCCACATTTCAACGATTTAACCTTTCAGAACTCTACCAAATACCTCCAACAATTTTCGGTCTAAAAACTTGAAATTTTAAATATAGGTTCATTGGACATGGATCTAACATAATAACTCAATTTGAGCCCAAAACAATGAATTTTAAGGGGTCATAATAGGGGTCAAAGTTAAAAAAAATTGACCACTTTTTTCGGGAGGGTCTCAACATACATCGCCAAATACCCGGGCAACGCCGGGCACTAGTGCTAGTATATCTATAAAAGTGAAAGTGTCTGTCTGTGTGTGTATCTCTGTATCTGCCTATCTCTGTGTATGTGTGTGTACATTTCCCTACGAAATAACTCTGTCAATTTTTAATCTACAGACGCGAAATTTAATTTACAGGGTACTGAGATTTAGGAACATCGATGTCATCGGTTTTCGGCCAGAAATTTGGTGATTAATGGGTCAAAGTTCAACGATTTGACCTTTCAGAACTCTACGAAACTTCTGCGACAATTTTAAGTCTAAACACTTGAGATTTTAGATATAGGTTCCTTGGACATGGAGCTAACTTAATAACTTAATTTGAGCTCAAAACAATAAATTTTAAGGGGGCATAATACAGGTCAAATTTTAAAAAAATTGACCACTTTTTTTTTTTTTTTGCTCAACATAAATCCTCAACTAGACGGACAACGCCGGACACACATGTTAGTATATCTATAAAAGTGAACGTGTCTGTGAAAATTTTCTTCGAACTACATGTTAATTTTCAGTCTACCGACTCCAAATGTGATATACAGGGTAGTGAGATTTGGGAAAATATTTGTGATCGGTTTTCGGCCAGAAATTTCTCTGTTAAGGGGTCAAAGTTCAACGATTTGACCTTTGAGAACTCTATCAAACTCCTGCGACAATTTGAGGTTTACACACTTGAGATTTTAGGTATAGGTACCTTGGACGTGGATCTAACTTAATAACTTGATTTGAGCCCAAAACAATAAATTTTAAGGGGCCATAATAGAGGTCAGCGTTAAAAAAATTGACCCTTTCTGTTTTGCTCAGCATGGTAGACAACTGGTGATTAAAAAAAAAATGAGACTATTATAAATTCGAAAAAGCAAGTTGATGCAGTGATTTAAGGTGAGTAAATGACTTACTGGATAAATAGCTTTCCAACGAATGATAAAAGATATAAAAATACTTTTTTTTATATAGTTGTAAAGGCTAAAAACTATTGATCACTATTTGAGAAATATCATATAATCTTCAAAAATTGTTTAATTTCCCCTTTCAATGAAGCACGTGTAAGTCGTAATATAATGAAAATTTTAAAGTTTCCCTACAGAATTAGAAGAACAAAATGCAAAACACAACAACATTTAGTAATAAGTGTTTTTATCCTTGCATATAATATATATGTTCGTCTGTCTGACAAACTCGAAATTTGACATACACTCTACAAACTCGAAATTTGACATACGGCGTATTGAGATGAAGGAAAATCTTATTAATTGGGTTTCGATCATAAATTTTAGTGTTCAGGGGTCAAAGTTAAACGACTTGATCTCTGAGAATTCTACCAAACTTCTCCGCCAATTTTTTACCTAAACTCTTGAACTTTTAGACATAGGTTACTTGGATATGGATCTAACTTTATACTGTCATTTGAGCTCAAAATAACTAATGTTAAAAGGCCATAATTAGGGTAAAAGTTTAAAGAAATTGACCTCTGCGTCCTACTAAATTACTCGGCTCATTTTTGGTCTAGACTTTTGAAATTTTATATAAAGTGTATTCAGGCATGGGCAAGTCTTTTAATCGTGTTTCTTTCTTAGAATTTTGCTTCCAGGGTCACAGTTAAATAGATTTTACCTTTGGACTCTCTAGCAAGCTATCAAGTGAATTTTCGTTTTAACCATTTGAAATTTTACATAAAGATTATTCAGACATACAGCAAGATTTTTAATCAGTTTAGGCCGAAAATTTGACTGGCAAAAAGTCGAAGATTACAGAGTTGACCTTTGAAGACTCTACCAAACAAATCCGCCAATGTTTGGTCTAAACACTTGAAATTTTAGATGTACGCTACTTGGACATGGGCCAAACATTTTAATACAATTTGAGCCCAAAACAATAAATGTTAAGGGTGGCAAAATCGATAACAAAGTTAAAAAAGAAATTGACGCTGCGGCTCTACAGACTTTTCTCTGTAGTATTGTAGGAACCCTATTATATAGAACGGTATTACCATACATATTCACACTTTTAATATATACATATGCACATAAATTTATGAACAGTACATAAGGCCCGAGTCAAACCGGAACTGCTAGTATATATATATATATATATATATATATATATATATATATATATATATATATATATATGTGTGTGTGTGTGTGTGTGTGTGTGTGTAATCATCGACATACAGTAATGTTTCGTTGTATCACAAGCATCAGTGCCGCTAGACTAGCACCTCTCCAAAGCCAAGGATTGAACCTAGAACCGTCGTGTTGACAGTCGGCAGTTCTCTAACTCGACCATGGAATCGATGCCCGTAAATGTCTATTTAAATAGGAACTGCAACCACTTTTATGGTGGTCAAATCGCCTGTTCGTAAGCAAACAAAGAACGAGCTTCGCATTTTCAGCCAATTAAGTAGCGGGTGATATTATTTACGACAGTGCTCTACCCAAAGACAGGGGCTTAAGATATATTTATAGTCATCGACATACAGTCCTGTTTCGTTGTATCGCAACTATATATATATATATATATATATATATATATATATATATATATATATATATATATATATATATACATATATATATGTATGTGTGTGTGTGTGTGTGCGTGTGTAAAGTTTTTTTTATATAAATTATATTAATCATCTTCAAATGACACGACCAGGATTAATATCCCATATATGTATATATATATATATATATATATATATATATATATATATATATATATATATAAAGGTGAACGTTGCTGTGTGTCTGTGTAGATTTCCCTACGCAATAATTCTGTCGATTTTTCGTCTACAGACTCGAAATTTAAATGACTTGACCTGTGAGAACTCTACCAAACTCCTCCGACAATTTGGGGTCTAAACACTTGGAATTTTAGATATAGGTTTCTTGGAAATGGATCTAATTTTATAACTGGACTTGAGCCCAAAACAATAAATTTTAAGATGTCATATTAGGGATCAAATTTTAAAAAATGAAACATGTATTTTTTTGTTTTGTTTTGTTTTTTGTTTTATTTTTTGTTCAGAATACATCTCCAAACACCCCAGCAACGCCTGGAACTCATGCTAGTATATCTATAAAAGTGAAATTCTCTGTTTATCTTGGTGTCTGTTTGTCTGTGTGTACATTTCCCTACGTAAAAATTCTCTCAATTTACAGTCTACAGACTCGAAATTTGATATACAGCGTACTGAGATTTGGAAAAATCTTTTCTTAATTTTCGGCCAGAAATTTGGCTTTTAAGGGGTCACAGTTCGACGATTTGACTATTGAGAAAACTACCAAACTCCTCAGACAATTTGGGGTCTAAACACCTGAAATCTTAGATATAGGTTTCGTGGACATGAGTCTAACTTAATAACTTTATTGCAGTCCAAAACAATGAATGTTAATAGGTCATAATAGGATTCAAAGTTAAAACAATTGACCGCTTTTTTTTGTTGCTTAACATACACCTCCAAACACCCGGGCAACTCCGGACTGAAATGCTAGTATATATATATATATATATATATATATATATATATATATATATATATATATATATATATATATATATATACACCATACAAGAGAGATTGTTATATATTCATTAATTATATTAATTTATTCATAAAGAATTTTAAATCACCCGAAATAATAATATAAATTTATCGTAGATTTCCAAAATAATGAAATTAACATCTTCATATAATAATATTATCTCGGCTTTTACTTCCTCCAAATTCAGACACACAAAAATATAAACAGTAGCGGAATTGGATAACGTTTACAGTAATAACTGATATATTGTTCCGTTATGTTATGGTCACTTTAATCCATTTTTTTTTAAATATCCGACCGCATTCCGTCCAACATGACTCTCACAAAACAGTAATCATTAGAAGTGGGCATCCCTTTCACTCATAGAAAAAGCTACCTGGACACCTGAATAAAACATAATTTCCTAAACGTTTATCTTTAGCCGGTCGTTATTTTGTATCTTAATTAAGTAATCTTATTTACCAGCAAAGATAATTTCATTCCGTTAATTCGATCCGTTCCATCTATCTTAGTAATATGTATTACCATTATAAAATTTTAGAACACTAAAGAAACGTGGCGGCTCATCTATTCTATTCAGTAAGACGCATCTAATTAATAAAATACCTTTATATATTATAAATATACATTTTTCAATACTGCTTACAAGAATAAAACTTTAACATTGAATTGTATTTGAAGTATATTCGCTCGAGATTAATAAATACCCTCTTTCTAATACGACAAGATATACAAAAGTGCCGGAGAAACTAAAATACGCACTCTTACGTATAAAGATAACTGTTCACTTTACTGTCTGTATACTAGTTGAAATTTCATAATATTTAACAATAATATTCAACAACTACAGCGCCCCCCTCTAAATCTATCCAGCATATGTAAGATGAAGCTAGATTTTCACAATAACCGTTAGAAATCTTTCAACCTAATTTTGATTTTTTATCATATATATATATATATATATATATATATATATATATATATATACACATACACACAGATATATATATATGTATATATATATATATAGATATATATATATATATATATATAAATTCTGCAAAAATATGTCAAATCATTATATGTATGTGTTTGTGTGACATTTACAGTTTCCTGTTCATTTTGTATCCTCCCCAAAATGTCAAAGTTAGTATCTTGAAAATATCTTTGAGAAAACTGTTAAAATTCAGTTCGGTTACTCGTCCATAACTAGTCACGTCTATTGTGTCTTAAATGGTAACAATTTTGAATAAAAGTTTACTACAACAGATCAGATGATATAGCCGTAATGGTTGTTTTTAAGTGTATCGTTACATTTTAACCGACCCAAATCGTTGTAAAACAATAAACAAAAGAATGGAAAAACACGACTCATTTAAAAACAACAAAAAAACTATCTGGTATATTAAACAACTCAATTTTCCTTAAAACAAATTAACCGTTCATCTACCCTTTTCTGGCCGCATGTGAAATCGTGTCTCAGCTGTTACCTACCCACGTCATGAACCTGTGCATTTCCATAGCATCGCTACGCTTCGAACTCGTAGTAAACGCCATTCACAGAAACATTCTCCATATATATCCCCGCTCTGTGTATATATATATATATATATATATATATATATATAGTGGAGATGGTAATTAATAAAAACTGAAGAAAGTGCTCAATACTTTTGTAGAGCAAATATGCGTTTTATTTTTTTTATTACCGTATTTTTCTGTTAAGTTATATTATTTTTTCGGCTACACGGCCGTTTTTTGGCCGTCTGTAGCGTCCTCAGACTTTTACAGAAATGTTCACTATTTTGAAAATTTGACCAAGCGAGAACAACGCGGGTGCCTATGCATGCGGGCGCACATATGCACATATATTTGCACGCCAGGCCGGACATATATGTGTGCCTGTGACCGTTTCTTTTAAGTATAGATCTGTGTACGTGCGCATATGTGTACCCGTTGCCGCGACCGCTAGCTGACCCTCTCAAAACAATTAACAACAAAATAAAAACTAAAAATAAATAAACCCAATCATAGCCCCCCCCGCCTCCAAACATAAGCAAGCACCCAACAGCTCCAGACATACTTACCAAGAAATCACCTCACATACGAGACGCTAAAAACTTTAACACTAAGACTTTTAAAGTAACCCCTCCCCCCCACATATTCCCCTCCCCCTCATGTATCCCTCAGCCACACCAGAATAGGCCACCCAGACCCTCCCCCACAAGTTCCTTTAACCCCAAAACTAAAAGATTATCGACATACCAAACGCCCCCCACCTTCCCTCCTTGTTCCCTTCCTCTCTTCCTCTTCCGCCCTCCTCGCAACACCCCCTGACCTCATTCACTCTGCCACTCTTTTATCCTAAAATAGGGAACATTTCTGTAAAAGTCTGAGGACGCTACAGACGGCCAAAAAAAACGGCCGTGTAGCCGAAAGTATAATGCAACTTAACAGAAAGATACGGTAATAAAAAATAAAACGCATATATATGTATGTATATATATATATATATATATATTATATATATATATATATATAACTACTTAATGTATTCACATTAATTTTATGTTATGTATACGAAAGCATAAATTTATGCGTAAACTTTAAGCATTTACTTCATAAGTGCTCAATACGTAGGTAGAGCTAGTTAGTAAGTTATAAAATATATATGGCGATTAAGCTACACTGAATATTTCGCGTTTCGTCCATTCTAGGACTCTTCAAAAGCGTGAAGAGTACTAGAGTGTATATCTTTTATAACTTACTATATATATATATATATATATATATATATATATATATATATATATATATATTCATTTTTCTTGTGAGTGTATTGATATTCATATTAAAAAACCCTCCTTTCTATTTATTTAAAAAGAAAATTCAATTTTCATATATATGGCTTCTGGAATTGCATTCATTCGCAAAAGATCTATATAATTTGTATAGTCTTTTAAAAATTCATTTTAATTATTTCCCTATTAGTCTCTTTGGTTTTCTAATGAGATAATCATCTTTAGTTCACTATTACGTGTAATTATATTTATTCAAATATTCTACATGATTTAAATTTGCATAATATTTGCGTGAAAATTTTATAGTAAACACAAAATTGTTTCCATATATATTTATGTATACATATATATTTTTGTTGCACAAATTTTGCCTAACAAACCCCTCCTAGAGTTGTTGGTCTACAGAGAGGAAACTTCATATATAAGGTATTTGAATACATGCAAAACTTTTTATTTGGGGTTTAGGCCGGAAAAATCCGTGCAAAAGTTAAAAAAATAAAATTTGCCAGGTGAATGTCGAACGCCGACATTACAAATGCATAAGGTAGTTGCTATTGATTCATGTTTTAATTTTAAGCCTTGCAGTAAACATGTTTTCATAGCCTAGTTATTGACAGCAGGGTCAACAAAATCTCGAGCTGAACGATTTGGCTTCGATTTCGGTGGTGGCGCATGAGTTTTCTTTTTATACTTTTTAAATCATTACTATCTACTGCATTCAATCTATCTATCTATCTATCTATCTATCTATATCTACAAAAGTGAAAATATATGTTTGTCTTTTCTGTATGGTAGTTAAGGAAGACTATTATACAGAAAGGCATTTCTTTACATATTCAACACCTTTTAATATATACATATGCACAAAAGGACTGTACCAGAACCTAAGGACTGTTATTGCTGTTACTTGGGAATTAATTTTGAGTTTGAAAGGTATGACTTTAGTTTGTGCAATTCATTTGCTTCTGCATGGAGGGAATTGAGAGGTGCGAGAAAGAAATTTCTCACAAATCTCTCCCTCCCTCTCTCTCTCTCTATATATATATATATATATATATATATATATAGAGAGAGAGAGAGAGAGAGAGAGAGAGAGACCAATAATAAATTATCAATAGTTGTTTTTTTATATATATAAGAGGTACACCTTTGAAATTAATGTTCTCTCTCTCTCTCACTCTCTCTCTCTCTCTCTCTATATATATATATATATAGAGAGAGAGAGAGAGAGAGAGAGTGAGACAGAGAGAGAGTGAGAGAGGGGGGATTAGAAGTTATACCGAATGTTGGCCAGGATTTAATGATGATTAATGAGTGTTTCACACTCCCATACTTTTCTTGTGAGTCGAAACCGGTGAAATCACTCATTTTAAAATCCAATCGACTGGTTGCCTGCTCTAGTTTGGACGCATCGTGGTGTACGAGGAAGTGTTTTACAGGCCTCCCCGCAGTAACTTAGTCCTAAGTACATAGTCGTCTACGGTGCACTATAGAGAACCTACTGTTAATTTTATAAATATATTTTTATATATGATGGTTTGGATAACATTTTTAAATGCAAAAGCCATGTATCATGCTTCAATTTTGCTCTAAACTGAAACATAAATTCCAAATATATTCTTATATAAAAAACAACTATTGATAATTTATTATTGCTGGTATTTTAATTTGTGCTGTCATAATAGCGCGTATTTAAGTTTAAAATGAAAACGGTAATGTATCACGTGTAAATTGAGCTTTAAATAGAAACAATCATGTCGAAGGCGCCTTTTCAAATTAAATAACCTACTGTTAATTTTATATGCCTGGAATTCTTCCTTCTATACGGGTAAAACTTCGCAAATGTATTGGGGATGTCAGGTTGTGAGGTCTACACTCTTGTTTAAATCATCTGTTCGTGCTTTCATTGGATTTCTTTTCATTATAGACTAGCAGTTTATACCAGCTTTACTCGGGCCTTATGAGCTATTTATACCCTCATAAGCATAGGTATATATATATATATATATATATATATATATATATATATATATATATATATATATATATACATTTATATATTAAAAAGTTCGACTCATATCCAGGTAACATGCATTCCAAATTTCAAGTGTTTAGATCCAAAATTGGCGGAGGAGTTCGGTAGAGTCTGCAAAGGTCAACCATTTCAACTTTGCCGTCTCGGTAGCAAGATCTTCGCCCTAAAACACACTAAAAAGGCTGTTGCATGCCTGAATACCTTTTATGTAAAATATCACATATTTAGACCTTAAATTCGCTGAATAGCTTGCTAGAGACCGCCATGGTAAAATCTTTTGAATTTAGACTCATTGTAAAATAAATTGTCGGCCGTAAAGCGAGGAAAAGCTTGCCTTGTGTCTGAATACACTTTATGTAAAATTTCAAATGTTTAGAACAAAAATTGGCTCATTTGGTAGAGAAACCAGAGGTATTTTTTTTTTTACTTTGACCCCAATTCTGACAACTTAAGATTTATCGTTTTGGGATAAAATCAAATTAAAAGTTTGATCTTCGTGCAAATAACCTACATCTAAAATTTTAAGTGTTTAGATCCAAAATTAGTGGATGAGTTTGGTAGAGTTTTCCAATGTCAAATCGTTGAACTTTAACACCTTGACAGCAGGATTTCTGGCCGAAAACTAATTAAAAAGATTTTACCAAATCTCAATACTCTTATGTCAAATCTAAGTCCATAGACTTAAAATTGGCAGAGTAGTTGGGTAGTCAAATGTACACAGACAATTTACCTTTTATATATATATATATATATATATATATATATATATATATATATATATATATATATATATATAATCCATACCAAATTGTCACTAAAAGGTCCATGAAGTACATTTGTTGCATTTGTGTGAAGTTTCAGAAAAATCGGCACAGCCTTTTAAGAGTTCATAAAGAACTTATTCATACATGCACAAAAACACACAGTCCCATTTACATAATAGATAGATTATATATATATATATATATATATATATATATATATATATATATATAGAGAGAGAGAGAGAGAGAGAGATAATGTTTATCTATTATCAAGCCTGTTGTATTATAAAAAAAAAACATGTGAGATGTGTACTAATTAGATGTCTGTGTACCGAATGATGACTGAAATCAGCGTCCGAGTGTGTGTTACCTGGGCGACGATTATATATATGAACATTTAATTGACATTGCATCGCAACATGTTTTCCTGCATTAAATCAGCATTACATATTGACATTATCTCAGAATATATATTATGATATATAGAAAGTGTATTTACATAGGTACGTTTCAGAACAAAAGAGAGGGGCAGAGCTATGGGTAAATACTTTTTCTAGATTGGAATTTCAACATAAATTAATTGATGAACCATGCATACCGACTGGGTCTTTTTGTGCTTTCGACTCTACTTTAATACGGATGGTATCGAGTAAATGGAATAAGCTTCGAAAATTTTGGATAAAATAGATAGAAAACATCAATGATACAACATGCAAACACATGTCGCCTCTATTATTTACAAATATATTAGTAGGAAATTTGTAAGCGGCAATGCAGCTACACGAACGTGTCTAGGTTTCATCCCCAGAATAAGACGTAAGGCGAAGTAATATATATATATATATATATATATATATATATATATATATATATATATATATATATGTATATATAAACGTGAACGTGTCTGTGCTTGTGTCTGGGTGTGTGTCTGTATACATTTTCCAACACAATAACTCTTTATTTTCAGTCTATAGACTCGAAATTTGATATACAGTGTTTTGAGATTTCGGAAAATCTTCGTAATTCATTTTAGGCCAGAAATTTGGCTGTTAAGCTGTCAAAGTTCAACGATTTGACCTTTGAGAACTCTACCAAACTCCTCCGACAATTTTGGATCTAAACACTTGAAAATTTAGATATCGATTTCTTGGACATGGATCCAAATTAATAAATTGATTTGAGCCCAAAACAATTAAGGTAAAGGGGTCACATTTTAAAAAATTGACCACTTTTTTTTCTTCTTTTTTTTGCTCAACATACACCTTCACATACCCGGGTAACGCCGGGCTGAAATGCTAATATATATATATATATATATATATATATATATATATATATATATATATATATATATATATATATATATAAAGTGTGTCAATCGCTTTATTTCAGATTAGTAAAATATCAATACTTACTTAATATACGTCACAACAAAATGAAAATTGTACAATCACAGGGGTGTTTGAAGTTAGTTATTTCAAAATATCTTATTAAAATTCATGCCATATTCACGAAGTTATGAAATTTTATGCTTTCTCGAGGGAATTTCCACTCTCCATCGCTTTATTTCAGGTCGCTTAAAATGTTGTTTTAGAGCAAAAATATAATGGTTTGTCTTGCAAACTTAACATTTTTTTTTATATTTTTCTGTCAAATAATAATAAACAAACGCATGTCCTTGGTGTAAGCCTCATATAAATTATTTATCGACATATTCACCATTTTTTAAATAACTTAAAACAACCATTTGTTCTCCGAGGAAGTCAATTATTTGGCTCTGGCAACATCAAGACACTCTTTTAAGTAAATTGTCCTTTTCCCCCATGAACTTCTTTTTTTGATATTGAGCAGATATAATCAATGGGGTTAAGTTTTGGATAACACCCTGGTCAGGTCATGGGAGTTTCCCCAATGAATCCCATAGATTTTAGATTCAATGAAGGTTACAGTCGCCCCAAGCAGAATGGAATGGTACATTGTCATGTATAAAAATCATCTTAAAGCGACGTGACAAAGGTAGGTCATCTGACCTACCTTTGTCATGTCGACAATTTATTTTCCAAAAAGGTCGTGTACGCACTGCGGGTAAGCTTTACATCCTCTGGCACTCGACATAGCCCAACCAACTGATCCCGCTCTTGTTGGCGATGAACTCTATAACGGGTAAGAGTTCCCTTCGGCTTCCATATTCGGTCCATCTATCCGGACAGTCAAGTATAGCATGGGCGTCATCCCTAAATAGATCTGTTGGACATCCATTTTCATGCAATTTTGTGTCTAAGCCGTTCGTTTTTCCCTATGTTATTTGCTCAATGGAGGCCTTGGGAAAGAGTTGATGTTACTTACAGTCTTATTCAACACATTGTATCCGGTCTGCCTGGATCTTGGAGAGATTCGAGCTTTTTCAAACACGGGAGCACTTGTGCTGTTTGAATTTCAGTTGATTTCCCTACGAATTTTCCGAATATCACGAATGGTTTCTCCTAGTGTCCTTATTGTTCTGGATTTAATATACGGTTGTTCAAGAATGAGGCCAAGGTTCCTGGATCTCTTTCCAACTCCGTGGCTAAATCTTTGATGGAAAATCCTTCTGCGAGTCCAGCAACACTCATTTGCTTTTCGATAACCTTTAATGGCCTGATTTTTTGGCATGTTAAAAGATCTGCAATAAAGCGATTGGCAGTATGAATTTCTTAGTAATGAAACGAATGCAATAACTTCGTGAATATCGCATGGATTTAAAAACAATTGGGAAATAACTAACCTTAAAGCAGCTCTTTGATGGTAGAATTTTCACTTTTCGTGACATTTTTTAAAGTGAAATATTGATATTTTACTAATATGCAATAAAGCGATTGTAACACACACGCACACACACACACACACACACACACACACATATATATATATATATATATATATATATATATATATATTAGTTCTAGGTTACCGATAGCCAACGGTAAAAGCCACTCAATATAGCGAAGTATTGCTTAACAAGAAGAGCAACATATTTTATTTACTTTTCTGCAAACAAATTACATTATACCATGACAATAACAGAACTATTGTTGCCTTCAAAATATGCTACCACCGGATGACCAATATTTCTGCCTGCATACGAAGCTACACCTTAAGTGACATAAACAACATCGTTAATTTTTATTTAAAATTTCAATTTACAGCACCAGTCACGAGTTAACTACTGCGATAGAAAATTGGGTTTGATTAATGACGTTTTATATACATCAGATATAGTTTGTGAAGGTAACGGTTAGACGGCTAAAAGCGTAGATATGGGGCTTAATAATAAATACCATATGATTTGAACAACTTAGATTTTAGACAATCAGAAAGAAATTAGAAAAAAAAGGAAAAAAAGAAACGAAATAAATTTACAGGTCATATTTTTTCATGGTTACCGACTTTCACTTTTAGATAAGCTGGATTAATAACTGTTTTTCCTCCCAGCTTTAAATTTAATTATTGAGAACAAAGTTTAAATGAAGTATGAATCGAAATATATTTAATCTTCAATTATTATAACATTCATTTACTATAAATATAGGACTTTCTTCTGAATCTATTAGAATTACCAATGGACTATATGCATTTTCCTCATCATTCGATAAAGCTAAACGTTTTTCAAATTAATTTGAGTCAAATTCGCTCATTTATATCCCAGCTTACTGCTACCTTAATACCCTCTATGAGTTAAGACACAGTTACCGACATTCATATATCTGTTGCAAAATTTATCAATAACCTTGATGCCCGCTATCAAACTGGCCTGTTAACATTCTAATAATAGTACCTAAAACATAGAAAGGACACGTTTTCATTTAGTAAACCGCCGAGCTTCTCTCGGAAGCCACATATCTCCAATAAAGAGGAGTTTTACATCCAGTGCCCAGCAAGACTGCGATCCCCTTCTTAATCTAACTGTGGTCAGAATGGCCTTATCCCCGCGGATCAGGTGACCAGATGAGTGGTCATATTACTAAAGAAAATAAGGTAATCATGCACTTATTGATCCGTGCTGAAATAATGACGTTATTATTTAAAAAGACATTCTTAACATGGGGAGGGGAGGGTGTTCTGTATCTATTCTGTACTTTAACCTTACAATTGAATATAAAACATATCATAAAAATCTAATAAACCTTGGAAATACGAATTAAAAACAAAGCGCGGATCAGCAAGTGCATTATCACCTAAAATAGTAAGGGATAAATGTCTTCAGGCCTATAAATCTGTTTAATACAGATTTACAAGTCTTGGCAGGAGTTCTTGTGAATCGTTTACAGGTGGTTATCTGCGGATTGCTCGAGTGTAAGTAGAACTATAGTGATTACGGAAGGTCGATTTAGTAGAATTTGAACCTGATCCGTATAATCATATAGATTTTAGAAGTTGGCGCCTAAACCGTTCTGATGAATATAGATCAACCCAAGTCATTTGATATAATTGAACGTCGTTTGCAGTGATATGTACTCTTCATCCGAATTTTTGCAACCAGAGAAGACGGCTATTTCGTAGAGATATCTGTATCCGACGCCTGATTGGCAAGTCATAGATATGCCGAAAAGTTAACTTTCCTAGCCATAATACTTATGAAGCACTATACGTGGGGCCATGTGGTTTAGAGAGTTATTCCTAGCCGCATTCCTGACCACTCGGTCGAATATCGTTGTAGACTAAGATGTCCATCTCAGTTCTTAAACGAATGCCAGGCAGCACTCGGGCTGCTGCCGGGATCTAGTGACTTCGATCGGTCGTGGAAATCACTCGATTAGTAATTAGTGCACGGAGCCGCTTTTGGTACAGTTGTTTGAATGCGCCGTAGGCCAAGCGATCAATCGCAGTTCTAATGAACACTCCGACTGTTGCCTGGATCTGGTGACCTCGCCTGGTCTTAGAATGCACTACACCGGGAGTTAGTGGAGAGGGCGGCCTCTAGTCCGCTTTGAGTGCAGCAGTAACTTTCTGAATAAAGACCTGTAAAGGCCCGCTTTCAATGGAATTGGGCAAAGGACCTTAGGTATCTAAACAATACTGGATTTTGTTTCACCTTTCTATTGGTTCGTAAACCGATACGCTATAATTGTATGCGTTTCAGAATTGGTTTAGATAAAACCCTTTTTGTCAACATTGTTAGGGGTATCCCATTGAACAGTTAATCACGCGTTTTTCAACTGCCTGAAATTTGGGCGTATGCCAAAGTGTTAAAATCTCGTGTCGTCCCCAGTCATATATCGTGCTTGGATGTAATGGTTGTAGTTTACAACCTAGCTCCGCTGTGACAAAGAAAAGATAAATGGTGTTCTAAGCAACCATGGCCGTAGGTAGATTAGATGTTTAGTCTTCATGCATTGAAACGGAGGGTTTTATTTTGTATTTTAAACATCATCTAAAAATCAAAATAAGATTTGACAAAATGTGGTTGCCTCTTTCACTATTTTAGCGGAGGTGATTACGCACATATGTGCATTTACGCGAAATAGATTCGCGTAAGTTGTCCCTGCTAAGGCATAGCAGACGCCATCTTTAGAAATTGATTCGACCAAATGAATATCTACCAGAGCATCAGTTCCTTAGTCAGTAGTAATAATATCAGCTCGTCTATATTTTGTGTTAGTATACTACCAGATTGCTTTTATCTATAATATTATTTATTCTCAACTTGCTGGAGGAATATTTTTATTTTGGCGAATTTTTAAAGCTTATTTTTTTCTCCTCATCTTCTACCATTATTAATTGTAAATATTTTTGTAAAATCATTAACATTCTGCAAGTTTAATTTCAATTAGGTAAGTCCGTAGAGTTAATATGGTATTTTGGTGCCTGGAAGTAGTTTAGGGAATGGACTGAGTAGAAAATACTCCGGCTCCCTTTTAGATCTATTTTTTTTTATTTTTAGCCTTCTGACATATTTTCAGAAAATATTCTTTCTGAAACTCTTTTTGGAAACAAATATTAGTCTGAGTGATTTGCACATAAAGAATACGTCTGGATTTAAGAAGTCGTTCGTATGCAATCAATACTGCGTTATTATTAGATGTTATTAGATTATAAGTTATTTTCGGCATGATAAAGGACAGTTCTGGCGATTTACCCAAGGGTTTGATATTTTACAGTTAACATTGGCATGCCATGGATAATTTTGAATAAACATTCGGAGTCAGACATTCTGAAAATAAAGGCAACCTAAATGTAGAAAGGCTTGCTGTGTATAGCTGTTTAGAGACGATTAGATGTGTTCAGCTGTGTTAGAAGGGTTCTGCGTGTCTAGCCGTTTACGGAAGGATAACTGTCCGTGGCTATGTACGGAAGCTTTAATATGCCTGACAGGGTCGAGTCAGGGATTGGTGTGTCTGGCTGGGTAGAGTAAGAGCGTTCTGTGTCTGGTTGTATAGTGTAAGTAACAGCTGTGTTTGGTAGTGTTGTGTGAGGTCTAGCAGTGCATGTTGGTGTAGAGCGAAGTTTAACTGTGTCTGACGGTGTGGTGTGATAGACACCTGGGTTTAGAGGTTTACACTAATAACTGAGTCTTGCAGCCCAAGAATGGAAATGACGATCTAGGCACGGGTTTATATGTTAAATGATTTTTAAGCACATGGGCGGGGGCGTGTGATTTGACAGCATTCAATTGTATATGTGGAACGAAAGACGTTATAAAGAGCCAAATTTGAAACGAGAGGGGGTTGTTGTTTTTCCCAGCGTAAGAAACACGCCGGCGATTCAGAAGTCGTTCGAATGCTGCATATCCTATTTTCTTCTAATTAGATCTTATTAGATTTCAGCCCATTTTATTTTTCGATTTTTCGATGATTTTTTGTGTAAATCAAAACCAAATAATAAGCTTAAAATACATAGCATGAAAGTTTTCGATTCTTTGTTCAATAATTATCCGGTTAACTCAGATTCGCTTCATTTACTCATATAAAATTAATATACGAAAGTATACATTTATACGGAAACTTTAAGTATTTACTTCAACAGTACTCAATACGTAGGTAGAGCTAGTTAGTAACTTATAAAATATATATGGCGATTAAGCTACACTGAATATTCCGCGTTTCATCAACTCTAGGATTCTTCAGACTTATGCATAAGTCTGAAGAATCCTAGAGTGGATGAAACTCGGAATAGTCAGTGTAGCTTAATCGACATATATATTTCATAACTTAATATATATATATATTTATATATATATATATATATATATGTATGTGTGTATATGTTGTCGACATGCAGTTCTGTTTCACTGTATCAAAACTAAACAGTGCGTCTAGACATATACCGTCGACTTGACCGAAGGGATGTTTTAATCATCGGACCACGAATCAGTGCCGTAAATATTTCTCTTTTACTGTGGATTTAATCCACACCCGCCCGTCACTTACAGTGGTCAACCCATAAGTTTGATAAACTTATATATACCGAGTAATTCTGGTGTCTGACTGTTAACAAAACAGGAGTAATTTTTATTCGTAAAGTTTTATCAGAAGCGTTTATAAATACAATCTCCCAACTTTGAAAAAGCATACCCCATCAACTATGAAAAGTATTTCAACAACATGTAGCTTACTAAAGTAATATATACAGAACCACACACACACACACACACACACACACACACACACACATATATATATATATATATATATATATATATATATATATATATATATATATATATATATGGGTGTGTGTGTGCGTGTGTGTGTTTGTACATGCATTTATGAAAATGGAGAGGAAGCATAAGTTAGAGTTATATGTAAAATATATGCTAGGTGACAGACAGTTTGATAGATAACATAAAAGGTTTACACCTAATGAATTGTGAACTCAATAAAACAGACTCAAGTATTCAAGATATAAGATGCTGGAACAAGAATTTAATATGTAAGAAAATATAGAAATAACAAAAGTCTGGGATAGTGTTTGTCAAATAAATAGTTGACGGGTACAAATAGAAAGCCAAAACAAATGGAAGGCTGCGAAAACACATTAGAGATATTGGCATCATAAAGGAAAACAAAGAACGCTTATTGATGATAAAGAGCAGCTGATAAAGATAAATTCTTGTTTATATAAAGATATTTATCTGGGCACATGACATATATATGTAAGGGTGAATCGGGGATACAATGTATATCGTTCCACTAATACAACTCATTTTATGTATAGTTTTTTTTTTAATCTATAAAAGAGTGAGGTATAGAGAAAGAGGGAGTCAGGGTTCAATGTCATTCAACATATGGAATATGCGATAGACCGCCATGATCGAGTGCGGGAAAGGAAGTAGATATCATCTTCCTCCATATGTTAAGATAAAATGCGTCATAATTTAGGCTTCCTTGACTTTACCGCAGTGAATAATGTTTCGCTATTAAATGTTGCACCGGCTTCTGCGTCCATACGCATCTTAGTACAAATTCGTTTGACGGAGAAATAAATTATAAAGAGAGTCACAGATCCGCAGATCTTGCGAGGAAAACAGATATAGATTCACAGACAGTGGGATGCGGATAAAAATAGGCTAAACTCTGCTCACGTCTATATAAATGATAAAGAAAAAAAGAGAAAGCCGTAATTCTTTCAACAATTTTATGCCCCAACTGAGTGTAAATATTAAAGAGTTTCTTCACCAAAAAGGATAATCTTCTCCTGGTTTGAGGTGCCAAAATAAGTGATGATTTTTATTGCAACTTTGCAACCAAGTAAATTATATTTTGTTTTGGTTATGCGTGAGAGGCACATAATGGCGCAAATGATATTTAACAAACATGATCAAAGGCACTAATCTGAAATATACTACGTGTCTCAAAGGTGGTTAGTTTTTATTAGATTGTAGAGGGGCAGGTGATGGTTCTCTGGAGATAAACGAAACAGTCTGACAACGTGAGTGTTGAAAGTTCAAATCCACTTTTTTTCTAAAACGAATTACAGGATGTTGACAAAATTTGAGACTGCATTCAGAATATAAAAATAACTAGGACACCTAGATCGATAATAGAAGTTTCGGATCCATGCGATATGATAAGAATTAGAATGTGTGAAAATGAGAGAGAGAGAGAGAGAGAGAGAGAGAGAGGAGTATTAAGGAGATTGCGACGTACATGTTCATCTTGTTTCAGTGTGTCATTTACAACAATCGCTGTATATATCAGTGGGTATTAGTCGTTGTGCGCTGAGGCCAAGGTCTATGAGGGGTACAGTATCATGGTATTATTACACAGGGAAAAGTGTGATTTCATCTCTATCAGCCCAGCAATAACTTTAATAGTGGAATAGAAAATGTAGGTATTATAACTCAATTCCACCACTGGTGTCTCCTGATTGTACTTATCTACATCTATATTCTATCGATTTTATTTTAAAAAAAAGGCAATCGCAATATAAAAACTATTAATTTTTCAAGCACAATAAAACACGTGTTATGCTGTTTGAATTATCAAGTATAAAATCAACAAATTATTTATTATTCTCGAATTGGTAATAATTCCTTACATTCAAAAATGTAATTCTCCATAAATTTACATATATCTATAAACAAAATATAAATATCCAAAAGAATAAAGGTAGACTGATGTTTCAAGATGTGTAATATGAAAAGTAACTAGAATATGAAGACAATCTTTATGTTTCTGATAATTATAGAAGCAAGCAAACTCACAGAAAAAATTTAAACAAAGTTGAAATATAACTAGTTAACAAAGTGCAACAGGGATAGAAAAAACAATTGCACTTTAGAGAAATGTAAGAATCTTAAAATATCACACTGTTGGAATATCTTAGGAAGTTAATGAGTGTATGGCATTCAGTAGGATACCCCGTTCCAAGCAAAAGAAAATGATTAATATATAGTCTACAATATGTTATACTAGCCGGTATTGTGAGAAATTTAATTCTCACAAAGCAGTTTACTCCCTGGCAGAGGCAAAAGAAAACAACAAATTACAAAAGCCATATCTTCAACTCAAAATTTATTCAATAACAACAGTAAAGAAAAGTCATTGGTCATGGCACTCTCCAATTGTAAAACGGTGAACCCGTTTTGCCTCCATTACATTGAGCCGATAGTATAAACTCCTATTGTTGGAGTGGTAGTTCTCTTTTCCTCGAAATTATCCATATATATTCATGGTGTTCTCGGCGGGCATGTTGGCGCCTATAATTAGGCATAAAGCGAGTCGCTTGGGACTCTAATTGAAATGAGATAAGTTGCAATAATTTGTGAATATAAACATGAAGAAATGTTCATGGCTGTCATCTTGTACTAAGGATATTTTCAGCAATATAAAGATGTCTCTGCTTGTAGAGATGCACTCTTTGTTCACCAACAGTTTGTTGATATACTTGAAGAAATTGACGCAGCTCCGTTCTCATCTAATAGCTGCTAAAAAGGAGTCCTTCCCTTACCGAGTTCTGTACGTGGACTGAAAAATAAAAGCATGATACAAAAAAAAAAGCGCCAAGCAATTCACTTGACTCTTTCGAAACTAACCAATCACGGAACTGCTACTAGAGAACTGTGTAGGCGGCTTAAACAAGAAAGATGACTGTTCTAATGTAATTTCTCACAGTATTTATCTTTCGTTTGAATTGTTTTCCCGCCCACGTTAGGTTTGGTAAAATTGCAAAATACTTCTTCTAACGCAACTTTATAAGGGAGTTTCTAAATTGGATTCTGTTTTAAAGTTACAGAAAAAAACATTACCCGTTACTATTACATGTAAAAAGCATGTCTATAAAGCATTGATACGTGTATGGAATGTCTGGGCCATTTTGTTTACTCATGCGTAACGGCTAATCAAGGTTTAAAGCATACACAAGGATATGGTAGACGCCTAGTGTAAGTTAGTAAATATCGGAATGATTATTAGCAAGGTTTGTAACTGGTTAGAATTTAATGATTTAAAATGGCGGCTTAACATTTTATTCATTGGTAGAAAATTGCAGGCAACTCAATCAGAAATAGACGTCTAAGGAGAAACACATACATTATTTCAGTAAACATACAATTTGATCCAAATATTTTTACTAATGCATAAAACACAGAACTCAGATTCATAACACTAGACTTCCAGTCATTGACAGAACAAGTAATGATATTTCACAAAAACAAATGAAGTGCAGATAAAGCGCAATAAAAAATAATATAAAACACAAAATTTCTACAGCTATTGTAGAAACCAGAAAATAAAAGCAAAGAGTAATACAGTCAATTAAGATTCAAAATTCAAATATAGGAACAGAAAACAAGATTGTGTAATACAGTAAAATAGCACCAGCTAATAGCCACCATATTCTAACCAGTAAATTCATACAAAGTAGATAAATGACACGTATTTCAAATCTGACATTATTTGTTAATATTAAATGTAGACACATAAAATTAGTACATTCCTGACATCGTCCTGTCGAACTTCGGTTCGAAGCCGGTTATTCACATCATCGTTAGTAAATCATTCAAATGTTCCTGAAACAAATGTGATCTGTAGCATGATTTTTTGTACTTCATGTGTTTTAAGAAGTGTTCTCACACAATTATATAATGCCAAAAGCTGAAATGAAATCACAAGCAAATTTATAGAGACAAATTACATTGTTAGATGTAATCGTGTGTCATATTTGATGAAATTCTCCTTCTTAGATATGTTATAGAATATTACTGGTTGCTAACAAACAATTTAAATCTGCATTTCAAAGGCAAGTTTTCAATGACAGAATCAAAGGATTTAATAACTCATGCAGCAAGATCAGAATTAATGTTTCAAATCAACAATGACATCTTGAGCAAAGAAGTTTCGGTAAATGTCAGAGTTTCTTAGCTATAGTTGTGGAACGTGAGCAAAGGAGCTTCTTCTTAGCTGATCATTAAATAATGATAACTCCTAACGAAAAACTTTATCTTTCGAGTACTATACTGGGGACGTAGCTAGTGATCTATATATCTATAAAAACAGAGATGTGTGTGCCACAGACGGTTTCTGATTGGTTAATCCAATAATCACATCTCCTAAAAAACTATGGTTCCTACGTTCTTAAATTTACCATAAAATATTATGCCCTTATTTATTGCCCATCTTGGAAGGGTCTATTTTTTCCTACCTTGCCATTTACAAATTACAAAATTACGAAACTTACACCAGCCATCACAATCCAACCTCCGACACCACGTCCGCCATTCTGGCGCTAGCCGCACACACGTACACACAACACGAAAACAAACGCTGTCCTCCAAAGGACAGACTATTAGTACTACTACCCAGCACACGCGCACACACGCACACACGCACACATACACACGTTCACTACCGTCCTTGTGTACGTCACGTTGTTATGGCAACCAAGCCCACTGACTTTCATACCAAACACACACAGTAAATCTGAGTTGCTCCATTTTCTTATTAAATTACTTTGGTATGTTCCCGTTTATACATTCGTTTGCTTATACTTTCTTTTACTACATTTTTTTTTTTTTTTTTATTAAAGGAAGAGAGTAATTCGGGTATGCATACTAAACTGTTAACCGTTAGTTTGCGTGTTCGATCCTGATCGATTCTACTTTTTTTTAATTCTATTTGTTTATTAAATCCTATCCGAAGCGGGGAGGGGCTATACCCTTTCCATTCTACCTTCCCCCAAGGGTGGGTTCCTAACGGAAGGGCGTCCGATCCCCCACCCATCTACGGGCAAGCAGGGGAACTGGCCACCATCCCCCCACCAAAAGGGCATTTTCTCACCCGAAAGGGGGGAGCTTGGCAGTTTCTCCCCCCAAGGGAGGGAGCCGGTGTCCCCCCAAGGGTGGGGGGGGCGAAGAGGCCAGGAGGAGGTGACTTTTTTCTTTGGGGGGGAGAAGCCTCCAGGCACCCTCCTCCCTGAAGGTGGGGTTGGGGATTATCTCTCCCTGAAGGGGAGGGCGGCCGGCACCAAGCATGTAAATCCAGAGGGGTGACTTTTTTTGTTACCCCTCGGAGTGGGAAGAGGGCCCATCACCAAGTCAACGCCGGGTAACCCCTGCTAGTTCTGAATAAATTCTTCTAACCTTTATAAGAATACCGTGTGTAAATACTCTTGTGACGAATTATCGCCACAAAACTCGCCAACTGACTGGCTAACTTAAGAGTATGGAATAGTGATTTTATTCAATTTATTGCGCAATATATTTTTACTACTGCAACTTGTTGTTCGCATCTTTATTTACTGCTATTTTTAGAAGTACAAAGCACATAAATCACAAGTGAATGAAGTTTCACCATGAAGGCACAAAGTAAAGTTATTGAGGGGCACGGATGAATCCGTTGCAAATGATAGTTCACAGCACGATTCCTACTTTGTTAGCAGAAACAGTAAACAGTTCGTCTTATTCAATAGTAATGCAATCACAGCAGGAAGTTAAACAAAAAACAAAGCTAGAACTTGTTCTACATCTAAGACAGTTCATTATAGTGTAGGAAAGTAGATTTTGAAATTCGGCATCATTTTCTGTGACAAACTCACGAAATTAGTCATGCTGCAATCCATGGAATCGAATGTAATTTACACCGGAAAGAACATGCTTCAGGACAAATTACAGTATCAAAACCTTAACAGAAAGTGTTTTTTTGTTAAATGATTCAGTGTCAGAGGTTTTACGTAAATAGAATACTTTACCGCTTGTATCTTATTAAGTCATTTCTTTTTCCACGCACATTTCTGCTACTATATGTTGTTAAGCACTTCAATTGCATGGATTCTATTGCACTCGACCTAAGATGTTTGTATTTCTGCAAAAATATACACGCGTATTAGTTTCCATGAATGCTGTAAATGGATGGTAGTTCCACGGTAATCGCAAAGTAAGCATTTATTCCACTAACGAACACTATACTTGAGATGTGTCTGATACACCGGTTTACTCATCAAGTGAAACTGTGAGAAATTCTATTTAGAGCCGCCATGTTTCTTGTTTAAGCCTCCTACACAGTTGTAGTAGACGACCCGTGATTGGTTAGTTTGAATGAGTCAATTGAATTGCTTGGGTCCCTTTTTATCATGCTTTTAGTATTCAGTTGACGTGAAGCACTCGACAAGACGAGTCCACACAAGAGCGGCTCACAGGAAAAACCTTACCAGGAATGGAAGAGCCACTACTCCTTCATGTTATTTCACGAAACTGTTGATGAACAAAGGGCTTACATCTCTACAAGCAGAAACACCATTATATTGTCGAAGATATCCTAACTACAGGATGGCATCCTTTAAACTTTTCATTTTTTACTAAATATTGGATTTTTTTCTCAATTCAATTAGAGTCCCAAGCGACTCGCTTTATAGGCGCCGACATTCTTGCCGAGAACACCATGAATTATCAGGGATCCTTTCGAGGAAATATTGAACTACCCCCCCATCAAAAGGAGTTTTACTAATGGCTTCCTGTTTGGGAGGCAAACCTTTCCCAGCGTTTTGCAGTGGACTGTACCAGAGCCAATGACTTTTCTTTGCTATTATTGAATAAAGTTTGAGTTTGGAGATATCCTTTTTGTAATTTGTGAATTTATTTGGAATCTGCCAGGGAGTATTGAGTTTGTGAGAATTAAATCTCTTACAAAACAGAAAAAGAACGTTTTAAAATATCTAGCTTAATCTTTCAAATATGACATAATATTTCTCCTGAGATTACCCACTCAACGAGCAACAATATCCACAGAGATACTTATTAAACCTGCATAGACTTTTCGAAACACATTTCTTTTCAACCTCTGTTAGACATTGTTATTAAGTTACCTTCTTAAACAATATTCGCATAATAGTAACACTTGCCTTCGTTGCTGCCTCATTCTCCGTATTCTTTTTTTTTTTTTACAAAAAAATGGATTGTATTGATTACAAAGCTTTTTAAAAAATTCAAATATTGCTTTTCGGAGCTTACAATAAATTGCGAGTGATCTGTAATTATACTTGGATAAATAACCGTGTCGATATGATTAAAATTATCATTAAAATAAAATTTCAGGCAATTATTATTTAGCAAAGTTTCGTACGTTTAACGGCCAATTGATAGAAAAGAAGTGTCTTTGTTGAACCACAAGTGAATGATACATATTTGATCCCTGTCAATGATGAAAACGTAGCTTGATTTCAGTGTTTTTCACGGATGTTACGTGCAAATAAAATACGACGTTTTAATACAGCAAGCAAGCAATAGAAAAAACATCTGAATGTGATGCAATAAATTGGGTAAAGTTATAATTTATGGTAAAAATCAAGACCAATTTGGAAATTACAGAAAAATGGTACGGATTAGGAAGAACATATTTCCAATGTTTGCTGTTGTCAGAACAAACGTTACAAAAGAATATAGTATAAAAAAATGTTTTGTTTTCAGCATGAACAATTAAATGGACAAATATGTTTCTTTTTTTATTATATCTTAATCCGCTCATTTTTTCTCATTCCTTCTTTATTTATTTTTGTATTGTTTTGGCGTAAATTTCGTGATGAAAGTGTTTTTTTTAGATTATTATTTGCACATTAACAGGCAAATTCGACAAATGCATATGATAAAGAAATAAGCCGTAGAATTTCTTCGAAAGGCGAATATTAAACAATGATGATGTTTCTGTTATTTCTGTGGACTTGTCCCTGGATGTAATTCCTTACTTTTTATTTTTCATCGTTTACAACATACTTTCGATCTAGGAGTCAGCTTCCGAAAGATCATTCGACGTCTCGTACTGAACTTTCATTTTAAATTTCTTGTAACTTAGCTTCTATGCCGTTACAATGTGTCCCTGTTGGCGATTAATTTGATGATGCTTATTACATTACTAGGTAAAAATAGCCGGCATTATCTTGATTCTGTTTCTTGTCCAATTTTAAAAAATATTTAACCGCCCGTCTCAAATGTACTATTGCAGTGGTTTACAAAATTCATTAAGTAAAGTTCGACCTGTGAAATAAATGAAACGTTTCTGCAATGCTTAGGTGCATAAGGCCATTGAAAACGAATGCCGAACTAAACGGTCAAGAAGAAAACAAAGCGGCAGGCACATAGAAATAGACGTATTTTATATTCTTTGGTTCATTACATTTGCTTTTTATTGAAACAGGTTCTACGAAAACACATATTTTTAATCATTTTCTGAAGGAAAAGAATAAAAACAGCACACAATTGTCACACATTTCCATTTATCTTAATTTTACTGAATACTTTTTACGTTTTCAAGAAGAGCTCCGTGTGCTGCATTAAAGATGCTCGCGATCGTTTAATACGCAGGCTGTGTTTTAAAGAATCCTGTGATGAGTACAAAGGCTAATATAGTACATACAAAAGAGCATGCCACCAATAACTATCAAATAACATTCACTACATTCATTTCCTTCAGTGAATATAGGAAGTCACGCTTGACATACAACCCTGTGCGTTTTTTCAACATCAGGAAATAGATCTGTATCAGGAAATGCTAACTATTAAGCTAGAAGCAATCTACAGTATTTGACTTGACGTAAAAATTACTATGCGCACATTTTCCTCCCTAACCTCAACTAAAGACACATCTTTGTAGCGTGAAGCGACATATATTTCTGTTCAAAATCTAAACTCTGACTTATGAAGGGACTCAATGTTCCTCATGTAAATAAGAACTCCCTAAAAAAAAGACAATAGTATAATAATAACGTCTATTTCATAATATTGTAAAATTTATTTTCATTAACATTGGAAATCCTTAACCCAAAACAAAATCACATTGCAGCATACTAGGTATAGTCGTTTACGAATGCATAAACAGAACTAAATACACTTCATGTCTATGTAATTGTTAACTTTATTGTATTGTACTGAAGATTCTGAGAAGATTGGATACGTTATTACTATATTGTTAATGTTGTCTTTTTGGTATTTTTTTTCTTTTTGTTTAATGTTCGAATAATGTAATCAAAATATATATATCATAGATATCATTGATTTCCGGAAAAATAAGTAAAGTAAAAAAAGGCAGTTATCATAGTCTTGTTTTCATCTAATTAACCGTGGACAACGTTCTTTAAGTAAAATATATTTAAGATGCCAAATTTTATAAAAATGGTTGGTCTCGACCAATCGCTTTGTTAAACACAGTATAAACAGCTTTCTTAATATTTTCTTTTTGAAAGACATAAATAGTCTGCAATTCTCTTTTTTTTATATTTGTGGTTAAGCTTCGCGCATTGTTCAAACAGTTAAGGTTTGAGTTAAAATGCTGACTTGCGTTTGATGTCCGAATCATTTAACCACAACTCTATTTTTCCTACACAGTGATGACTTTCAGCAAAGGCTTGAACACCTTTCTGTCTGGATAGTGACCAGTTAAAAATACGTATCCTGATAGTGCCTGTAGCCTTTTTAATGATCTGTTGCGTTGTTTAAGGGAAGACTGTGTTAATGTCTCAGAAAATGCTGACAATAAATTAGAAATAATACAAACAATAAAGTATTTTATGAAAATCCTATTAAAATTATTAATATCCGAGTGGACTAATAAGAAAAGAGGGGAGACAACAGACGCAGCAAAAGAAAAACTGGCCTAATAGGACACTATGTATGAAATTTATGGCAAATTTGGCATATCTTATTTGTTTGAAAATATAGGTTCTTTTTAAAACAAGATTTCTATAAGATTTTAATCATAGGATATTATTATCTTCAAAAAGTTTGCAATTTTACATGTAGTTGAATCTCTTAGAACTAAAGATATGAGCATTTCAATATTCGATCATTTGAAGAGTATGAATACACCTATATATATATATATATATATATATATATATATATATTCAGGTGGAGGGATACATAGATAGATAGATAAATAGATAGATAGATATAACACTTTTTGGAAATCGCGATAACTCTTGCTCAAAATTAAACAAGGAAAGGTTCGTTAAAAATCTTATGACCTGAATTGTGAATTTCTCACAAAAACAAAATGAGAAGTGTAAGAAATGTATTTGCTACACTCTCAATTTCCTCTCTGCAGAGGCAAATGAATTCCACAAACAAAATACATTAAACTCAAACTTTATTCAAAAATAATAGCAATGAAAGTTATTCGGTTCTTATATAGTCCTTTGGCAAAACGATGGAGTCTTTTGTTCGAATTCCTATTCTTGGAATGTTAGGTCGTTGTTCCTTTGGAAGGATTCATGACCATCATGGAGAACACAGCGGAGATGATGGCGTTTATAATCAGACATAATGTTAGCCCCTTTGGACTCAAGAAGAAATAAAATAAGATCCGGTAATTGAATAATAACATGCCGAACAGTAGTAGAATGTCCTCCGTGATTGGAATGGGTTCAGCAAAATAAGTTGTCTCTGCTTGTAGAGATATGTCCTTCGTTCACCGATTGTTTGGTGTCCAGGAATTGTCTTGGCTCGCTAGTAAGGGAACCGCTGTTTGAGTATATACCGTTCCGTGTTTTTTCTCAGACTGAAAAAAAAACCGCATGAATACAAAAAAGGCCCCAAGTCAAATCACCTGACACATTCAAATTTAAATCAATCACAGACCTGTTACTAGAACTGTGTGGCCCGCCTAAAGAAAGATGGCGGTTGTATATGGAATTTCCCACACACTGCCAAGGAGGAGAGAAAAAAGTAATGGAGAATCATTATTTTCTTTACCAATACAAGTTAATTAATAACGACGAATAGCAATTAAATCCAATAAACATAAATCTTAACTTAGACAAATTTAGTATTTCAGTATGTTTTAATGCAGTTAAATTTCTTATCCTTAATGGGTTTGTTTGTTGACGATTTAAACTGAGATTCAAAAATTATAACCTTAATTCAGTTAAACATTCTTAATATTACACTGCTCTGACCGTCGAACATTATTGTTTAAACAAATGGGGGATCAGTTCTCTATATTAATGCAGCGTAAAATGAACAACGACCTCATGGCCACCTTGGCCATTAAGTGCGTGTTTATTTTACGTTAAATTGATAAGGAAATATCGTCCCCGCTTTTTAAAACTATAATTTATTCATATCATCGAAATTAATCGTTTTCTGGGTTGGTATCTGTTGTGTTTGTCTTCAACACACTCGAAAGCCTTTAATATATGTAAGTTTAAATGATTTTTTGTGGATTGAAAGATTCTGCACCTTAAGCAATAGTTCAATCATAGTCATTTGTGTTCCAAGTTTTGCATATGAATCACAAAATATCTTAAATTTTCCCAACCCTTTTGGTTATGATAGAGGAAAGATTAAACTTGCTGCAATAGTTTAAAATAATCTGAAATAACAACACTATCTATCATGTGTATTATTTATCATATGTTAAAAATCCCCTGCTTAGATGTTTATACATAACGGAAATTTCACACAGTGTATACAAATTATTTAATACTGGAGATATTCATAATCGTACTCTATTTCCAGAAAATTGGAGATATAACATCTAATAATATTTTAAATCAAGTCGCTCTTTGCTATTATTTCAGATCATTTATAGCCGTAGCAGCAAGTTTTAGTCTCCCCTCTATCAAGGCCAGAGTTTTAAGTTATATATATATATATATATATATATATATATATATATATATATATATATATTTATGTATGTGTATATATATAAAAGTAAAATATAGTATTCTCTGTAAAGATATATATATATATACCTGTTATAATATATATATATATCAATATATATTATAGTATTTTATGTTAATGTGAACATATGTATATATATATATATATATATATATATATATATATATATATATATATATATATATATATATAAGTTCAATTCACAAATTTTGAAAATACATGTTTTTGTTTTTTTTTCTCAGGAGAGTGTATCTTACAGATCTGTTTCTTTAACAATCTTAAACATTCAGTAAATCCATGTTATCACTGTATGTTTGAATGTAGCAAACTAATGCGAGAATTTTATGGAGAAATAAAGCATATTCAAACCCAAGCTTTACAGGTTACAGAGAGTTAAACTCATATCACTGATGTCGAGAGTGTAAATCTCGTTGTTATTCAGGTTTCTATCTTTTTATTTATTTATTTTCCACTTCAACCGTATTCTCCTATTTACAATTATTCTTTTTACTCCTTTTATTTAATATAATTTATTCGTTTACATTCATATACCCAATTTATTAATTATTTTATATCATTTTCAATTAAAGTTATACTGTTTAAAAAATTTTTTTACATCATTCGTTTTTACTTGTTCGTCTCCCAATACTGAAATAGCCGTACTTTCATGTTTATGGCAATTCCTTTTATTTATCTCATTTAATTTTCCTCCTTAAATTTATTTTCTCGGTCTATTCCTTATTGTGTATTATAATCGATTCATGTTTAGAATGCATGGGGTTATTAGTCTACGAGAAAGCATTTCGTTTCGTATATATCCGCTATTTTTATCTTTACTTAATCATCTCCCTTTTCTTGTTTTCTAATATATATATATATATATATATATATATATATATATATATATATATATATATATATATATATATATATTAACATTTACTGGTTAATTTGTTGATTAATCTGACTATCTATATACAGTTTTCTTTACCATTACATTTCTATTGAATTAAGAAATTTCTTTCTTTATAAAATCTCACCTTGTTTTGGATCTCACTTCCTTGTTATCTACTTGTCATATATATGCTGCGCTTCTTAGCTATATAGATTATAGGAATATTTTGTGTTGTGCTGTCTTTATTTATGAGTTTACTCCCACCCACTTAACAAAATTGTGTAATCTATGCTTATGTTTTTCATGTCTTATTATTTGCATCGGTTTTAGTTTGTTGTGATTTCAAGACCAGGTTTCCCCATAATTTATATTTGATTTATATTTTCGATATAAGCTATAAGTTATACACTAATCTCCTTTTTATTATCTTTATATCCCCTCTCTTATTCATATTTCTTATATTTGTTCGTTTATATAGCTTTTATTTTTGTTATTTTTTTTTATTTAGTCTGGTAAAATGCGATAAAGCAGGAATTTATTCTTACGCAAGCATCTTTGCATTTCCTCCATCGGCTGACTCTATATCGCTTCGACTTCGTGCTGATTTCTCTTCTCATAATGACTTGGTTTGTGTGTTTACCATCTACGGATCAGGGTAGATTTGCAATCAACGTCACCTTTAATTTGATAGGCAATGAATACATAAAGAAAACCAGTGGTCATTTTTCTTATAAACAAAAACAAAAATAATTATTTTCTGAAATTTACAAAACTATGATCATTTATATCTCTGACTCAGGATGCAAATATTCGGGGACTGGTGATGTTCATTAGTAAAGTTATGGCGAATAACCTTAAATCCGAGCGTCTGTCTCTGCACAGTATATATTCAGTAGTTTTAAGTAGAGTTGGACTTAATTCTAGGGTTCTGTTTTCTTAAACATGTGGCCCTACAGCGAGTGTGTCAGGGGCTTCTCTCTAATTGGTGTGAAAGTCCCAGGCAGTTGCCAGAGTGCGTGTTGTTTCTCTTTGACTATTGAAAAAAAATATTTAAGCAGTTAGCAGAATGTGTCTTAAGTCAGGGTTTATGTTTATCGTATTGATGTGAAAGATCCAGGCAGCTGGCAGATTGTGTTTTAATTCAGGGTTGCCTCTCTTGCCTTGTATGAAGGTCACAGGTATTTGGCAAAGTGTGTCAGGTTAGAGGTTTCTCTCTGACTGGCAATGTCAACATGAGGATTTATTGCCCTCACCTTCCATTGGGTCTTTTCTTTTCACCGCTACTCTCTTGAGAGATCCCTTCTGTTTTTTTGCCGCATTTCCATGACCAGGATCTTTCTTAGAAGGGACATTTTGTATGATTAATAAAAAATAATTTGGTTGTGTGGGGTGATCAAATTCTCAGGACAATAATTAATAGACATTTGACTTTGTATCCACCATATTATTTTTCCTTCTATAAAGAAACGCTTAACATCTGGCCTATATATATATCGGGAAAATCAATAATAAATTGTGATCACTAAGTTGGTTAATTGCCTTTTCTTAACAGGGATGAACTATTTAGCTGAACCTGTCAAATCGCAATTGGGTGCCGTTTCTGACATTTTTTTAGATATCTTCATATAAGAGCGTTACTTTTCTAGTTAGTGCTCTTTTTAATTGCTGTTTATATCAACAGAAATTATCATGAAATATAAAACAGTTTCAACCCTATCAATATCCACAAAAAAGTGTGTGTGTGTGTGTATTTCGTTGATACCATAGAATTGTTCTAACTTTATTTCTATCATTATCACTAGTATCATAATCTCCATCGCGACAACCATCATCATCATCATCATCATCATCATCATCATCATCATCATCATCATCATCATCGTTACATGTAATCTTACACTTATCGCTCTTTTTCTTGATTTTCCAAATAAAGCATTATTTTGGTTAAGTAATATGATGTGAAGAAGGACAGGTTATTTAAATTAATTAATTTGTTTAGTTTACATTATTTAGTAGAATAATTTCAGAATGTTATTTTTGGAGTTGTCACCAGATCCGGTTCCTTTTTTTTCATTTCCCCTACTGAGTTAGACGCCCCTCTCTCATTATTACTTTTTGTAGTCTATTTACCACTTTATATTTTCTTTTACATTTACTTTACTAGTTCTATTCACGATTTACTTTATTCGTCCACATCGTAAATTATCACATTCGACGGTCTATTAACTTTGCTTTGTATTTGTTGCTATTTTGAACGTCTCTCAGCAACGTAATTTGCCTGTACTATCCGGATTTTATTAATGCTAGATAAAAGAATGCTTTACTTATATATATTATATATGACTTGCTTGCTTTGCGATAGTTTAGAATTTTTTTTTGGAAATACTAGGGATGATGGCTTTGTATACCTTTTGGATAATTTGATTTGCAGTTTATGTTGTATAAATTTTAGTTTCGTTCATGGTAAGTGTCGTTTGAATCATTTTTAAAGTTTAGTGTAACATCTAAGAAGTTTACTATTTTGTTGTTAACATTCACTGTTATTTCAGATTTAATTCACAAAAGAACTGCTTAATATTTAGTCTAGTTTTCTCTAATGTTCTATTACTTGTTTCCCGACAAATATTGAATCATCCCTGTATAAACTCTCATGTAAGGCTAGATTTTTTTTTTATTTCCCTCAAAATGAATAATTGCACCAGATCAGTGTTATGTGCAGAGTTTGGGGGATACACTATGATATCAACATTATATTTATTTTGCTAAGTCATAGTTTATTTTTATATTTTATCAGCGTTATCTTTGCAAATTTTACTATGTCTGTTTCAAATGCAGTGATGTGTGTTTACTTTATTACTAGTTCTAACGCCTTTTCAAGTAACCTAGAGGAAATAGAAAGGTAATATGAGTCTATGGTCGGCACATTAAATTTCCTGTTCTTTTTTGTGGAATCGTATAAACCAGTTAATAACCTCTTCAAGGGAGATTCAAATGTTATGTTTAGCCTTGTTATTTAATGTGGTATGGATCTATAAAATAGTGTATTACTTATACAACCTAAATCTGATATGCACGGTGATATTAATCTAATATATATATATATATATATATATATATATATATATATATATATATATATATATATATATATACATATATAATTAAGGAACTCAATAAAAACTATAGACGAAATCCTACCTAAATTAAAAAAACAAAATTTGTCATAATCTGTGGAAATCATCCGAAGAGGTAATTAAATGGTTCGGCACACTACCCCAAGGCAAAAATAGATTTTTTTGTGTGTTTGATATAGATTCATATTACCCCTCTATTGCATTAAATTTCTTCGGGGAAGCACGAAAACTAGTTAGATAACTAACAATGATAACAAATTTGTAATTAGACATTATAAGACTAGTTAGAGGAACTCTAATTAAATATGATAACAAACTATGGACCAGAAAGAACAGGAACCTCAACTTTGACGTCACTATGGGGTGTCCGGATAGTGCACAAGCAATAGACCTTGTAGGTCTTTATATACTAAATAAACTATCTAAAAAGATCCCATGACTAAAAGGAGGACTATACCAGGATGGTGCATTATTTTACTTGAACTCAACAAATAGTTTATTTGAAAAAAAAAAATTAAACAATTCTTCAGTAAACTGAACCTAGATATAACAATAGACCCAAATCACAAATGTTTAAACTTCTTAGACATAACCCTGAATCTAGACAACAACTCCTATGAACCCAACCATACACCCAACCAAACGCTATTCTACATAGATCACAAGTCCAAACATCCGACCAGTATGAAAAAAGCACTTATACATAGCACCTAAAAAAATATCCAATATATCACAAAATGAAGAAGTATTCAATAAAAACAAGGAATGTTACAACCAAGACTTAGCTAGATCAGGATATAAAGAAGAAATTAAATTTGTTAAGGAAACTCAAAACAACGGCATAGATAGAGAAAGAACAATAAACGATGCAAATGTAATACCTTACAACATGTCGATGAGGAAATATAAAAGAGGAAAAAAGAGCAACAACAAATGAAAAAAATAAAACATACAATAAACACGAAAAAGAACAATAAAAAGATAGACCATAATAAAACTGAAAGAGAAGTTAAGAAAAATAGAAAGAAGAGCCACACATGGTTCAATCCACCGTTCAGCCACCATATAAAAAATAGCATCCCAAGGGAATTTTATCAAATTATAGAAAATAATTTCCAACAAGATGGTAAACTAAGTAAGATCATTAATAAAAAAACACTGTTAAGCTATTTTTCTCAACCTAAGCTAACTTAACAAATACCATAATTGACTCAAATAACACAAAATTAAATTCTTTTTTGAAAAAAAGAAATAGGAGAAAAAATGAATCTAACAATTTAAAAGAATGTAACTGCCGGGACCCTAATGAAGATCCAATGGGGGTACTGTTTAACTTCAAACGTAGTATACAAATGTGAAGTTATAACAAGTAATGAAACTAAAGTATATGTGCGGATCATCTAATCTTGCTTTAAGGACATCTATCGTAATCACGTAGCATCGTTTAAAACTGAGAAAGAAAATAACACCAAAAATAACGAAAACAACAACAATGTAAATAAAAATGAAAACAACGATAGAAAGTATCATTACAATAGTGACAACTACTATAACGAAAATAGAAACAGAACCAATAGAAATAGCGAAAACAACCGGAAAAAAACAAAGAAAAACTCAACCACTTTAGCAGTATAGATTAAGGAATTAAAGAAAAATAAAACTGAATATAAATTAAGATGGTCAATAATTGAAAAGGGGAAAAATATAAACCTAGCAAATCGAAATTATGCAACCAATGTATATTGGAATCTTACCATATGCTAATATGGAAAGAAAAACTATTAAACAAAAAACTAGATGTAATCCACGAGTGTTTTCACAGAAACAAATATAAAAGCTATATTGTTTACCGCTTTATCAATCGGAACTATTACAGCCTTTTCTTTAAGTATTTTAAGTGCCTCTCGTATTTCTGAATTTTTAAAAGGGGTTTGGTTTTTCTAGGGTGTTTAAATTGTTTTGTATGTTTAACCTTTTCATTTACCCATTGAATTATACTATTTTCCATGCATCAATTGTAGACTGTGCTAATTTATATTTATTTACCATAGACATAATAAAACCTTCTAGTGCTTTAGTTACTTCTTTAACGCATTTAGTGTAATTTAGGAATTTAGGTTCTCTATAATTTGGACCCTTACTAAGTAGTTTTCTTAATTTAGAATTATTTACTATCTTTAAATCTCCTGTAATTACATGTTTTATCTCATTATTACAGAAAGGAGAGGAATTACATTCACATTCTGGAATATTTATATTATTATCATTTATATTTATATGTTCTACCGTTTTCTTATAATTGAAAATCTTATTGCGTATTGTTGGCCCTAGTTTATATGTAACAATTGGTTTTTGATCTCTTGTCTGTAACTCATTTGGTAGTAATTGTATAGTTTTTTTGTTTATTAAATATTTTAGGTAAATTTACATCATCAGAACCTTTATTTTCATACAAAACTACACACGCATGGAATTAATCTACCAATAATTTCAGAATCTTGTAAGTTACTTTTTTTTAACTTTAATATTCAACCCATATGGGTAAATTACTCGCAGTTTTTTTAATTATATCGTCTTCCTTATCCTGACGTATCCTTAGGATAACATTATCTACATTACCTACACTATTATATCCATTACTTTCAAACTTTTCAATTATTTGTACAGAAAAAGACGACTGACTACAGGTTTTTCAATTATATATATTATATATAATTATAATTATATATAATTATATATATATATATTATATATATAATTATATATATATATATATATATATATTTAAAATCTCCTCATGTTTCACTTACCTTTATGTGTAAATAAAATAGGACATAAAATCAATATTATTATGTTAGAAAAATAAAATAATTTGTCTTGTTTTTTTTTCTTTTCTCGGTAATATAATTATTTTGATTACAACAAAAAAAAATAGAACTTTAGAAAATAATTATTTTTAAATAGCTTTTAATGACATTAAATTCAAACATTACGCGATATGAAGTATAAACAGCTGTTTTTATATAACTGTTTTCCAATAATAAAAAAAATATTCAGATAATATAATATAAGACTTTGGAGATAATAAAAATTACAAAGGCAAAATCGACTAAAAAATTCGTTTGGATTTGATTATTTAAAATGCAGAGGTGATAATCAAAATTTGCACTTTTCTTCCAAAAATGTACGGGCGCCTGCAAGCAACAATATTTGTAGATAACTGTATCAACAGAACAGGTTAAAATTAATTTATCGTCTGCGTAGTTCGTTATTAAATATCTATTTGTTTTATGAAAGGTAAGTCGTGTATTGTTTATTATCCATTTTTTATTGTACATTTTATTCATTCATAAATTTCTGCATGAATGATCTTCCATAGGAATTGACCAAAACAGACGAAACGATAACGTCACCACGTATTATCTATGACGATGACGTTTAAAACAACGGTTTAGAGGTACCTAACGAATTTAAATATTTTATTAAGAAAAAAGTAGCAGTAGCTTACACTCCCGATTATGTGTATAATTCATCAAGTAAGTGACCAGATATATGAATGTTCGTATACATTATATCAATAATGGATAAATGCATGCAAATTAAATTTACTGAACATAGAATAGTGCGAACATAGTTATATAAGCTTACAAAGATTAAAATATAGGTTTATGATAATTAGTCTTAATCTTAAAATACATTCCGTTGTTTTTTTTTTTTAATAAAATATTTAAATCCACTATCCTACATCTTGTTTCTATTTTGATTAAAATTGTTCCAGTAGTAGTACGTGAACATGTTTTAAAAAGTCGGGTATAGCTGATCATATCGGTATGGAAAAGGGAAACTATCTACCATTATGGGACGAAGTACAAATTATAGACAGAGAAGAACGGTGAAGAGTAAGACCACTCAAAAAAGCAATATATATGCTAAGGAATAATTATTAAATACGTCTAGTATAGAATTTAATACGATATGGGAACGAATAATTATAAGCAATAGATATAATATACATGGCCTAAGTATAAGCATTAATATAGATAGATATACCAGACTATATAGTAATAATTAGTAATAAACAGTGATGATAACAAAGAGAAAATAAAATCAATTGTAAAAGATGATATTCTCTTGAAGGTAAAAAACGACCAAACAATACAATTGCGAATTACTTAGGACCTGTATACCGTCATGTCTTAAGGAAAAGGAGCATGCAACTCTCGTGAAGTAAATGAGCGGTTCCACTCGAAATTCCGTCAAAATTCGCGAGTTCGACAGAAACATATCCGAGTTCAACAAAATACACCTGAAAAAGTCGGAGTTCACATCGACCGCGGCATTGTGAACATCTCACTCAAGACAGAAACAATTGCCAATGAAACCAAATACTACGAATAACCAATCCTCATCAAATATTCAGAAACGCCATGAAATTCTTTTTATTTGCGTTCGCGTTTCTAAGTTATGTCGGTGTTGATCATACTATATTGCCGTAGGTATATAAATTAATCTGACTAAACTTGTATTACAAACGGTGACAGCTTATTGTCCTGGTTCTATTACTGCTCTGCTACTCATTGATAACTGAATGGTCCAGTGCACCAGGTTTGGAAATAAACTTATTTTCAATGTATTTTTTTATTATTTCATTTTTATAAAACGAAAAGCATGTTCGAGTTTCACAAAAGCAAATGCGGTTTTTATTTTACATCTTTTCGGTGAATAAATGAAGGAAGCTGTTGCTAATGAATAATGTATGAACACACAGTAACAATGAGATGAGAAATCTATAATACAGAAATAGTATTTGTTAAAACCAACAGTCTTAAAAAATCAATATTTATAAATACTATCCAGTTTTACTACTAACACATTTCTTGAGATAAGAATAAATATAATATTTTTAGTAATTACATACATTATGTTCCCTACTCAGTGAAAAGGAATATTTATCTGTTTCCTTCTGTCTTCCGCTTCTCTCTCATTCTTTCTCTGTATTTATATATATCTATACATATATATATATATATATATATACATACACATATATATATATACATATATATAAACATATATATATATACTCTGCCTCTCTCTCTCTCTCTCTCTCTCTACTCACACACACATACACACACACACACACATATATATATATATATATATTACATGGAGGTCACCAATTATCAAGGTCCGGAAGCCACTCGGGGATAAGAGTTATTGCGTGTACAGTAATCCATGGCGTAGTATCGTAGTAATCATTCGTATTAAAGATATGATAAAGTGTCTCACTTAAGGGGGCGGTTCATCAGGAATTTGTTTTTGTTGGACTTGAAGACACCCAAATTGTAGTCAGGTGGGAAACAGACAAACGAAAGAGAGTTTCACAGGCGTGCACTTCTGAGAAAGAAGCTTTACATCTCACTGGCATGATTAGTTCTAGTGATCTTCGATTCGGCAACATTGTGGCGGTGTGCATTGCTAATAACAACAACGCCACGAGTGAAAGTACGCACTATATTTTATGTATCCGTTCAGTCTCCAAAGACAAAGTATACCTCTGTAGGGGAAGCTGCGCATGTAAGTCTGAGGCAATGGTTTCGCAATCTCTAACCAAAACCCTCCTGAATCGGTAATGCCTGAGTCCAGTAGCAAGAAGAAGTCTAGGACGACGGGAAACATTGCCGAGATAAGCCAAGAGCACATACAGGTCCTAAAAATCCCAAATAGTCACCTCTTATAGATTGACCTAGTTCAACGTTGCTTAACTACCGTGTCACAGCGGGAACCAATGTGCCAACGTTATTAACGCGCTATTGTATCGCTTTAAATTTCGGTCGAGATTTTTTTTCTGGCGATAATTGCATTTTGCTCTCAGAATTTTACAAAATTGCTTCCCTTACATCAGAATCACTCCACATTCTTGGTACTTAAGGCAACATAATACACACACACACACACACACACATACACACACACATACATATATATATATATATATATATATATATATATATATATATATATATATATATATGTATGTATCGGTTGTATCGAATGGTTTATTAGATGTAAATCTAACCAAACTCGCATGATTAACAAAGAAAATATAAACAAACATATATATATATATATATATATATATGCTACTTTGTGTATGTCGTTTATATATATATATATGTGTATAGATATACATATATATATACATATATATATTTATAATATATATAATATTTATATGTCGTTTATATATATACATACATATATTTATAAAAATGTAAATATAGATATACGTATATATATATATATATATATGTATAAACGTATTTATATGTATATAAATTATATATATATATATATATATATATGTCTGTGTATCAAAAATAAAGTAAGTATATATTTATAGCAATTCGTATATATATATATATATATGTATAAATATATATATAGAGAGAGAGAGATAGATAGATAGATAGATAGACATTGATATGTATGCATAAAATATTTTGATACTATTACAGATTGTGCTCTAAATTCTTGAGTTCTAAAAAATGGAACATTCGAATTCGATTTTTTAAAAACATCTAAATATTTATCTATATTGTTGTCTTTTCCTTATACAATATGCAATATGAAATTCTCCTATGTAATGTGTGTATTTTTCTTTGCAAACCTAAAAATACAGTTGTAAAATAGAAGGTGTTATATAGATTTTAGTTTCACTGCTTGTATAAAAAATATATATCTATTTTATTATTAGAACCAACAATTGGAAATTAACAGTTCGTGTAAATTTAATGGAAGATAACCTCAGAAGAATTTTGAATTATTAAAAAGATTTAAAAAGATGGTAAAATGCGTTATCGCTGCTTTAGTTACACATAATATAAGCCTATTCTTTGTGTGCTGTGTTAGATATTCATAGCAAGAATATGTCTTTTGGATAACTCATGCCAATCACTTCACATCTGTGAAAAAATATTAACACAGTATTTCTTACTCTCAGTGTACAACATTGTAATCTTAACATGGAATTTTTCAAAAGTACGTCTCATTAGCAAGCTTTTAAAATAGTCAGAATTTATTAGTTCATTCATTATGTGAAAATCTCTTATAATTTTGCACATTATTCAACTTGCCATCTATCTATTTTAATATGTGTCAATACTTTGTCATATATAAGTGTTAGGTAATTCATGAAACAATAAAATAAAAGCAGTATGAATCAGCCTAAGAACGTGTTTATTAGTTGTCTGATATTTAATAATTTAGACGTATATTCATACGGGTGACTACACAAATGTAGTATTTAACGTGTGCCTTTTAGCATAGCTAACATTTTACTTATATAATCTGTTTAATCGAGAGGTTATTATTTTTATTGTATTACATTTACATTTACAGAATATTTCAACTCTGTGTTTTGACGTAATCATTTATTTGTAATTACAAATCTGTTTCTCCAAAACATTTTGCAAATGTAAGAAATCCCAAAGTTTTTCATCAATTAAGCTGCCATCATCGACATTTTTAAATAATGTAAAGTAATTATCGATTTCTGGTCTTTTTAGATTATTTGATCGTTTTTTTGTTTGTTGTTTTTTTTACTAAAACCATTTTCCTGTTTTTGTTTTATTATAAAAATCCAGGTAAATATGTTATATTTTAATACTCATTAGATGAGGCAATTTGTTTTAGAGAAAATAAAAGCGTGGCGCCTTCTGAACTTACGAATAGATGCTTTCTAAGAGAGATGTGAAGGTTATTCTTGATTCCATCTAGCAGACTTTATTAATTTGTTTCCTTCTAATAATACATATAAGAAGCACCAGAAAACTGACTTAAAGTTTGCTAAAACCCATGCACGACTCGGAACAATTGAAAACACAAGATACAAACATCTATACAAGTATGTTACTAGAATTTATTGTAAGTTTTTTGGTGAATGTAAAGCAAATCAATAAAAAAACACAAAACAACTTAACATTCTTATATTTATGAGTACAAAATAGTATACTCGCAACAACGCACTTACTTAGAGGAGAATAACGATATTTATGTTGCAGGAATAACTGTGTTTACGAACAAACACTAGAAGATAGTCGTATTATTTGGATTCATCGGACTACTGTTCTCATCTTGAGTGTAATTTTCAAAACGTTTCGGTCAATGTCACCTCCGACCTTCTTTAGGTCTAACTTGTCGAACTCGGAGATGTTTCTGTAGAACTCGGAACCTGAAGAAGCTCGGAGGTTACATCGAGGGAAACGTTGTAAAAATCACACTCAGAATGAGAACAGTAGTCCGATGAATCCAAATAATACGATTAACCAATATTCATCTAAAAAATGTAGAAACTAAAAGGCAGGAAATTCTATTTAAAACATATATTGACGTGTATCTATCGTTCGCTTTATTATTAATTATTTAATAAGAAGAATGTTACGTTTTTTTTAGCTTCTGTCGATTGACATTCAAATAAAATATTCGGTTCTAGTTATTACTACCATTCCTCAATGCGTTCGTACAATCTCATGAGACAATGGATATCGCTTTATGCGTAGCTGCGCGTGTAATCGTGAGGCAAAGGTGGCGCAATCACTAACTCCACCTTTCTTGACCGGAACTGCCTGAGTCAAGTGGCCAGAAAATGCTAAAGACTGGGTGGAAGCAATGTAGAAATAAGAGGAGAGCACATACAATACCTGAAATACCCAACTGATTATCCATTTTAGTTCTGGTCATGCTCACATTGGTTTAACTTCGGTGATCTGACTGGAAGCGGTGTGTCAGCGTGGTTATGCTGTATTATTATTATTATTATTATTATTATTATTATTATTATTATTGATTGCCTGGTTCCGAGAACTTGGTCCTTACCTACGATATCTTATTTCAGACACACAGGGATGATATCGATTTCAGTAAATTATTAAAGCATTACTTATTTTCTGAATGAAAAACTACGAAATATTAAGTAAATCTCCTATAATCGACAATATATATTGTATCATGACATTTACTTTGATATTATGCTTTATAATAATAATAATAATAATAATAATAATAATAATAATAATAATAATAACTGTTGAAACAAAATAACACAGGTTAAATGTACCATAAAAAGTCTTTCTACGACTAAACAAAACAAAAAAAATAATTAATACAGGGTGTTTTTACATTTCGTTTCTTTTCTCAGTTTTACCCATTTTTGTCATGGTGCTCTATTTATAGAGTCAGAAAAGGGCGCATACTACTGTTTGAACGATTGCTCGAAACCGGCAACTGGAACAATGAGGTTTTGGTATATCGGAATTGATAATGATTGCTGCAATTTTTCCGATACCAACAATGATTCTGTTAATTGTTTTACTTTCTCTGTAAAATGTAATTTTCCATTGCTGGTAACAAGGATAAGATTCAAAACATTTTCTGATGTTTAAAGTAAATTCTATCGATCTTTCACTACAAACGTTTGCTAAAAGATATGGACCTATTATACAGATTGTGTGTGATAATAAAAAAAACGTTACATTTATTACTAAATATTTATAAATAATACAGTATTGGTCTGGTACCTCCATAAGGTTAGGAAATTTAGAGCAGAATCGGTAATTGTATCGAAATTATGAAAAATAATGGAATCCCCATCACTAGTGCACGCAGTAACAGAAACAGTATTAGATTTAGTAGCATATACTTATCTTTCCATATTTATTAACGCCTAACAAAGAGATCCGACGTTACCCTGGAATGTATGATGATCAACGAATTTTTCACACTCCCATTTTTTTTTTTTGGTCATCATAATGAAAAAAATCACCAATGTCTCAATCAAATCGATTAACTGGCTGCTCGAGTCGAGTATCCATCACGGTGTACTGGGGAAAAGCTTCACGCGCCTCCCCGCAATGGCTTAGTCCATAATACATTGTTGTCTACATTGGATTAATTAAATTTAAAATGCGAAAGTCATGCGTTATGCTTCAATTGTGCTGTAAACCCAAAATGTTATTTCGAAAGCTCCTCCCCTTCATAGGAAAGAATTTTCTATTGGCGTTATATGCCTGGCTTTACTGTTTATGCGGTGATAATGGCTTTAATTTAAGTTTAAACTAGAAAAGTCAGGTTTTATGCTGCAATTGTGCTTTAAAATGAAACATTAACTTCGAATGCGCCCCTATCATATCAAAGAACCTACAGTTGATTTTACATATCGACTCTTTCCAGCTGTTTGGTTATAAAACTTTTCAAATGCACTGGTAATGTTAAGCTGTGTAAGGTGTTTATTTTGGTTGAAATCGGCGGTTTATTCATTTATCGGATTATTTCGATTATCGGTTATCGATACTTATTGAAGGCTCATAAAGTAGTGTAACATTCCATAAAAATCAGCCTACCTGCTATCGAGTCCATAGGGAACTCTCTCTTTCTCAGAGAGATACATACACATACATGATTAATTTACGTTATAGTACATTTAATGTAAACATTTCAAATACGTCTTAGCTCAATCGCTATTATAGGTGATCCCCAGTTTTGAGTGACTCCTGTTTAATATCCAAACTCTTTTTGCAATATTAAACACTTTAATTGACCATACTTTCACAATATTGAAGTTTATGGAGATTTTCAAAAATACGTCAATTTATATATCAATATTTAAAACTAAACAATAAAATTCATCGAAAACATAAAAGAGCCAGAAAAAGAAATTGGCAGACGTGGACTCGCAAGTCCAGATTGGAAGTAACTATGATGTGGGTATATTTTATCTAGCTTATGTTAGGTCACGTGAAATTGAGAGAGATAGAGATAGATAGAGAGAGAGGGGGGAGGGAGAGAGAAGGTAACAAAACATGTTGAGGCTAACATAGAGGGTAACTACACATATCTTGGGGAGAAGTCGATCTCGATAAACTAAATAGGTTGCCCAAATATTATTAAACAGCAATTATGCCTTTCTTTCTGTTCTTTTCTATTTGGCTTTCTCCCTCTATCTGCCCTTTTCCTAACTGTTCAAGGATTTAAAAATAGATACATTGGAATAAATATACTATGTCTTTTATCAGTTTTGTCTCGAGTAAGTCCTTTTGAAAGTAAGAACGGAGTGCTTTGATTTGAGGGCCGTGGGCTATGTCTGAAAGTAGCAATTAATTGCGTACAAAGAAAGACAAAGCTAAAAATCTTGCAATGAAGTTGAAATCTCCCTCTTCCTATCTCCCCTCTCTTTCTCTTTTCTCGCAATGAATCTCATTAAGAGTTTTGTGTAGTAAAATAGTAGAATTATAATTTAAAAAATCCGATTTAAAATAAAACGTCAATATATTGGGAAAGTGTATAAGATAACAAGCCTCAACAACAGCTGTACAATGAAATACATGCACGCTAGTAAAACAGGATATTGTTTAATGAATAAATAATGGCCACAATTAACGTGAACATGTTCGTGCACGGATATAAATGTTCAAACGGAAGTTTCCAGCTATTTGTGCCATAAATAAATCACTAAATATAAAGGCGCACACAGACAAACACACACACACATCCATATATATATATGTGTGTGTGTGTATGTTTGTAATACAATTATTTTATCTAAAGTATTTTGTAACAAAGCAAAACCTATTAAGATAAGAAAGTTCGACACTGTTAAGAGGATCAAATATATTAAATGTAAAATGAGGAATAAACGTCAGATATTACTTCATTATACCATCAGAACAATAAGGAAAAATAAAAGGGTAAATTATTAAAAAAAAAAACAATTTTTAAACCATGATATTTCAAAGCTAAATGCCTTCCATCAGAAGATAAAAAAGGGTGTAATTATACAAAATGGCCGTGTAGATAAAAACTGTATGTAGGCGAGGGCCCGTACAAAATGGAACCCTTATTTCTTAACTCAAGAACTCGAGGAGCCACGAAAACGGCAGTCGTGCAATCAAAGCTAAGAAGTTATATCATCATGTATTCATTTTTCCACACATTTTACATTATTCTTAATGTACTTTTGCTAGCAATTAGTTCAAGGTGTATGTCCATACGGATCTCTATTTTCTTCTACAAAGGTTGTTCCCAAAAAAGTTTCCTATTTTTACTCCAAAAATTGAGGAGCTACGACCACGTGACTGGTATTATTAAAACTAGCGAATTTTTGTACTCAATATGTTTTTCCTACACATTCTCTCCAATTCTCAACATAACTTTGCCAAAAATCCATCAACGTATCTCTGATTTTGACGAAGCTCCATGACATGGGATGGTTTTTCAGAGTCCAATATCTGCAATGATTAATATCTGCAACAGAGAGAGTGAACTTTTAGGCTTACGCACATTAGTTCAATAATGATGACACTGTAATTTGCAATCCCGTTTGAGCCATTCGGATAGAACAAAAAAGCGGATGGCCTTACTTTTGAACACTCTCGTGGGAATATATACAGTTGCACCAAAAAGAAAGCCCATACTTGTAATATTTAGAACCACAAATGTAAGCTAAATTCAGCGTAACTATGTAAACCACATATACGTAATTTGATATTCCGTGTTTGGGTTGTCCTGCACAATCTCAAGACCTCACTAATCGAAAAAGTATAGCATTATATCAAGCAAAAGCAACGCAATGATAAAATTGAAAATCTAGAAAAACTTTAGACTAAAATTAAAGAGAATTAGGATGTCTTTTACAGCGGAGTATTGCCGCAAACTAATTCAAGGAATAACGTATTAGATTGCAGATTGTCAATTTGCACAAAGGCTAGGCTGCTAAATATTAACTACTTCATTTTGGTCCTGTTGTATTTGCATTATATTTGTATTCTATAGTTACATTTAAATTCAGTGTTGCTTTTTGCCTTCTCGATTTGAGGTTAACGGTCTAAATTGACATGAACACTAGGATACTTCAATTCCAAGTCATTATGAACAGGTAGAAATTATAGAGAAACAAAAGGCGAATAAAATGACGTATAGGTTGTATAAACAGTTACATTCAGTTTAGCTAACATGTGTGGTTTTTGAAAAAATGACAACTGCGGACGTTCTTTTTGGCGCTACTGTATATATACGCGTACATATACTCTGGATCTCCATTAATCTTACTTAAGTGTGTTCATTTACCGTATTTATCTGATTCAATCATAACTACTTAAAAAGAAAAATGATGCAATTGCTTTTTGTTCTGAAAATTAATAAATAAAGGAAAATGATTAAGGAAAATACCATAAATGTCAATCCGTTCTTATACCTTCACACGCTCACGCAATAAGTTTAAGACATATTCGAGAATTAAAAAAAAAATGAAATACACATAGATTTCATACATCAGGGTTCACAGCAGATTACTGTGATATTTATGTTTTTAATTGAATATAAATTTAATGTAAATCTGCGAAAAGACTTTTACCCGTCACGTAACTGGAATTCAGTTAGTTGTGTGTAGGTGTGAGCCTATACTACACACACACACACACACACACACACACACACACACACACACACACATATATATATGTTAAAATTATTGTCCATGACTTAATGTCTATCTCAGTAAAAAAAACATCGTTTCAGAAACGATCGTATAATTTATTGGCTTTGTTGTGTTCCTTCTTATGAAACCGATTTTTAAGTTTTCATTTTAATTATAACCTATCAATCATCTTACTAAATATATATATATGTATATATATATATATATATATATATATATATATATATATATATGCACACAATAGAAAAATGCAAGCATAAAAAGTAATATGGGTAGGCTTAAACATGGAAAAGTAAAAGAACTGTTGTTTAAACTGGAAAAGAAAAGGACAAGATATTCTAGTAAAACTCATAATTAATTTATAACTATAAATATTTTGGCATTAAGATTAATTATCTAATGTTAAACTGAATTTACAGAAATAATGATGCAATATTTTAAGTTATAAATTTATTATATTTTCTATAGTATATCTTGTCCTTTTCTTTTTTCAGTTTTAACAACTAGTCGTTTACTTAACCATATTACTTTTCGTGTTCGATTTTTTTCTATTGTAATCCATGATTTTTCCAGGCGTCCAATAAATTCGTAGTTTTTTGTTTGATTTCACTTTTATTCCCCCATAATCATAACATACACATATGTAATAATAATATACAGCACTCGTTGTAGCAATACAATCCGCCCAGTTATCTCCTTTCCTTCTTTCATTTTGTCTGTTTCACTTTTTACTTCTCTTTTCGTGAGAGCGGTAAATTTGTAGCAAAAATAATCGCAGAAGCGACGTGGTTGCTATGTAAACCAGTCATAAAAAATGTCGTTCACCTCCTTAAGGATGTTTTTACGATTTTGAACACCACTAAATTTATTATAATTTTTGTTTTACTGAACGTAAATTGAATTTTTTTAACACTATTTATATATGTTTAATGAGAGATTTGTTTTTTCTTGGAAATTATAAAATTATTACATGATCCCGTCTAATTTTGGCGTATATGTTTTCTGAAATATTTTCATCCTAATTGATTGAAAATTGTCAGACAAAAAGGCGTTATTTTGATTTAAAACAAACACGGATTGTATCAGTTCGTCCTTAGATTACAACATCCTACTTGAAAGTTTTCATAAACAGTTGAAAATAGTTGACGATTGGAAGGTAAAATAAGAAAACAATGTATCAACGTATATTTAAACATGCCCAATTCCATTTTAACGAATAAATTTCTAAATAATAATGTTACTATTTAGAAAAACATCTTCAACATGGACAGGGCGTGGGTTTTATTTACTAGTAAAAATAAAGAAATTGAGATAATAATAATAATAATAATAATAATAATAATAATAATAATAATAATAATAATAGTTGTAGATTAACACTCTTAGCTAAAATCTCCAGTCCACTATGAATTATTACTTCTATTGGTGATTATGTGTGTCACCCATAACTACTTGGCGGAAAGAAAAGCAATCACTTTCGTATTACGAGTGGGAGCTTAGATTAGAATATCGATTTAACGTAAAATTATCACCATTTGTGGGTCCTTCTAATTTTTTATGGATGTTAACTAAACTTTTACCACTAACTAAAGTTACCAATGTCGTTAAACAATGCGTAATAGCTAAAAAAGCAGACATCCCCAAATAAACGCACATAATATATCTCTAATAGAAAAAATATTTTGTTTTTGGTTTACTGCCTTCACACACTAAATAAAACACAGTAGAATGTTTCGGAAAATGTATGTGTCTCTCTGATCCTGCACCGTAAATTCCTAAATAAATCGTTTTTCTGTCATTTATTTTATAATTATGAGTGTTTATAGGTAATGTTTTTGTTTAAATTTTAAGAGTTACCTGTAAAACGATACATGTAAATACTGTATTCTCATGAAATCATCGTTGTTTTTTCTTCCGTTTTCATAATTCGCCAATCGCAATTATAACTTTTCGTTGCGAAAAGAAAAATTCGATTCTCTATTGTTTAGGCTATTGCACGTTAGCAATCTGAAAATCAGTTTCGCATATAAATTTAACATACAAAGATCACCTCTTTCGAGCCAGACAGTATTAAAGAACAGGTAACTGATTCTGTTTGTTTTGGATTTTGGTCATGTTTATTTTTTGGTCAAATTGCAGTATAAAAGATTTTATTGTCAAAAGTCATAAAAGACACGATCCCTTCCTACTACCAACCCTAAGTCCGGGTGATAATATGAAAAATAAAGCGATTACTTGTGAGTTTATGATTTTACCGATTGGGCTTTGGGGCCAGTGGTAGAAAAATTAATTAACTGCTTTAAAACAATTAGAATAGCTCGGAAACGGGTGATCATTTTACGTTGAATCTATTTATTTTAGAAAATTAGACGGCGGAAAAAGGGCAACGGGAGAATGGGCAACGGAAAAATGGCCATTTTGGCCAGCTTCGAAAAAAGGGCAATTATAAAATAATTATCCAGTGAAAATACATTTAAGAACAGTCTTTTCGAGAGATATTGTCTTTAGAAAAGGGCCCCCATCACACACTAAAATTAAAGCAAATATTAATATATGAATTGTTCTGTTTTGTTTTCTCGAATTCGGGATTTTTTCTGTTGAACTCGAAAATCGGCACAGAATTCCGGTCGGAGTTTACATCGATCGAAAAGTTAACAAAATGTAGTGTCTGTTCTGGTGCTCCCATTCACCTATACTCTCCTCCTTCAGTGAAGAAGAAATCCTTCAAGACTGAAGCAATTTATTCTTGTTCAGACCCAGAGTGCCCCTTCTTTGGAACTGAATATTCCTCACATTACAAAAACGATTTGAGTCTAACTTTACCCTCTAGTTACAAGGAACAGTAGTACGAAGTGTGTTTATAACTCATAAAAATCGATTTTCCTTTGTTGTAAAAGACCTTTAACGTTTTAAGATATGTTTGTTAAATAGAATTTTGGTGTGAGCGTAGCTACTTTTTAAAAAGACTCTTGGACAACGAGTTAATTTCAATCGATACTACCGCCATCCTAAGTTCTAAAATAATTTTGTTTTTAGTGGGTTCACAAATATTGCCCAAAAACGTAGATTATAATTGAGGGTGGCGCTCTTTTACATGTTGATATAATTTCCTTTTTTTAATTTGATGTAAATGTTTTCCCTTTATGTATTTTATCCAAGACTTTGATAAATTTATAGTGAAATATTAATGTATATTTTTAACTTTTTTACAGAAAGGTATAATAACATATTAACAATTTCTTGAATGAAAACACGGCTCTCAGGCAAAGCGGTTCCAAGAAAATAAAACTTGCCCATTCGTTTGAACTGTGAATTCTCTGAGAAGCGTAATCTATACATTTAACAAGTAGATGCAAAAAATATGGGAACATTAGATCGGGCGTCAGACGGCATCCTGTGCCTAAGAATTCTTAAATCTAAGTATAAATAAATGGTAACGGCAAAAACAAATAAAATTTGTTGCTAAATGTTCTTTACAGGGACGCATTTAAATACACAAATTCATTTCAAATTACATTCAAATTTTTGTCAACTCTGTCATATTTGTCAATGCTGAGTAAGGGAGCAGACAACAACCTACCGGACAAAACCGAACTAGACATATAATATAGATAAATAAGAGATTAAAAAAAAACGCTTTTTTATATTCTATTCTTATTTAATTAGTAATATTATATAATATATAGTAATATCATATTATATATTATATAATATAATAATGCTCGTCTGAACTCCAATCCTTGGTCCCCCCTCGCCAATCTTTCACGAAAAACACCCGTCTAGCTGAATCCACTGTGAAAAATTTCCGCCACTCTATATCTGTGCCTAAATCAAAACGCGGATTTCATGAACAAAGCTTCTTTCTTAGAACTGCACGCCTGTGGAACTCTGTTCCGTATGCCTGCTTCCCTCCGGACTACAACTTGGATGTCTTCAAGTCTAATGTTAACAAATTCCTAATGAACCGCCCCCTTAAGTAAACACTTCATCAAATCTCCTCACTAACGTAATGTACTTGCAATAACCCTTATCCCTGAATGGCTTCCGGGCCTTGATAAGTGGTGATCACTGTGTAAAAGAAAAAAAAAAGAAAAAAATAATGCTTGATATTTTTCTTGACAAAATATTTCTTTAATTTCAAACAATTTTTTCGATACCTTAAACATAAACTGTAGTCTAGTAGAGTTTATCTCGTGAATTGTCGCGAAGTTTCAAGTTTTGTTTTGTTTATTGTACGCAAAAGATCCATTTTATTTAGACGTTATTATGATCTATAGAGTTAAAATTGCTAATAGTTTAAAAACAATAAAGATTTATCATCAGTACAAGCAATGGAAAATTAAGTTTGAAAAAATTGTCCGATTTTAACTTAGTAACAGCCAACTTAGACGTATTTAAATTCAAGAACGTGTAAAAACCAATTGCATATAACCATTTACAAAGAAGATAAGGAGGAAAATAAGGAAGTAGAAAACCTCTTGAAATAATTGTAAACTTTTATTTAAAGAGGTAAAATAAATTGAAAGGGGAGAGAGAAAAAATAATAACAATAAAGTTTGCAGTTCACTTTTAATTCTATAAAAGATTGTATTTTCACTGCCAAATATCATCTAAATCACCTAAATGTGCTACTAACAGTTCAGGAGATAATAATAATAGAATTAAAGAATAGATTAATAAAGGGGCAAAATTTAGTATGAGGTAAGAATAGTTTCTTTTTTAGAAGCAAGGATAATTTATACGGATTTTTTTAGAGATAAGAATTGCCATTCCTGCTTGAGATAGTATAAAAATAACAAAAGGTCTCGTTGGATTTTCTTCTTTTTCATCAAATAAATTTGAATTGTCTTCAACTTTCTTTTACTCATATTTGTCGGCTTTTACTTGGGGAAACACATTACTTTATCTGATGTAGCTTCGACAGATTAGTCGAACGAAAACTTTTTTCTTATGAGAGAAGGCTCTCTCTTCTTGCTGCACCATAGAAGATTATACACTTTCCATTTCACTCCAAATATTTCCTGAGGAACAAGCATATTATTATTGTTTGAGCCGTCACTGTTTTCACTCGTCTTTTCCTCTATACAAGACTTTTCGTTCGATTTTTTAAGACTTTTTCTGTCTGAACGCAGCCGGCATTTTTAGTTTTATTTTCGTCACCTATTAACCTATAAGAATTTAACTGACAGAATAGGGCATCAAGAGCCTCCTGATGTCTCGCCACGATGCCTTTTTTTACTTCCGTTTACGCTTAAATCGGCGATCAAAAAATCACCCGACCAATCGTCAATAAAGAAACAGTCACGTGCTATCAGTAGAAGTTTACAACCACTTGCATAGAGGGGTGGGTTAAAGAAAAAAGAAAAGAAAGAGAACAATAAAAGAAAATGGAAGAATTAAATTTTGATGAAATATTAAAATAATCAGTTTTCGGATTGGAAATTATAACCACTTTTTTCCAATTTCGATACCGATTCCGATACCTCCCAAACTTCCGATTTTTCTGATTACCGATACCTATTCCGTGTAATCGTACCAATATTAATATATATGTATATATATATATATATATATATATATATATATATATATATATCCGTATATGCAAATGGCTCGCAGTAAAAGTCAGCATTTGACAAAAAGGATATGAAATAGCAATCCATGCTGAGAAACGAGGGAATTCTAATCATGCACAAGTTTGTTGCCGGTGGGCCCTACGTGTTGCAGCAGGATTCCGTGCTAGCATTTGAAGCCAGCAGAATCTAGGCATGTTTACTGAACCAAGTTCCTTATCTCTGCTTGGCGCATTTGCCGACATCTTCCTCACCTAACTGCAACATCTTTGACAGGTACTGATTACAAATAATCAATACACATTTCTCAATTTTGTGTCTGGTAGGATTATGGTCAACAGGAATCCTTCAAAACGTTTTAAATGATTTTATTAGATGTCTATATGTATTGCCATGAACTGTCATTTATACAGACGTGTAGTCCATATATATATATATATATATATATATATATATATATATATATATATATATATATATATATATATACATCATATATATATCACATATATATATATATCATATATATATATATATCATATATATATATATATATATATATATCATCTATATAGAGTGAGAGAGAAAGAGAGAGAGAGAGATCGACGTGTTACATATGTATATATATATATATATATATATATATATATATATATATATATATATAACTGTTCCATCAAAGTGCTTGAATACAACGACAAAATCCCATAATAAGATTTTAAGATTTATGATTTTCACACTGTACAGAAGATCAGAAAAACATTGGTAATGTCGGTGTCAAGCCTTACATAAGAAGAACCAGTTAATATTAAATAATGTTAGGGTTTCGTCAGCAATATTGTTTTCTGTTTCTCTTTCTGAGAAAAAAATGCATTATATTTAATGAAGTTAACTTTTATTTAATTATAGCTTATCTGTCCCTATTGCTATATATTTTATTTTATTATCCATTTTGTAATTATTCATTTAATATATTTTAGTAAATATATGTTTAAATTATTTATTTTGTCCTATTCTGTTCTTTATTAACATGGCTTGCTGTCTGAATCAGTTATTTCTGACGGGTCCAAGGGAAGTAATTAATGTATTATGGCCGACCTTATTCAAAATTTACAGCATAAAGTAAATGATAGTGAAGATCAAAATAAAGAGAATACATACTTTTTAGTATAAACTAGAACATACTATTGGAAAATGTATAAAAGCAATTGTATTACATAGAAAAACTATTTAAAACTAAACACACACACATGTTATATATATATTTATATATATATATATATATATATATATATAACTACTTCGTTTAATCACATAAATTAATATACGAAAGTATAAATTTATGCGAAAACTTTTAGTATTTACTTCAACAGTGCTCAATACATATGTAAAGCTAGGTAGTAAGTTATAAAATATAAGTCTGAGGAATCCTAGCTGGATGGAACGCGAAATATTCTGTGTGGCTTAATCGCCATATATATTTTATAACTTACTATATATATGTATACATATATATATATATATATATATATATATATATATACATATATATATATGCATTTATATAAGTAGACATGCAAAAGCTTCATAAAGAATACTATAAAAGTGAAAAATAGATGAGCTAATGAGGGGAAAGGTAGGCGCTTACTGCAGAAATATTAACAAATATATCTTAAAAGTTAAATGTATTATTGTTGACATAGTATATACATGTGATTGAAAATAATAGAACCAGAAAATACGTAGGGTCCAGAGAAGCCGGTTCACGGAAAGATGCCGTAACTATATATCATCATTTAAAATACGTGTATGATTCCGATTAGGACTTCGGTCAATAATCCGAACATTAATATATATATATATATATATATATATATATATATATATATATATATATATATATATATATTTATTTACCAGTGGTGAAAAAAAAAAAACCGGACTAAAGTGCTCAATGTGTAGTCAGAGACGTATATAGGAAATTTATTACTGTGAGTCCAGAATGAGTTTACAAATTGTTTCAACTAGAGGAAAATCCTCAAAGAGAGGAAAAATCCAACTAGCATCATCAGAATTCATAGATGGACTAAGTTATAAAGTCAAATAAAAATGGAAAGATCGTAGATAAGGGGGAGTGGTGGGGGTAAGACGTTGGAGTTTAAAGTAGTAGGAGTGTATTAAAAAAAGAGAGGGGTTTATAATTAAATATTAATTATGTGTAAATTCTTATATACGTGTTTTTTAACGGTTTAAACTTAAAAGACGCTACTTTTGTTGATAACGGCATAAGTAACAGTTAATTTAAAGGATCACCATGGCAACAGGTTGGAGAGTTAATGTTAGTGAAGGAACGGGTTGAAAATGGGGTTTAAAGTAATTTAGCCGGGCGGGGAGAGATTGAAAGATATTTATTGTTTATAAAATGGAAAGAAGAAGAAAAGGAAAAATAAGTTAATGAATTATACTTTACAGGTTTATTTTAATAGTGTAATGATATATATATAATTAAATATAATAAATAAATTAGCCGGGCAGGTAGAAATAATACGTTACAGGTTTATTTTAATAAAATAAAATAAAATAGGTGAAGGAACGGGTTGAAAATGGGGTTTAAAGTAATTTAGCCGGGCGGGGAGAGATTGAAAGATATTTATTGTTTATAAAATGGAAAGAAAAAGAAAAGGAAAAATAAGTTAATGAATTATACTTTACAGGTTTATTTTGATAGTGTAATGATATATATAATTAAATAAATAAATTAGCCGGGCAGGTAGAAATAATACGTTACAGGTTTATTTTAGTGAAATAAAATAAAATAGGTGAAAGCTTAAGTAAGTAACTTAAATAATAGGAAAAAAAAACATTTTTAATAAGTAACACACAAATATAAGCACACGCATAAATATGTACAGCAAATGCACATACGTAAATGGGGGAAAAGCACATGTGTGATCACACATACATATATATATATATATATACATATATACACAAACATACATATACAAACACATATATATATATATATATGTACACATACACAGATACGTAAAAATACACGCATATATACATATATAAACATATATGCAAATACACATACATCCAGATGCAAACACTTACACATACATATATATATACATATACATATACATACATATATAAACATATAAATATAAATAAGCTGGGAGGGGGGGGATTGAAAAATATTTTATAAATAATTTTTAAATTTTCAGGCGTTGTAGTTGAAGGAAAGAGAGAAAGAGAAAAATATAAATTAATGAATTATAAGTTACAAGTTTATTTTACTAATATAGAAATAGGTAAGAATATCAGTAAGTTAATCAAATAATAAAATTCATAAAATTATTAGGGAGATATTTATAATAAGTGAATAAACACATACACACAGAAAAACACACACACAAATATACATGTAGAAGATACGTAACCAAATACAAATATATATAAAAAAACACATACATATACACACATGTAGAAGATACGCACAAACACAAATACATATATATACATACATATACACACACACATATATATATACACACATATAAATACATACATACACACACATATACATACATATACAAACACACACATATACACACGCACACACACATATATATATATATGTTCACATATATATACATATATATATATATAAATTAGCTGGGCAGGGAGAGATTGAAAAAAATAATTTTTTGTTTTTAATTTATTATTTATAGTTTTTTGAATTGTCGGGCGTTAATTTGAAAGAAAGAAATGAGAAATAGAAGGGTAAATAGGTGAATTATACGTTATAGGTTTATTTAATAAAGTAAAAAAACTAAGGATATCAGTAAGTTCATTAAATAATAAAAATTAATATAATTATTAATAAAATGTAGATAGTAAGTAGATAACAAAAACACATAAATACATACACATGAGTACACATGTAAAAAATACACACATCAATGGGGGAGGAGCATGTGCTTGAGTATATGTACAAACACAAATACGAAAAATATGTAAATAAGCTTCGTGTTAAAAAAATATGATAATTATTATTGAAAGAATTAGTAAGAGGTAAATATAAGAGAAAAGCGTATTATATATGTTATATGTAGATGGTAAATTAAATAATTAATTAAAATAGAAGGTAAGTAAATGATTAGTTGTTAACAAGTAGATAATAGACCGAGAGGCAAGTCGAAGGATACCAATTGTGATAAGTACGTAATTGAAATAATAGAAATCGAGACCTAATTATGGAAATAGCCAATAAGAGACTATGGGGCGAGAACCTTTAAATAATGACATAAGGAGTGATTAAGGCAAAGGGGGGGTACAAAAATGAGTTTGGTAAAGAGAGATGTAGCTAAAAAATGGTGGGATAAATAGGTGGGGGTTCTGTGGAGGGGTTCTTTTTAAATGAATGGGGGACTATATAGTTTAGGTTGTAAATAGGGTGTGTGTAATTCGTTAGTGTTAGATTTTAGGGGTGGGTTATAGTTATTATTAGAAGGGTGAGAAGTTGCTTAAGAGGTGGGATTTATAATGTTTACAATTAAGTGAGGTTTCAGTTTTTTTATTAAGAAGTTTATCTCTATCTCTAAAATTAGTAATCAGTAATTTTTCAGTTAAGCATAAATAACATGGGGAGTTTAGTGATTTACAGGTACTAGCTCTATTGAGAATTTCCCAGCTAATAATTGGGGTGAGGTTGTTTCGGGTAAGTAGTAGATAGTGGTTAGTTAATGAAGTACTATTTGGGTGGCTGGGGTTATTTAGGGAGCATTTATGCACTCTAAATCTGTCTTTGAACGTGGTGCTTGAGAGGCCAATGTAAATTTTTTTGTTTTGTGGGTCTTCAGCAGGGGCAATAGTTGCTTTGTAAACCACATTTGTTGAGAGACAATTTTGCTGGAGCGGGCATTGGGGTTTGTTAAGGCAGTTACAGTTATTTTGACCATTGTTATTATAGTTGTGGTTATTTAGTATTTTATTGTTGTGTTTTTTCTCTTATATTTACCTCTTACTAATTCTTTCAATAATAATTATCATATTTTTTAACACGAAGCTTATTTACATATTTTTCGTATTTGTGTTTGTACATATACTCAAGCACATGCTCCTCCCCCATTGATGTGTGTATTTTTTACATGTGTACTCATGTGTATGTATTTATGTGTTTTTGTTATCTACTTACTATCTACATTTTATTAATAATTATATTAATTTTTATTATTTAATTAACTTACTGATATCCTTAGTTTTTTTACTTTATTAAATAAACCTATAACGTATAATTCACCTATTTACCCTTCTATTTCTCATTTCTTTCTTTCAACTTAACGCCCGACAATTCAAAAAACTATAAATAATAAATTAAAAACAAAAAATTATTTTTTCAATCTCTCCCTGCCCAGCTAATTTATATATATATATATATATATATATATATATGTATATATATGTGCACATATATATATATATGTGTGTGTGCGTGTGTATATGTGTGTGTTTGTATATGTATGTATATGTGTGTGTATGTATGTATTTATATGTGTGTATATATATATGTGTGTGTGTATATGTATGTATATATATGCATTTGTGTTTGTGCGTATCTTCTACATGTGTGTATATGTATGTGTTTTTTTATATATATTTGTATTTGGTTACGTATCTTCTACATGTATATTTGTGTGTGTGTTTTTCTGTGTGTATGTGTTTTATTCACTTATTATAAATATCTCCCTAATAATTTTATGAATTTTATTATTTGATTAACTTACTGATATTCTTACCTATTTCTATATTAGTAAAATAAACTTGTAACTTATAATTCATTAATTTATATTTTTCTCTTTCTCTCTTTCCTTCAACTACAACGCCTGAAAATTTAAAAATTATTTATAAAATATTTTTCAATCCCCCCCTCCCAGCTTATGTATATTTATATGTATATATATGTATGTATATGTATATGTATATATATATGTATGTGTAAGTGTTTGCATCTGGATGTATGTGTATTTGCATATATGTTTATATATGTATATATGCGTGTATTTTTACTATCTGTGTATGTGTACATATATATATATATATATATATATATATGTGTTTGTATATGTATGTTTGTGTATATATGTATATATATATATATATATATATGTATGTGTGATCACACATGTGCTTTTCCCCCATTTACGTATGTGCATTTGCTGTACATATTTATGCGTATGCTTATATTTGTGTGTTACTTATTAAAAATGTTTTTTTTTTTCCTATTATTTAAGTTACTTACTTAAGCTTTCACCTATTTTATTTTATTTCACTAAAATAAACCTGTAACGTATTATTTCTACCTGCCCGGCTAATTTATTTATTTAATTATATATATCATTACACTATCAAAATAAACCTGTAAAGTATAATTCATTAACTTATTTTTCCTTTTCTTTTTCTTTCCATTTTATAAACAATAAATATCTTTCAATCTCTCCCCGCCCGGCTAAATTACTTTAAACCCCATTTTCAACCCGTTCCTTCACCTATTTTATTTTATTTTATTAAAATAAACCTGTAACGTATTATTTCTACCTGCCCGGCTAATTTATTTATTATATTTAATTATATATATCATTACACTATTAAAATAAACCTGTAAAGTATAATTCATTAACTTATTTTTCCTTTTCTTCTTCTTTCCATTTTATAAACAATAAATATCTTTCAATCTCTCCCCGCCCGGCTAAATTACTTTAAACCCAATTTTCAACCCGTTCCTTCACTAACATTAACTCTCCAACCTGTTGCCATGGTGATCCTTTAAATTAACTGTTACTTATGCCGTTATCAACAAAAGTAGCGTCTTTTAAGTTCAAACCGTTAAAAAACACGTATATAAGAATTTACACATAATTAATATTTAATTATAAACCCCTCTCTTTTTTTAATACACTCCTACTACTTTAAACTCCAACGTCTTCCCCCCACCACTCCCCCTTATCTACGATCTTTCCATTTTTATTTGACTTTATAACTTAGTCCATCTATGAATTCTGATGATGCTAGTTGGATTTTTCCTCTCTTTGAGGATTTTCCTCTAGTTGAAACAATTTGTAAACTCATTCTGGACTCACAGTAATAAATTTCCTATATATATATATATATATATATATATATATATATATATATATATATATATATATATATATATATATATATATATAAGGTGACCACCCCAAAAAACAGAGGACATTCAATTGTTTTTTTCTGGGCATTTTACTGTTAATGGAGAAAAAAAAGCCAAAGACCCTTGTGTTTTATGTGATGTTTTGAATATTATAAACTAGTTATGCCCAAAGTTTCATTTCAGTCGGACAAAACACTAAGAAACGGGACCTAATAAGAGTTTGGGCCCGATTGGGGGGGGGGTCACGCTGTACATATATATATATATATATATATATATATATATATATATATATGCATATGTTAACAATACATTAATGGACAGTGCTTCAACCCCTTTCTCAACTCCATATAAATAATCCCGTTCGTGAACTGTAGAAATCGCCAGACACCGAGAAGGCGTCTACTCAAATATTTTTTGCGTACAACTGCCAGACATTGAAATCTCCCTATTTCGCCATATTGTTGCTACATACGGAAGTTCAAATGTAATGTAAACAGTTATCCTGCTACTTACCTTACTTTATAGTGTTCCGGAAAATTTTAGGCCCGTAAATGTAAGAGTCACTCTGCTTTGTTTAGTATTAGTAAGCAGTAATAAAAAAATAGATCGAAGAATGGAATGAGAAAATGTGCACGTATATCTACACGCGTTTATTCATCGAAATGGAAGCAGATCATAACATACACCCACATACATACACACACGCACACACGTATATATATATATATATATATATATATATATATATATATATATATATATATATATATATATATATATATATATATAGCAAGTTATGGGTGGTCAAGAGTAATAACTCATGAATTAATCGAGGTTATTACGAGTGCTCAATAATAGAAAAGACATATATATTTTAATTATCGGGACACTTGGCATGCTAATATTTCAGACACATACACACACGCGCGCATACACACACGTGTGTGTGGGGGGGATGAATTAACGCCTGGACAGCATTTCGCGTAGACAGCAAAATCATGTAAATTATGATACCTTAGCTGCATATATTTGCTTTTTTTTAATAGAGAATCAGTAAGAAACGGTAAAGAAAGTTATTCTCTAGTTAAGCTACCAAAAAAATATTATTATTTTGCTTAGCCATGGAATCTAGTTTCCATTTCCTTCTAAATAATGTATTTCATAATTCCAGGAATAAGCAATATTTAATTATTAATATTTATCTTTTATTACTTAGAAAACACCAAAGAAACAAACCTCCTAATCCCCATTTCATTTAATACAATAGGTGTATGAGTTAACATTCTCTGAATTATCCAAAATTAAAAGGATCTTGGCACATGAATGTTTTTATCAAGTATATCTGTACGCATTCTATTCATGACAGAACGTGTGTTACGCTAATTTCGGAAGTATCATGGTAAAATGTACTTGATTGTATGCGGATGCAGATGTAGCTTCCTCACTGGTTGACTTGGTTTCTGGGACAAATTATAATATGACTGTTTATAGAGTAAACACATTTGCAACCGACTTACTTCAAGGATGTAAATCCAGTGCAGTACATGTTTTGTTTTAAAAGATATCAACGTATTATCTTCTCATGAATAAGCAAGGATATATTAGTTTTCGCTATAGGCTACCTCAGCCGTGAAGAGATTCAAAGAAATTATACAATTTTTTTCAGAAGAAACCTGACAACACCTATCAAGCCAGGTGAGAGTAATCTTGGGAGTAATGAGAACTAAAGAACGATTATATCTAATATTGCGACATTATAGCCGGGCGTGAAATATATAGTCGAATAAGTCATGAAAAGATATATATATATATACATATATACATACATATATATATATATATATATATATATATATATATATATATATATATATATATATATATATACGGGGTGACTCCAAAAAACGGACCCCAACTCTAATTAGGCCCAGTTTCTTAGTGTTTTGTCCGAATGAAATGAACCTTTGATCATAACTAGTTTATTATATTCGAAGTATCACATCAAAACACTACTGTATTTCGTCTTTTTTTCCGTTCTAAAGCATATGTTCTCGATAGCCTCCATTTAGCTCCGTGCATTTCTTGAGGCGCAACACGAAGTTGTCCATTACGTTCTTATAGACCGAATTCATAATGGCTCTCATCTCCTCCCCAACGGCTTCCTTGAGTTACGTGATGGTTCTGGGTTTCCTTGCGTAGACTCTGTCCTTAAGATAGACCTAAATAAAAATAAAAAAATCTGGGAGCTTAGGACCGGGCTATGGGGTGTCCACTCAAAATCAGTCTTGAGACTGATCACTCTGCCTATGAAGTTCTCTTTCAGCCAATCCCGGGGCAGGTTTTAGGTGTGAGAACTTGCTCCGTCCTGCTGGAACCAGAACTTGCTCATTAGTGACGGGGAGATGGTCTGGAGCTCACTCTTGAAGGTTTTAAGGACCTCCACATACCGCTCCTTGGTGACTGTCACTGCTGCGCCAAATTCTTCGATGAAGATTGGTCCGATGATGCCTCTGGCCGAAACTGCAGCCAACACCGTGCACTTAAGAGAGGGCAGAGTCTTGGTTGGTACTTCATTGGGGCTGGAGGACCCCCAGAAGACATTTGTCTTGGAGTTCGCCTTTCAATCAAGATGGAAGTGGGCTTCATTTGAGTCCAAAGCAGGTTAAGGAAACCTGGTGTATCCTCGATCTTCGCGAGCATCTTGACTGCCATAGCCCTCCTCTGCTTCTTGTCTGAGGTTGTAAGGGTCTGCAGTGCCTGTATTCTTTATGGGTAAGCCCTGATATCGTTCACCAGCACTCTCCTGCAAGTCTCACGGGGCATTCCGAGGGACTGACTTCGCTTACGCACGGAGCGTTTCGGACTCTGCTGTTCGCTTCTAGGGACGTCCCGAGTGGCTTGGACGGTTCTCTCTGGCAGAGTTGAGGTTCTCCACGGTCCCAATCTTCTCGAAGTGGTCCACCCAGTTCTGAATTCTGCTTTTGGATGGAGCCTTTTCACATTCGAACTGACGCATGAAACGGTCCTGGTTTTCTTAAACGAGCCTGTCTTGTAGTAAATTTTAACACAATGTATTCTTTGTCCAAGCTCCTACTGGGATCTTGGTGTACTCACGGTCGTTGATTCTGCTATGTCCTGTAAAATAAGGGCAATCGATGAATAAGTAATGGAGATATCACATAAAGTGTACACATGGTCCGTTATATATATATATATGCATATATATATATATATATATATATGTGTGTGTGGGTGTGTGTGTGTGTGTTTGTGTGTATATATATATATATATATATATATATATATATATATATATATATTAGTGGTTACTTTTCTATATAATTTTAACGTAAAATGGCCGCCCACTGTATGTGCATTACTTTCGTGGCGGCTGATGTTTGTGTGTTTTTTTGTTTTTTTTTTATTTCGAAAAGTGGTGTTTATTGTGACATGGTAGACAGACACAAAGCTTACCTTAAAACCCCGGTTTTCTATGGGTTTCGGGTGAGCGTAAAACGAGTATCGCATTTAAATTTTCCGCGAGTATTAAGTAATGATATGCACTGATTACATTAATAATTACATTGCTTTAAACCCGGAAAATACTTATTTACGGAAAGTTTAAATGCGATGTTTGTTTTCGGTACTCTCGAAACCATTGAAAAGCAAGTTTTCTTAAGGTAGGCGCTAAAGTGGAAGTGACGTAGGTTTAAATTAAGGCTAGACAATCAAAAGGAAGGAATGCCCTTCGAAAATATCGGCGACAAAGGCGACCCCTTCATGTAGAAAAGGGCCCTTTTGAGGGTGAAGAAATTACTGTTTTTACTAAATTTTCCGGTATATGTCGTTTGAACGGTCGAGCTTTAAAACGATACTAATCTTGTGAAAATCTGTCGCATCCGCCGAAAGTTTTAGGCAGACATGCAAACATACATACATACATCCATACATGCATCCGTAAATATATTTGTAGCTCAAATGTTCGACCTACACAGATTAAAAAGCTTGTCCTATCCCCAAATACCCTTCATGCAAATTTTCAAATGTTAGACCAGAAAGTCAGAGTAATTTGGTAGAGACTGCAGAGTATTTTTTTTCAATTTGACCCCTATACGGACCACTTAACTTTTATTGTTTCAGGCGTAAATGAAGTTATTAAGTTAGATCCATATCCAAGGAACCTATATCTAAAATGTAAAGCGTTTATCCCCAAAATTGTCGGAGGACTTTAGTAGAGTTCTCAAGGGTCAACTCATTGAACTTTGACACCTCACTAACCTGTATATCTGTATAGTATATATACATAAAATTGACAGAGTTATGTGTAGGGAAATTGTACATAGACTCACCGACAGAAAGACAGACACTTTCACTTATATATATATATATATATATATATATATATATATATATATATATATATATATATATATATATATATAACTATCATGGGGGCTTGCGTGTGTTGAGCAAAAAAAAAAGTGGCAGTATGAAGGCAGTCTCGAACCCGTACTTCGAAGGAGGAAAGGAACGGGAAAAAACGTGACGTCTATGCTGTTACGACCACCGCCAAACCGGAAGTGGCATATGTTTAAGTAAGGCTAGACAATCGAAAAGAAAGGATGACGTTTGAAAATATAGGTGAAAAATGCGACCCCCCTGTAGAAATGTTCCCAGTTGAGGGTGGAGAAATCAATGCTTTTAGCCTATTTTTCGGCATTTATCGTTTGAAGGGTCAAGCTTGAAAACGATTGATCTTGTGAAAATCCGTCGCCTCTATCAAAAGTTTGAGGGAGACATGCAAACATACTCGCATATATTTATATATTGATAGCTCAAATTTTCGACCAAAACCGATTTAAAAGCTTGCCCTATCTCTGAATACACTTTATGCAAATTTTCAAATCTTAGACCAGAAATTTTCTGAGTAATTTTGTAGAGATCGCAGAGGTCTTTTTTTTAATTTGACCGCTATTATGACTCCTTAACTTTTATTGTTTTGGGCTCAAATCAAGTTATTAAGTTTGATCCATGTCTAAGGAGCCTATATATAATATTTCAAGTGTTTATAACCAAAATTGTCGGAGGAGTTTGGTAGACTTTTCATATGTCAAATCGTTGAACTTTGATCACTTACCAGGAACATTTCTGTTCGAAAAGGATTACAAACATTTTCTCAAATATTAATAACCTGTATATCAAATTTCGTGTCTTTAGACTAAAAATTGAGTTATTGCGTAGGGAAATGTACACAGAAAGACACACACACAGACACACACTTTCACATACTAGTATTTCAGCCTGGCGTTACTTGTATGTTAGGATTTGTGTGTTAAGCAAAAAAAAAATATATATATATATCGGAAGTAACGTAGGTTTTAATTAAGGCTAGACAATCGAAAGAAGAGTATGACTTTCAACATGTCGGCGAAAAAAGCGACACCGCCCCTACAGAAAAGTTCCCAGTTGAGGGTGAAGATATTAATATTTTAAGCCAATTTTTCGATATTTTTCGTCGTAAAGGTCGAACTTCAATTTCTGAAAATCCGACGCCTCTGTCGAATGCTTTAGGCAGATATGCAAACATTCATATATTGGTAACTAAAAGCTTTCGACACAAAGCGATTAAAAAGCTTGCCTTATCTCTGAATACCCTCGTACAATTTTATAGATATACTAGCATTTCTACCCGGCGTTGCCCAGGTGTTTGGATGTGTCTGTTTAGCAAAAAAATAAAATTAAGAAAGTGGTAGTAGGAAGGCAGGCTCGAACCTGTAGGCGAAGGAGGAAAGCAACAGAAAAACATGTGACATCTTTGCTGTTACGACACCCGCCAAACCAGGAGTGACATATGTCTAAATTAAGGCTAGACAATTGAAAGGAGTGGATGTCTTTCAAAAAATATTGGCGAAAAAAGAGACCCCCCTCTGTAGACAATTTACCAGTTGAGCGTGAACTTATCAATGTTTTAAGCCAATTTTTTTCGGCATTTGTCGTCGTAAAGGTCGAACATCAAGACAATACTGATCTTGTGAAAATCCGTCACATCTGTCGAAAGTCTTAGGCAGACATGCAAACACACATACATATACATTTATATATTGGTAACTAAACGCTTTTGACACAAACAGATTAAAAAAAAGCTTGAATCCCCTTTATTCTCGGAATAGTCTTTAGGACAGAGTTATTGCATAGGGAAATGTACACTGATACACACACACAACCTCTTTCAATTTTTTATATATACTAGCATTTCTGCCCGCGTTTCCCAGATGTTTGGATGTGTCTATTTAGCAAAACAATGAAAATAAAATGTGGTAGTAGGAACGCAGGCTCGAACCCGTACTGCGAAGAAGGGAAAAACACGGGGGGAAAAATCTGACGTCTTTGCTATTACGATCACCGCCAAAACGGAAATGACTCATTTGTAATTGAAGGCTAGATAATCGAATGGAGAGGATGACTTTGAAAAATATCGGCGAAAAAAGCGAAACCCCCCTGTAGAACAGTGCCCAGTTGGAGGTGAAGATATTAATGTTTTAAGCGATTTTTTCGATATTTGTCGTCTGAAAGGTAGATATTGAATATGATTTTGATCTTTGTAAAATCCGTCGATTCTTTCGAAAGATTTAGGCAGACATGGAAACATACACACATACATTTATATATTGGAAACTACAAAATTACGACCCAAATCGATTAAAAAGCTTGTCCTATCTCTGAATACCCTCTGTGTCAAATTTCAAAAGTTTAGACCAGAAATTGTCGGAGTAATTTGGTAGCGACCGCAGAGGTCAATTTCTTTTAACTTTGACCCCTATTATGACCCCTTAACATTTATTGTTGGGGCTCAAATCAACTTATTAAGTTAGTTAAGTTTTATCAAAAATGTCAAGTGTTTAGACCAACAATTGTTGGAGGAGTTTGGTAGAGTTCTCAATGGGTAAATCGTTGAACTTTGACCTCTTTACAGCAAAATTTCTGGCCAAAAACGGATTACAAAGATTTTCCAAAATCTCAGTACCCTGTATTTCAATATCGAGTTTGTAGGCTGCAAATTGACAGAGTTATTGCGTAGGGAAAAGTACACATACAACACACATACACACAGATTCACAGATAGCCAGACACGTGCACTTTCATAGATACAAGCATTTCAGCCTGGGGTTGCCCGGATGTTTGGAGCCAAAAAAAAAAAAATAACGGTATTTTTTTTTTTTTAATTTAACCCCTATTACGACTCTTTAACATTTATTGTTTTGGATTTAAATAAAATTATTAAGTTAGATCCATGTCCAATGAACCTATATGTAAAATTTAAAGTGTTTAGATTCAAATTTATCGAAGGAGATTGGTAGTGTTCTCAAAGGTCAAATCGTTGAACTTTTCCCATTAACAGCCAATCTTCTAGCCGAAAACCGGTCTCAAGGATTTTCCCAAATTTCAGTACCCTGCATATCAAATTTCAAGTCTTTATACTTAAAATTGACTGAGTTATTGCGTAGGGAAATCTACAAAGACATACACCGAGAGACACTTTCGTTTTTATAGATACTAGTACTTCAGTACGGCGTTGCACGGGTGTTTTGATGTGTATGTTAAGCTAAAAAAGTGGTTGTAGGGAGGACGCCCTCGAACCCGTAGCGCGAAGGAGGAAAAACACAGGGAAAAAAACCTGACGTATTTGCTTTTACGACACCGCAAAAACGTAAGTGACGTATTTGTAATTTAAGGCGAGACAGTCGAAAGGAGAGAATAACTTTCACAATTATCGGCGAAAAAAGCGACCCCCCACTGTAGAAAAGTGCGCAATTGAAGGTGTAGATATTAATGTTTTAAGCTAATTTTCGATATTTGTCGTCTGAAATCTAGAAGTTCAAAACATTTTGGTAAAATCCGTCGCCTCCGTCGAAATGTTTAGGCAGACAATGAAACATACATACATACATTTATATATTGGAAACTAAAAATGTTCGACCCAAACGGATTAAAAACTTGCCCTAAATCTAGATACCCTTCATGTCAAATTTGAAAAGTTTAGACCAGAAATTGTCTGAGCAATTTGGTAGAGACCGCAGAGGTCAATTTCTTTTTAAATTTGATTCCTATTATGATCCCTTCACATTTATTGTTGGGACTGAAATGAAGTTATTAAGTTAGAGACCTTTCCATATAAAAAAGTTCAAGTTTTTAGACCCAAAATTTTCGGAGGAGTTTGGTAGGGTTCTTAAAGGGCAAATCGTTGAACTTTGACCCCTTAACAGCCAATTTATTTGGTCGCAAACCGATCACAAAGATTTTCGCAAATATCCATACCATTTATCTCAAATTTTGTGACTGTGGACTTAAAATTGGCAGAGTTATTGCGTAGGGAAATGTACAAAGACACAGACACAGACAAACATAGACACGTTTACTTTTATATATAAATATTTTATATATATATATATATTGAGATAAATGGTATGGATATTTGGGAAAATCTTTGTGATCGGTTTGCGACCAGATACATTGGCTGTTAAGGGGTCAAAGTTCAACGATTTGTCCGTTAAGAACTCTACCAAACTCCTCCGAAAATTTTGGGTCTAAATACTTGAAATTTTTTATATAGGTTCCTTGGACATGGCTCTAACTTAATAACTTCATAGTATTTTAGCCTGGGTTTTCCCGTGTGTTTTGGGTATATGTTGACAAAAAAAAAATGGTAGTAACAAGGCAGGCTCGAACCAACACCATGAAGGAGGAAATGAACGGGAAAAATCTGTCGTCTTGACTGTTACGACCACCGCCAAACCGGGAGTGACGTAGATTTTTATTAAGGCTAGACAATCGAAAAGAGAGGATGACTTTCACAAATATCGGCGAAAAAAGCGACCCCACTGTAGCAAAATCCCAGTTGAAGGAGAAGATATTAATGTTTCCAGCCAAGTTTTCGATATTTTTCGTATGAAAGGTCGGACTTCAAAATGACACTGATTGTGGTAAAATCCGTCCCACGTTTTAGCAAGATATGCAAACATATATACATATATATATATATATATATATATATATATATATATATATGTGTGTGTGTGTGTGTATGTGTGTGTATGTGTGTAACTAAACATTTTCCACTCAAACCGATTAAAAAGCTGCTCAATCTCTGAATATCCTTTATGTAAAATGTAAAATGTTTAGACCAGTTGAATTTTTTAAGATGTTGACCCCTATTATGACCCATTAACTTTTATTGTTTGGACTGAAATCATATTATTAAGTTAGATACATGTCCAACGAACCTATATCAAAAACTTCAAGTGTTTATACCCAAAATTTTCGGAGGAGTTTGGTAGAGTTCTCAAAGGCCAAATCGGTGAAATGTTACCCCTAAACAGCCAAATTTCTAGCCGAAAACAGATCACAAAGATTCTCACAAATCTCAGTACCCGATAAATAAAATTTCTAATCTGTAGACTTTAAATTGACAGAGTTATTGCGTAGGGAAATGTACAGAGGCACACACTGAGACACACACAGCCGCACACAGACACGTTCACTTTTATATATATATATACTAGCAGTTCCGCCCGAGCAAACCCGGCCCCATGTATTGTTCATAAAGTTATGTGCATATGCACGTATTAAAAAGTGTGAATATGTAAAGTAATGCCTTTCTGTATAATAGTCTTCTTTAATTACTATAGAGAATAGACTGAGTCATTTTCACTTATATATATATATATATATATATATATATATATATATATATATATATATATATAGATAGATAGATAGATAGGTAGGTAGATAGATAGGATGCAATATATAATAATGATTTAAAAAGTATATTAAAAAAAACTCATGCGCCACCACCGAGAATTTAAACCAAAACGTTCAGCTCACGATTTATTTTACCTTTGCTGTCAATGACTGGGCTATGAAAACGTGTTTACTGCAAGGCTAAAAATTAAACCACAAGCTAATAGCTACTACATTATGCATTCATAATGCCGGCGTTCGACCGTCACCTGGAAAATTACTTTTTTTTTTTTTTAAATTTTCACTCTTCTGCACTGATTATTTCGGGCTAAAATCCAAATCTAAAGTGTTGCATGGGTTAAAATATCTTATATATGAAGTTTCATGTCGGTAGACCAAAAACTCTATGAGAATATATACGTACTAGCATTTCAGCCCGGCGTTGTCCGAGTGTTTTGAGGTGTATGTCGAGCAAAAAAAAGAAGCGATCATTTTTTTTTTAATTTGACCCCTATTATGACCCCTTGGTATTTATTGTTTTGTGGTTAAACCAAATTATTAAGTTAGATCCATACCAAATCGACCTATATCTAAAATTTCCAGTGTTTGGACCCCAAACTCTCGTAGAAGATTTGTAGAGTTCTAAAAGGTCAAATTGTTAAATTTTGACCCCTTAGCAGCCAAATTTCTGGCCGAAACCCGATTAAAACGATTTTCCCAAATCTCAGTTGCCTCTATATTAAATTTAAAATCTGTAGACTGAAAATTTACAGAGTTATTGCTTAGGGAAATGTACACACACAGACACAGATACACACATAGATAGATAGATAGATAGATAGATAGATAGATAGATAGATAGATAGATAGATAGATAGACAGATTTTACCTACTATAGAAAATTATTTTTCAATAATATTTTTTCAATAATATTTCCACACTAAGCATATGATAAAGCGTTTTCACAATGGAGTATATTTCTGTATATTGGGTAAATCTAATACGATAACGAATTCTTTTGTGAAACTGAACCAAATGTTTTCTTCAAAACAGAATCTCTTGGCCGAAAGAATTAAACCCCTAGTGACATGTGAAAGATGCATGTAATGGGATTAGTTACACTGTTTAGTAAGAAGTGCATCTAAGATAAACGAAACCACTCAAAACCAGCAATACATAATAGCTATTTACAATGCCTTCCACCAGGGCAGAGTTAGACACCAGGATCGTTTTTTTAGTGTGGAGAAAAGGTACAAACATAAAAATTGTCTCAGTCGTGAAGGGTTTCGCTCCACTGAAAGAGAACGAGAAATGGAAGTACCGCATCTGAAGAACAGATACTACATTTTTATCTTGGCCAAAAGGCCAAGTTTAGCAATACATAGCAATACATACTTAAATGTTTAAATGCATTTTTCTTGATTATGAATAAAACAACCTATGACATATATGATGAATTATTTGAAAGAAATGGAACTTTAGATTACCGAAAAAACAGATTTGAAATTGTTTTCTATATTTTTTTACATGGGGGTCACCACTTATCAAGGCCCAGGAGCCACTCGGGGTAAAGGGTTACTGTGTGTACAGTAATCAATGTGTTATTGTGTGTACAGTAATCAATGTGACAGTATCGTAGTAATAGTTAGTATTGGGGATTTGATAAGGTGTCATTACTTAAGGGGTAGGTTCATCAGGAATTTGTTTGTGTTGGACTTGAAGACATCCCAGTTGAATTCGGGGGGGGGAGGCTAGCGGCAGAAAGTTCCACAGCCGTGCAGTTCTAAGAAAGAAGCCTTGTTCGTGGAATCTACGTTTTGATTTAGGCATGGATAAAGAGGGGGGAAAATTATTGACAGTGGTGTCAGCTAGTCGAGTGTTTTACCTGAAAGATTGGCGAGGGGGATCAGAGAATAGAGCTCAGACGAGCACTTGCGATGGAAATAACGATAAAACAAAGACAGGCTCGCAATGTCTCTTCTGTGGGAGAGAGGCTGCAGGGAAGAGAAAAGGGCATCCCCACCAAACCACGAAGTCTATTTTTGTACGCTGTCAAGAGGTTGAACACAATTACAGGAGACGAAACACGACATAGTCTTTCTAAGTGAAACTGGTATAGTGCCGACCACTTCTCTAGACGAATACATAATTAAAGGATACTCTTACTTAACATCTAAATCTGACACCCAAGATCGCCTGGGCATGGAATATGTGCCTACAAAGATGGCTTTCCATGTGGTAGGGATATCTCCAGAGAAGACCCTAATTTAACCTTATATATGCTTCCGGGTTGCACTAGCTTACACCACCTCATTTATATTTCTCTCTATCGTCCCCACAACAGTGGGGTTACTATCTTTAAGAGCATATCTGAGAAAATTGAACACATCCTGTCTGCTCATCCTTCGGCTAACATTCACATTTGCGGTGACTCCATGCCCATAATGTGGAATGACTGACCCACTCAAATAAAACCGATGACGAGGGGAGGTTTGTCATGATTTTGCCATTGCCTATGACCTCACTCAGATTGTTCACGAACCCCTCCCGTGTGCCCGATACACCCGGTCAATATGCAAGTCTTCTAGACCTTTTCCTCACAACTTCCCCTGAGCTGTGTTCATGTTCCGTTCTATCTCCTCTGGGATTCTCTGACCACTCCGTTGTATTAGTTAGAATAAAAGATAAAATGTAATAAGTCTTCAGACATACCTCTTCACAGTAATGTATATCGATACTCTATGGCTAACTGGGATAGTTTCCGTACATTCATATCTGACGTACCCCTGCATTTCTTGTTTAAACAGGATGTGTCCTCTATAGTATCAGACCTGACCGAATGGTTAATTGTAGGGATAGACTGATTCATACCATCCAGAACATTCCAACAAACAGCCAGCCATAGTTCTCCCCTGAATGTGCTGCTGCCATCGCGCACAGAAATCACTTTTTCCAAAGCTACTAACGTAATAGATGTATTGAGACTAAGGCTGCTTTCAGGACTGCCAGCAACCACTGTATAAGAGTAATAAAATATGCAAGAGAGCTACATGCTTAGACTGTTAAATCCAAAGTAGCTGAGCAGCGGCTTGGTTCCCAACAGTTCTTGCAAATAGCAAACAGGATCTTGAACAGAAGCGGGCGTTCTATTCCAACTATCATCAATGGACCTGAGGTCATCTCGTCAGCATCTGACAAGGCGAGATTATTCGCCGAGAACTTAGCAGGTAATTCTACCCTATGCGACAACGGCGATCAACTCCCTGTATTTCCTCCTATAACAGACAACACGCTATGCAACAGACAAATATCTGTGCGTCAAATCTAACATAAACAAATTCCTGACAAACCGCCCCCTTAAATAAGACACTCTATCAAATCTCCAATACTAATGATTACTACAATACTATCTCATTGAATACTGTACACGCAATAATACTTATACCTGAGTGGCCCCCGGGCCTTGATAAGTGGTGAACCCCATGTAAAAAAAGAGCAGTGCATAGAGGGAAAGTCAGAGAGAAAAGATAGGAAGATTTTTTGGTAGCACATGATTAGGTAAAGCCGTAACAATTACACACTAGCATGGCATCGAGAGGCCTCACCAGGGACTACTGTATGGTTCAGAATCCATTCACTAAATTGCAATACAGCAGCCCCAGTACTTTGCACCTGCTGATAGGACAGCCTCCTTAGTGGTTAATCCAAGGTTCGGCTCCCTGGCTATCAGGCGGTTATCGTCAGCCCAGATGAAAACGTTTACCTCCAGCACCCTATCTAGTGACATGGCCGCAAGGATAGACATAGACAGAAAATTTCCGACATCTCAGACTACTGTTCACGAAGTACTACCGACCTGGGAAGCAGCTTTTTCTTCACCCTTTTGTCAGAAGCATCACGCATTCGAAATGAGGACTGTAGGACAAAAAAAGGAAGCGAGAGTTACTAGAACTGCCGACAACACATCCACTGTATAATCTACTTTCCATTAAAAAAGGGTAATGGGACTTATTAATATCTACTTAGTATAAGTCCTTTGCCCCATTTCCAGTTTAGGATAGTACGTGAAGATAGTTTCCCTCCCATATTAATCCGTGGAAGTTTTTTTTCTTTGCTTTAGATACCTCGAGGTAGAACGTTTCGGCTTCACCTAATGCTTAAGTTCCATTAATGGGAATTGTGAAGTCGGCTTATGTTTTTTGGATTGGAGAATGTTATTTAAGTACTGCTATAGGGTAGTACGAATAAAAATTGACAAAAAAAATGTAAAAACAAGAAAATTAGCAGAACAGGATAAGTAGAGTTAAGTTGTTTCGAGTTTTAAGTCAAAACTGAAATAAGAAAAAATAAAATAAAATATAAAATAAAAATAAGCAATATATATATATATATATATATATATATATATATATATATATATATATATATATATATATATATATAGTACACAAGTGTGGCCATTATGAACAGTTCTATTCAAAGAAATGGATATGATAATATACGTCAGCCATAATAAGTTGACTACAAAATAGCCGAGTGCGTTGAGATGACTTTGAGTCTAAAGAAATATTTTTAGTTAGCACGAAAACATTAATCTTTCGTGTTTGATGATAATTTTCGAGAGCAGGAATCGTAAATGAAAATAAAGTATAATTTCTCTTATTTTTGATTTAACTGTAACTAGCTCAGAGTTAAAACGCTAATTACTGTTGACAAGCAGTCTGTTTAAATCTACCAAGAATAAGTATTAGGTATGCAGGTAAACAGTCTTTAGTATACTGTTAAGCTTAATTTAATCCCTTTTTATCATGTAACATTTTAACGTAAAAACGTATTTTCAAACTTGTTTTGCATGCAATTACCTTTTCTAATGGTTTAAGTGGATTAATAAATTTACGATTAACTAGTTATAGTTGTATTTTATTAATTTAAAACCGTTTCCTAATTTCTATATATAAAGATGGGTGTGTACGTGTGCAAGTATGTGTGTGTGGGGGTGTGTGTGTGTGTTTGTGTACAAGCAGAAGTACCTGTCGTTGATTGGGTTAAAAAATAGGCGACGTTTTTCATATTTTTATATTTTAGTGGCCAGGCGCCTACACAGACCCCGAAATTTAAATAGACTAGCACTGTTCAGATTGTAATTTGATCGTCACTTCCTATTCTATCATTGCCTGTGGTCAGTTTTTTTTTTTATAATAGTCAACCATATAGGAGACTATTCATGTAAACACACATACACATTTAGCTTTATTATATAGACTATTTAAGTAGTGGTAACATTCTATTTCGATAAGCTTAATTGGTTTCTCGCAACAACTTCTTTTTTCTAAACTCTAACTTAATAACTTAAGTTGACCCCCAAAAAAATTTTAAGGGGTCATAATAGGGGTCAAAGTTTTAAAAAATTCACCGATTTTGTTTTGCTCAACATTCCCCTCAAAATACCCGGGCAACGCCAGGCACCCATGCTAGTATATCTATAAAAGTGAACATGTCTTTGTGTCTGTCTGTGTGTCTCTTTGTGTACATTTCCCTACGCAATAACTCTGTCAATTGTTAGTCTACAGACTCGAGATTTAAAAACAGACTATTGAGATTTGGAAAAATCTTTGTGATCCGTTTTCGGCCATAAATTTTGCTGCTAAGGGGTCAATGTTTAATGATTTGGACTTTAAGATCTCTACCATAATCCTCCAACAATTTGAGGTATAAACACTTGCAACTTTCGATATGGGTTCCTTGGATATGGATCTAACTTAATAACATGATTTGACCCCAAAACAAGCAAAGGTAAGGAGTCATAATAGGGGTCAAATTTTAAAAAAGAGCTTTTTTTTTGCTCAGCATACACCTCCAAACACCGGGCAACGCCGGGAACCCATGTTGGTATATATATATATATATATATATATATATATATATATATATATATATATATATATATATATACATATACATATATATATATATATAGTGTGAATATATTATAAATTCCCCTAATTACAGACATTTCCAAGCCTAATGATTCTCATCAGAATTATCACGCACAGAGCATGGGTTCAAGACATCCGTATATCGCAAGCCTACTTTCACCGGACAATACCTTAACTTCAACTCCGATCACCCATACAGTATCAAACATGGAATCGCACGCTGCTTACAACATCGCGCAGAGACAATAAGTAGCGACACCATTACATACCACCAAGAAATGGTCAGATTGAAGAATACCCTCCGTCGTAACAACTACCCCGATAGCATACTATCCACCAGACGTGTTAATAGTATAGGAGAGGAGAATGAAACCCCAAAACCTCCAACGATCTACCTACCATACATACGAGGCATCTCCGAAAAGATTCAGAGAATATGTGCCCCTACAACATCAGTACGATATTCAATAGCGAGTCAACACTCAGACGACACCTGGTACGAGTGAAGCCCCGCATGGAGGAGAACATGACCAAGAACTGCATATACTCCATCCCATGCAGTTGCAGAAAGGTGTACAAGGGTGAAACATGCCACCTCCTTAAAGTAAGGGTGGAAGAACACCGAAAAGCGGTAACTAAAGGGGAGACGGAAAAATAGGGTATAGCCAACCATGTCTGGATGGAGAGGCGGACCATCGCCCCCTATGGGATGAAGTAAAAATAATAAACAGAGAGCCCCACTGGAAAGTGAGAAAACTTAAAGAAACAGCTCACATGCTCGGACATAACAACCTGCTGAGCAAACCAAGCATATAGCTGAATGCAATTTGGACACTTCTGATAGAGAGAGAAAACCTTGAATAACAACATAGGTTTAACATTAACAACAAAAAAAACAACTAAGAATTGCCCCAGTGACATATGGCCGAGTGGTCCTAGACGTTGTATCAAAGTTTACAGTTACCCAAAGGTGCTGAATTCAATCCTGAACGAAGGCAGTGAAAAGTAACATTCAAAACAGAGACCAGCAACTATGTCCCAGAGCCTAGCTGGAGTCCGAACACGGTACCCCCGTAATAATAATGATAAAGGGTTGGGTTCGAGACTCCTATAAAACGATTCCCCAGTTCGATACAAACCACCTGATGAAGGCCGGAGGGCAAAACGGCCGAAACGTTGTAACTACAACAACAAATATGAGGAAGTCAGTCCGACAATCTCACTCCTTAAATATATTCAACAAATGTTACAGAGAGTGATGCGAGCGACTTGTCGAAAAAAATTTGATGATGTGGCGATATACAAGAAAAGGGCTCGACAAACAGTAACAAATAATAAGAGACCTTCAGTCACTGTTTGACACAACGTCCATATATAAATACACAGACACCTTTCGAACGCACACATAAACAGGTTCATAAATACCTATACTCTTTTCGTAAATCTATTTACTCATCGAAGTGCATAATACTATGGCATACGATATATAGGTCAACCGTTTAATAACACTTTAAAAATGGAAACCCTACCACGCCCTTCCTCTAATTAATTTTCATGAATGTCCATGACTGATGTGTGGATGTAGAGTGGGAACCAAGTTAATATAATGCAGGAGTCGTTCCCTTATTGAGTTAATACTCATTAATGTTTGTTTTGGCCGTCATGTTTTTATTATATATTTCATTGTTTATGTAGATATCTACAGTTTTCTATATTAAAGGAAAGAACATCAATTCAAAATAGACATGGCTGGCTTGGAAGTATATGAGATGTATTATTGGTCGAATAAGCAGGTAAAAAAGACAATGGGGGGACGCGAATAAAGGTACATTAAAATTAGATGATAATAAAGATAAAAGACATAGAAACAAAATGTATACTATAAACTGATAAGTGGATATTTAAAATGAGATTTTAAAGGTTTTTCTCAGTCAGCAGATATGAAATTCAGTGAAATTAGACTCTTGAAATTGCATATAAGATATCGTTAGATACAAGTGATACGCAATACTTTCTGTGCGAGAGTTGATGCTGTTTTGACATAGAAAAACAACGCTAGCCAAACAGTAACAGTTAACAAAATACATTTATATACACTTTGGCACAACGTCCGTGTGATGTACATAAACATCATCGAATGTTCATGAATAAATGCCACCTGCCACTGAGTCCATTTTCTTATAGAACGATTGTAACATAAGTTAATAAAATTTTCACATATACTAGTGTCCAGTCATTGCATGAAACTGTATGGAGATATGAGTGAGCGAAGTAATGTTGAATGTTATTTAAATAAAAAATATTTCCAATAGCAGAAAAATGTTATAATATAAATATTCGAAACAATAAACAGATTTGGAATTTATTGAAAAGTAAAATCTTTTAAAGTCGCAATATACTATATATAATGAAGGGCTTTGGAATTTAATTTATTGCTAGGTCGACGGTATTCCAATTATAGTGTTAAAAAAATTACACCCAGAACTTGCCCCCATACTTTCCAAATCGTTTAAGCGTTGCCTTAAGGAGAAGTGCTTTCCAACACCCTGGAAAACCTCATCAGTATGCCCTGTATTTAAGAATTCAGTTGATAAGTCATCCCCCTCTCAGTACAGACCAATAAGTCTCCTATGTATCATGAGTAAGTTGCTGGAATCCACAATAAATAGAGAAGTAGTCAACCACCTCAGCAGAAATAACCTTCTTAGCGACACGTAATATGATTTCCGATCTGCTAAATCTACAGGAGATGTGCTAACGGTTATATCTAATAGGATTAGTGAATCTCTCGACAAAGGCTTCATTTCTAGGGCAATTGCTCTCGACATATCAAAGGCCTTCGATAAGGTTTGGCATAAAGACCTACTACACAAGATTTCCAGCTACAGTATAACTGAAAATGTTTTCTCTATCATTAAGTCATTTCTCTCAGATGGGCTCATAAGAGTAGTTGTTGATGGGCAGAAATCAGAGGCCCACAGTATTAATGCTGGAGTCCCTCAAGGGCCCATACTGAGCCCAACTCTCTTCCTGATCTACATCAATGATCTACCAAAACACATACTAAAATCTTTCGTTGACATCTATGCTGATGACACGACCATCTATGACAATACATCAAACACCGTAAATGATTATGTTCTCTCTGATTCTCTCTCCTCTGATCTTGAGCGCGTAGTACAGTAGGGAAAGAGGTGGCCGGTTACCTTTAATGCATCTATGACCAAGCTCCTATCTCTACATCATAAACGCTCTGATCCCTATCTGGCATCAATTAAAATAAAATGGTTCTCGTCTAAGGGAGGCCCCAGGATTTGATAAGCTCATGGGCTTGACCTTTACACCTGATCTTAAATCGAACACATGCATCAAGTCTGTGGCTAAGGTCGCTGGGAAAATTGTGGGATCATTCTACCGCTCCAGAAGATATCTCACAAATGATGCAATTCTCTATCTATATAAGAGCCAAGTACGTCCAAAGATTGAGTACTGCAGCCACATCTGGGCGGGGGCTGCAAAAAACAGCCTATCCTGCCTTGACGGAGTACAAAATAGACTCCGTGGCTTGGTGGGGATGCCCTTTTCTCTTCCCTGCAACCTCTTTCCCACAAAAGAGACGGAGCGAACCTGTTATTGTTTTATCGTTATTTTCCTGCCAGTTTCTCGCCTGAGCTCCATTCTCTGGTCCCCCCTCGCCAATCTTTCTTAAAAAAACACCCGACTAGCTGAAACCACTATCAATAATTTTTCCCATTCCCTATCTGTGCCTAAATCAACATGTAGATACCATGAGCAAAGCTTCTTTCTTAGAACTGCACGCCTGTGGAACACTGTTCCGTTTGCCTGTTTCCCTCCCGACTTCAATCTGGATGTCTTCAAGTCCAACACAAACAAATACCTGATGAACCGCCTCCCTAATAATGACACCTTACCAATTCTCCAATACTATTGCTACACTATCCCTTTGATTACTGTACACACAATAACCCTTATCCCTGAGTGGACATTGGGCCTTGATAAGTGGTGAACTCCATGTAAAAAAAACAAATTATACCACATACATCTTCTAATTAAGGTTTTCTTGTTAAACAGCAGCAAATCGTTTATCGCTAAGAAAATATCAAGTAAGTCTTCTAATGTGTTAATGCGTCATTAACAAGGAATCTAATTTAAAATTATCTATTCAGCCGTTCACGGGAACTCAGGTTCTAGCACAAAATTGCATTAATTTATAGATCTGCACACAGACGCATATACACATATATATTTTATTATTTTATTTTACTTCAGTCGAAGTTCTCAGTAATCAAAGGGCCCACAACCTGGGCTAACATTAAAACTCTATATGAGATACATAGATATTCGAATGTTCCATTAAAGTTCTATATCTCTTCAACACTGAGTTAGTAAAGAGATAAAGAACATAATTTTCCTCTCCCGAATAAACAATTTTAATATGTTGTAGTATATCTTTTTTTTCTTGGTCTTACTAGATTCCAAGACAAATATTTATCTAGTCTGGTGGAGTATCCAACTTCGTGCTATTACTTGAAGTATTATAACTTGGAGTGAATGCACCCTTCCCCGGAAAAGCTAATGGGTGTTATCCGTAGAAAGGAGATCTTATTTAGGTTGCGAATACTATGTGATTTGGAATATTTGATATTTGAAGGGAAAAATATCATCATGCCAGGATGTTTTGACAAATGCCTGGACGGAGAGACCTTAGACACTCGGAGATAGTGCCTAGTAAGCATTCGAGTTCTACGTGTGTATGTTGCTGCGTACAGAGAAATAAATATATGATACATAAAACATGAATTACTTCCTCCATACTGCCATGCTCGTATCACTCATGTCTGTCCCATTACATAGAGGGAGACATAAAAATAGAGGCTACAAGTGACTCTCTGATAACCATCCATATCAATCTTAACAAAATATGTATTCTCTCTCAATTTTACAATATACATATTCATATATACATATATATATATATATATATATATATATATATATATATATACGAGCAAACAGTTCATAAAACATGTTAAAAACACTTTGAAATGAGTTAAACACATATTTAACCTGAAAAGGAAACACTAGATAAGTGGATAGTCATTAATCCGCGGAGTTTCGAAGAAATACTTTCCTTCTCATCAGAGGGTAGGAATTAGCAAAATGCGGGATCGGATTTTGCATGCAAAAGTATTTGATGAAACAACAAGTAAGTCAAAGATCTTACTTGAAAACAAAAAAATGTGAAGCAGAGGGAAGATGATGAAGAAAAATAAATATTAATTCTTTAATATTTATAATATACTTTAAGTTTACCATCTTGGATCATTTTGGTAAATTTAATTGTAATTTTTATTATATATATATATACACACACATATATATGTATATGTATATATAATCCTTGTAACTAATACATGCATATGCATATATATATACATATATATAGATATATATGTATATAATCCTAGTATCAAGTGCACGAAAATGTAATCCTTTAAATCATACTGTGTTTTTATATAAGTGAATTATGATGTAAACATTGAATCCGTATTTACTATAAAATACATTCTACAGACACATAAATAACACACTTGCATAAATGTGTGTGGTCTGACTGAAAATAATCTGCATTTTATGTCAGTGTTCAATGTAAATATACAAATGAAAATTAAAGAGCACTTTTTGTAGAGTCACGAAATGCATCAAGAAATCATAAATAGTGATATAATTTTATTTGCTGCGCTTCGAAAATTGTATACTGCTAAGATTTAAAAAAAAAGGGAAATAAAAAAGTCGAGTTTCCGTAAAAATGTAGTTTCTGCCTCTCTAGAACTAAAACATATGTGCAATTATAATATAGAGCAAACTGCCTATAAGAAATGCACACACGTATATATATATATATATATATATATATATATATATATATATATATATATATATATATATATATATATAAACCCTGTTTATCGCTTTATGGCAGGTCAATATTCTTTTAATTTTGAAATTGCTCTGAACTTTTAAAATATTTGCTTCAAATTCCACAATAATCAGGCAAATAAGTTGCTTTTTTATGCGCTTCCAGTGTACCAAATCTCACTTCTCTGCGTTCAAAAGCAATTTCAAAATTAATATATATATTATATATATTATATATATATATATGTGTGTGTGTGTGTACGTGTGTTTGAGTATTTGTGTTTGCATACACTAAAACATAAAATTGATTGGATTGATTTTTTAATGTAACATATAAAGGAAAGTCATAATTAAAGCATGAACATAGATTGTTGAGTTCTTTACATGAATCAATTGTACCATTAATCTTTACGTTATTGCGTGTAGTGCATTTAAGTAACCTATTGTTCATCCACACATTTGATGTTCCACAAACCAGAGGTCTCTTAACTTCCTTATGCCATACATCTAACGCATAGTGTCGTCCTTGATTTCACAAAAATGTCATGTTCTCTAATGCCGTTGGCAGTTCGTATTGACTGATTGATTGCCTCATATACTATCGTATCTTGTAAGAAATCAATGTAACCGATGAAACGAAACAAAATAAGAGTATTTCCTCATACTTCACTCTGTCATTTATTGCTTCGCAGCATTCTTATTATCGATTATGCAATAGGAAATCAGCAATAAATGGGCAGAATTTCTAATGTGCTCCATATGAAAGGCATTTCTATTAGGACTTTGATCTTTGGTAATAACCCATGGAATCGCTCGACAATGGATATTGCGTTTTAAAAGTCATTTGTCTGGATACGAGAGGCCTATTCTCCGCGGGAAAATCAATTACAATAGCATTTTTTTTTATTTATACACTTTCTATTATTCACTGGAACTCAACTCAGAATATTTTCAATTTCAATAAAGAGAATTTACTGAGTAACACATGTATGGGTTAATACGTAAACTCTAAATTTCTACATTTGTACACTTTAATGTTTGTATCTGCAGCATACTATCTAAAACTAATGGGCAGATCTTTATGCAATTCATAAGGTTGTTTTTTTATGTGTTATGTGCAGCGCATTATATGTTTTAGAATATATATTTCTTGCAAGCCCGTGATTTATACGTATACATTATAGTTTTGTAAACTTACAAGTTCAAAACTGCACTCATCTACACTCACTCGCAGAAAACATTAATATGTTGGCCTGAAGGGTAGATTAATGCATCCGCATATCAGTTTGGTCACTATAAATGTATGCTTTTTAATCCATCACCCTTTATAACTATACATTCATACTAGTTTTGTAAACTTACAAGCTTTGGACTGAACTAATCTAGAGTCACTCGCGAGAAAACCTGACTTAAAAAACGATTTTTTTATGCATTTTGTCATCTACATTATAATATAAAACAACTAAAATAGGAACATTCTTTTTAAATATATATATATATATATATATACATATATATACATATATATATATATATATATATATATATATATATATATATATATATACGGCGTGTATATGTGCAAAGATTTTATTATGTATTTTAGCTAACCATTATGAAACTATGAACATATATTCTGGCAAAATGCTAAGCAATATCAGAAATACGCAAGTGCCAAATTGGGCAATATAAATACATGACTTTCCATTCATCCACTTTCATTCGAATTGTTTCTGCTTTGTTTTTCCTACATATTTAAATATATGTTTCAGACTTACCCAGCAGACTTTTATATAACCGCAGTGTAAAGACTTCTTCAACTGACATCTTTATCAGCTGCTTTGTTCAATGTATATAACTACATAGTGCAGGCACTCAGGGTCTAGCGACTTCTCTCTTCTCCAACCGAGAGTGTGTAATTTAATGGGGTAAAAAACTTGTAATATATACAAAACCAAACCTTTGTTTTTTCACTACATGCGCTAAAATGAGCGCTTTACCCCCGTACAAATTAATGCCGCACTCATTGCTGAAACATCCGGCTTCGACAAGCTTCTAGGAATGACATTTAACCCTGATCTGAAATGGAATGTATACATCAGACCCATTGCAAAATCAGTAAAAGGATGATGGCATTGTTCTACCGTTCTAGAAGAGCATTGTCCTCAGGGCAATGTTCTATCCGTACAAAAATACGGTCTCAAATGGAATACTGTTGTCACCTTTGGGGTAAAGCCCCAAAGCGCACCATTTATTCTAATGAACGGATATTTTTTTATTAATGTTAGTTTATATATAAATATATATATATATATATATATGGTGTGTGTGTGTGTGTAAACACATGCACATATATATATGCATATATATATATATATATATATATTTACATAAATATATGTCTGATCGTTTATGTATATTCATGTTTATTTAATGTATTTATTTGTTTATTTTCTATTGTTTTACAAAATAGTTTTAAAACTAACAAAAACAATAGAAAATAAACAAATAAATAAATTTAATAAACATGAATATACATAAACGATCACACATATATGTATGCACATATATATATGTATATATATGTGCATATGTGTTTACACATATATATATATATTTATATATTAGCAAACATTAATAAAATAAATTTAAAAAACACTAACCTAGATTTAAAAAAAAGATCAAGAAACTAAATATCCAGGCTAAATAGAGCACAGACAGAGGAACAGGTCAACCAGAGATCAAATAACCATTTGTCCAATAAATGCATGCTAATTGCTGATAGGAAGGGCGCGGTGGATACAAGATAGCTGAGTGGCTAACTAAAATTTCAATAGAAGATGCGTATATAAAAACGACAAACAAAAACAGAATTCGCGCATAAGCCTGAAGAACCCTAGAGTGGACGAAACGCGGAATATTCAGTGTAGCTTAATCGTCATATACATTTTATAACTTACTAACTAGCTCTACCTACGTATTGAGCACTTTTGAAGTAAATACTTAAAGTTTACGCATAAATCTATACTTTCGTATATTAACTTTATGTGAGTAAATGAAGTATATATATATATATATATATATATATATATATATATATATATATATATATATATATATATATATATATGACGCTCCCATATGTGGGTACGAAATTGGTTAAATGGAAAATTAGTTCCAACTCGCATTATGGTAAAAATGAGTTTTTCATAAATAATTGGATCCATTCAAAACTTATCGCAAAAACAAAAACAAATAACATCTATGTAAATCACAATATATCCGAAAAGTAGCGAGAGGTGGACGAGTGTTAAGAATGTAGGATTCTTACCATGCCGTCCTGATTTCGAAACTCGCTAGATTTAGCCATTCTGATAAGTTTTAGACGGCGAAACACGTGTCAGTGGATAATTATACTGAAAAATAAAACAATATATATACTGCTACCCATATAAGGGTCCCTAATTGTGTTATAGGAAAATTACTTGCAACTCAAATTTAGGTAAAAATGCTTTTTCTTAAATAATTGAATTCATACAAAACTTATTGCAAAACAAATAACATCTACGTAAATCGCAACATATCCGAACAGTCCTGCGAACTGGATGAGTGGTAAGAGTTTAGGCTTCTTACAATGCGGTCCCAATTTCGAAACTCGCTAGATTCAGCTACTCTAATGAGTCGCAAGCGATGAAACACGTGTCAGTGTATAATTATATAAAACACACACACACACACACACATATATATATACATATATATATATATATATATGTAACTACATTATAATTGATATTTGGCAAATATATGATGCCTTCGTTTATTCTCGAGAGACAAAGGGTATTCACTGTAGGGAAAGCTGCACGTGTAATTGTGAGGCAAGAGCTGCGAATTCCCCTCCAAAACCTCTCCTAAGTCTCCAACGTTTGACTTTTGTATCAAGCAGAAATCTGTAAACAATGCCGATATAAGCCGAGAGCACACATCACACCCGGGAGTCCTAAATCGTTACCCATTTTAATACTGACCAGGTTCAACGTTAATTATAAAATTTGTATTTTATATTCGTATTTCATTTTTTCAAACCGATCTGCAAAAATGCTTATAAAATTTTATGAGAAAGAATTGTCCTGAAAATAAAAAAACATCTTATTATATGTTTAAATGCCTTCCAATATTTTCACTACACATTCTATATATTAAGCATATTTTTATGATGCATCTTTACCCGAAATTGAGATAGCTTTCTTTAATAACGGATATATATATATATATATATATATATATATATATATATATATATATATATATATATATTGTCGTGCAAGGTGGAGGAGTTGTAAGAGGTTAGGATTCTTACCGTGCGATCCCGATTGCAAATCCGTCTAGATTCAGCCACTCTGATGAGTATTAATAATAATAATTAACATAATAATAATAATATTTTGAAAACTACTACTAATATTATTTTACCGTTTTACAGACTTGTGTCAGTTTCTTATCATGTATTATACATATTGAAATAAATTTCGTCTTTTCGGGGGTTAAAATGAAAGCTAATATGTTGCAAAAATGTAAAAAAAAAAAATAATAAAACTACAACATTCTACTTCCACAAACGGTAAAAATAAGTAACGCAGACGTTTTCGAATATTGTTGCAAGAAATAAACGCTGCCCAACGTACAAATTTCCAGGGTTTTTTTTTTTTCAACATCTTTCATTTTTATTTCGATACGTTTTGTGAACAAGGGTCAGGTACCGCTTGAAACAAAAATAAATCAAATATTTAATACAACAAAGACAACATCGTTTCCATGCTTTAAAAAAAAAAACTCAAATCTGTATCCTAGAACCATACGTGGACGTTTTAATAATAATAATAATAATAATAATAATAATAATAATAATAATAATAATAAAGACAATAATATTAATAATAATAATAATAATATAAATCCATCTATCTATCTATCTCTCTCTCTCTCTATATATATATATATATATATATATATATCTATATATATAAATCCCAAATGTCTGTGAGTTTGTATGTTTGTATGTAACGCTAAAACTTTTGAAAGACACAACCAGACTTGATAAATTTGGTATCATATCGAAGCCCCGTGTCCCGGATGACAAATATCGAAATTTCACGTCAAACGGACGAGGAGAAAGGGGTAAACGTATCAGTTATCTCCAAGGGGGTCCCAAAAAAACTGTCATTGTAATGCTTTTTATTACGTAATTCTTGAATGATCCAATGTAATTAATACGTAAAAAAAAAAAAGCTTAGTCATGTCACGTGACGTGACGTCAACGTCCACTAATGGCGAACAATTGTTAATAAAAATATCTTTCTCCGATACTTTTGCATTTTTCTCTTCGGCTCATTTATATCTTTTTTTTTACTTTATGCCAATGTTTCCATCGTTATTACCTGGTTAAAAATATTATTTATACAAGAGTTTTAACGAAAAATGTCAGGAAAAAATGTACGGGAATAAAAAAATTCACCTTTCAAAATATTAGACGATTATAAAAATATCGTAATATTTATGTAATGTAAAATAATTAGCCATTTTGTATATTACCACGTGACCTCATACGTCTAAAGCTGGAAGGGGGGGGGAGTAAAACCAACACCGTCTCTCTCTCTCACACTTACTCTCTCTCTCTCTCACTTTCTCTATCACCCTCTTTCTATTTTTCTATTCGTTTAAAAACGCTTAGTCATGTCACGTGACGTGACGTCACGGTTTGGTTACTATGGAAACACTTACTTTTTGTGCTGCTTCGAAAAGGAACAAAATTCAACATACACCGCTTCCTCTTCCCTCCCTCCCTCCCTCTCTCTCTCTCTCTCTCTCTCACACACACACACTTTCTTCGGTGTGTTTTTGTTGTTACGTACGTATTTTTTTATATTTTTATCTCAGTAATTTTTATTATATTTAATAGCATTTTCTTTTTTTTTTTTTCATGGGAAATTATTTTTCTATTCGTTTTAAGAAAATGCTATTAAAAAATAAAAATGCGATAAATTCTGGCAACAGTTATTTATTTATGCTATTCGCAGCCGGCCGGAAGAAACGCGCATAGACATTTTGTAAACATTGTTTTTAAAAAATAAAAAATAATACTTCTATTATGTTTTAAACGACTGTAATAGTTTATTTTGGAAGTATAAAAAAAAGTCCATTAATTTGAACTTAAAGCCTGTTTGAATAAAACTTATATAAAAAAAAACCGTCACTTCCGGCAAATGGCTATGTAAACAACTGGTGGCATTTTTCGAATACATCGGTAAACACTGTATGTTTTTCGAGCTGAATAAATATGTTACATTGAATAAAAACACAAAAAATATATCCAGTTGGATAGAAAAGTAACTTATCTTGCCTTTCCTAACATTTATTTGTTATATATTTGTCTTTTGACCGTCCACTAATGGCGAGTTTTTTTTTATATTTAAATAAAACTAATTTTAAAATTTCGATGTTAGAAAAACAGTCCATCACATGTCAATATAAAAATTCTCTTTTTGTTTGATAAAAAGAATAAACAGTTTATAGATACAACAAAAAAGTCCATTAAGTTCAACAAACTAAACTCTTTTATTTATAATAAAACTCTTCGACAGTTTAAATGCTTTCAAAATCCTATGTAAGTATATCGTTTTTACTGTACACAGATTCGAAAAAGTTGTCATCAAACAAATATATGACAGAGTTGAATAAATATGTTACATTGATTAAAAACACTTCTTATTAGCATTTTCTTTTTATATGACAACGTTAATGTTCATGAATCTCTCTTTTAATCATTTTTATCGACTATCAGCCAAATAACCGGGGTCTAAAATTTGGGAAATTATTTTTCTATATTTTTCTATTCATTTAAAGAATATGCTATTAAAAAAGAAAAAGTCGATTAAAGTTAGACATAAACAGTAAAAAAATAGAAGATATTATTATTAAATAACAATAATTATTAAAAATAAATATTAACATTTACAATAATAAAATGAGTTAGTATTAAAAATAATTATTAAAATAAAAATGAGTTTATTATTAAAAATACATATTAATATTCAAATAAAATTGTTTTTATTATTAAAAATAAATATTAATATTTAAAGTAGAATAAAATGTGTTTATTATTATAAATAAATATTAATATTTAAAATAATATGTGTTTATTATTAAAAATAAATATTATTATTTAAAATAATATAATGTGTTTATTATTACAAATAAATATTAATATTAAAATAAAATGTGTTTATTATTAAAAATAAATATTAAGGAAGGTCAACAGGTGGAGGAAAAATAGTCAATGCAGGTCATACCACCTGACCAGCTAAAATCGCCTTTTTATATAAGGCAGACAGTCAGACTATTTGCCTTGAGGGCGGGCTAAGCCCTCCTACCCCCCCCAAAGCTGAGAGCTGGGGAAACTTCTCTCAGAAGGGGTATGGGAGGACAGGGAGACCTTCCCTCTTTCAACTAAGAGATAGATATCCTTTTGTATGGTTGATTGACCCCCCCCCTGTCGGTTCTGCTTACTCCATTCCGAAAGAGATCAACCTTACACAAAAAAAAAAAAAATTATGGGGACAGGGAAGCCTTCCCGGGCCCCCTTTCTGGGAGGAGAAGTTCCCCGGCTCCTACCTTTTTGGGAGTGCTCAGCCCGTCCTCCAGTCAACCACAATATTTGAAGAATAAAGATATTTTTGTTTTTGTGTTTTAGGTGGTGAAGGTGATCTGGGGAGTGTTTTTTTTTTTCACAAAAAAGGTACTTTTTACGAATGGGTATCCAAGAAAATTACAGTATTTTGTCAGAAATTAAGATTTTCATTGACCACTCTCAATACTATCAGAAATGAACAAAGTTAATTAAACAGTCTACACAATATAAACTAACTGTTTTGTTGGCTTTTTATTCTAACTCCAAACTAACCCATAACTACATTTTTCTTTTATTTTGCAAATTTGATTTCCTTTAGTTTATATTGTGTAGCTGAATCAGAAATTGATTTATCTTTTGTCATTTGTAGTTAACATGCTATCAGCGCAATTACTACAGTGTAATCACACATGATCTACCAAAATAAAAACACTTCAGATAAAGTCTTAAATAGAATTCAGTTCCTTACATGACATCTGATGAAGTCAGTACAAACGTTACAAACTAATACTTGAAAAACAATTTGACATTTACTGTACTACAATATCACATTTGTATAGAAGTAGAAATCTGGATACCTATTCTGATACCTAATAAAAGAAAGGACACTCTTTGAGGCGGATTTTGATGATAACAAGTCACTAATTAGAAATTATAATAAACATTGAAATAATTTAAGAATTTTACCAAAATAAAATTACTTGGTAATCACCCAATTTCTGCCACAAAATTTTAATTGGCAAAACTCATAAGCATAAAATATATATTTTCTAATTTCATCTTTTTTTTTTTACATAATCTGGTTTGATGTTTTCCTAAATATTCAAATCACTATATTTTGCTGCTTAATATCAAATACAGCAAATGAGTTATTTTTATGCATCAAACAATTACATTTTCTCATTCATCCAAACTAATCACTGAACATCAATTTCATATTGTCTTCACTAAAATATTACTGTGCTTGATGTCATCAAGTAGAGCGGATCATTTTTTTTTACATTTGTTTACACATTTTTTACAAATGTTTTTGAGAGTCCATACAAAGTTATAAGTGTTCAACATTTTTTTTCATTTGAATATATTTTGTCTAAGATTCTTAGCCTATGTCATTGCATACCAATTTGTTTCTTGAAAGTTAAGTTCACTGTAAAAACATCTGATACACCAAAATCCCTGATACCTGTTTCTTATAAGCGCCAAATAACTATCACTATTTCGATTTGTGTTTCATGAGAACAATTCAATATTGATACATTATAAGAAACATTTCCAGTGCTTTTCTCTTTTTAGCAATAGTTGGTTGATAATTAGAGGACACAACTAACCCTATACTATGCTTTACTTTGTTTTGTATATATATTTTGTATTGTGTGGAATTAACAAAGATTCATATGCAGGAATCTGTTGATACATTCCAAGAATCCCAATGCGACCAACAAACTTGAAAGACTACAATTTCTTTTTACTATGACCAATAAGAAAGCTCAAGGACTAAGTTGTTGGACTCATCCTGATCACCATTTTAAATTATTGTTAACAGTAAGTTTAACATTTTAAGTACAGAATAATATTTCTTTTGATATTTATAAATTACTATTTTCTGTGACAGATGTTACTTTTTCAATATTGATTGTACCCTCTTTTGTGTTTTTAAATTTTGCATACAATAATATTAAGCACACCATACCAAGACCACTATTTCAGCATCTAATAAACTGCCTACCAAGACCAATGTTTTCAAGTGACAATGGAGAGTATTCATGTTATGTTTCACATTTTTATGTTTTAAAATATTTTGCTGCTTAATATTCAGCAGATGTTTACTTTGTTTTGTGTATATACTTTATATTAGGTAGAATAAACAAAACTTAATTTCGCTACCATCATTATTTGTAGTGACATGCACTGTTAACATAAATAAAATCACTGGTGACAATCCCTGATACCTGTTTCGTATAAGCACCAAATAACTATGATAATGTGTTATTGTTGATACATTATAATAAACATTTCCATTGACTGGTCGTTTGCTTAGCTTAGGTTTACATCATTTTTTCACAATGTTTCTCTACTTGCTTTCAGCATGAGAGCAGATCATATTCTGCACATGTTTCATGCATATCACAAAAACTTATAATATTTGATCAACATTTGACTAACAATTTTACAAAAAAGACCTACCACCTTAAGGGGGGTAAAGGTAAGGCTCCCCACATAACCATAAAAGAAAGCCGCCCCCCCCATACAGTGGGAAAGAGCTCCCTTCCCATTCTGGGGCAGAGAAGGGGCAAGGAAAACTCTTAAACATAAATGGTCAACGGAGGGTATACACCCTGGGAAACTAAAAGTCTATATGGAATCTGCATAAATTAAAATATCCTGTTTAAGCGTATTGTATGACAGGGAGGGAAGGTCAACAGGTGGAAGAAAAATGGTCTACGCAGAGCATACCGCCTGACAAGCTAAAATCGCCTTTTTATATACGGCAGACAATCAGACTCTGATTGCCTGGACGGCGGGCTGAGCAATGAATGTGGAAGCCGGGGAACTTCTCTCAGAAGGAGGATGGGAGGCCCAGGGAGCCTTCGCTCTCCTCCTAAGAGAGGGATATCCTCTTACTCCCTTTGGAAAGAGATCAACCTTACACAAAACAAAAAATATGGGAAGAGAAGCCTTCCCGGGCCCCCCTCCCCCTTCCGGGAGGAGAAGTTCCCTGGCTCCAACGTTTTTTTTTTGGGGGGGGGGGGCCTAAGCCTGTCCTCCAGGCAACCAAATGAAAAAGAAATTTACCCATCCCACCTTTGTAGGAAGTGTGCTCAGCCCACCTTCTGAGCCACTGTGAAAGTTTCCTTCCACGAAAAGGGAAGGGAACGAGGAAGGAAAAGTCTCTGAGAATCTTCATGCAATTTCTTTGACAAAGAAACTGTTTTCACTTGATTCCACACAAAATTTTTATTGCTTTTTCATCTATTGTCTTATATTAGGATTTCTTTATGCATGTTATTTTATTTAAGAGTACTAAATAGCTTTTCAGTTTCTTGAGACTCTTTCAACTGTCTGGATTCTGCAGCAACGTTGTGGAGTGATATGTAAAACATAAATTGGTACTTTATAACAATAGGTATGTAGAATTCTAACTCGCCAGTGTTGATCGTTTCAATTATTTACAAATTCACCAGGTCCTGGATATGACCATAAACTGTATCCAAACATGGGGCTTTGTGAAGTGTGAAGCCACCATTTAATTGCTATTGCTACCAGGTCCACTCTGATCTGGAGTAGTAGTACCTGTTAGGGTCCCAATTATGAGTTAAATAGAAACCAACATTAAATAAACAAATATATTCTAGGAAAAAAAAATGTCACTAGATTGGGCATGATATAGTGTTGATATGTCATAAAACAAAATGAACCAACAAATTCACCAATCGACACAATATCAACAAATGTATCTTTCTTTTCCTTATTCTGTGCTTATTTCTTGGTACTAAGCTTATCATTAACTAACCCTGACATTTCTTTTACTTTGTTTTGTGTATATATTTTATTTTGTGTAGAATAACCAAAAAGACATTTAGCTACCACATTTGCAGCGAAATGTTAGCATACATAAAATCACTGGTGACAACCCATGATGTTTTTTCTTATGAACACGAAATAACCAACACGCTTTCCATTGGTTTTTCATGATAACAATTTAATATTGATAAATTATAATAAACATGTCCATTATTTTTCTTTTTTTATCAATAAATATACTTGGTTGATAATTAGAGAACACAATGTTTATTGTAATAAAACTTGTGATCTATAACATCCAATTCTAAAAATTAAACTTTCCTTTCTCAATTGAAACAAACAACATACCCCACACTATGTTCCTAAAAATGAGGATTTTACTATTGCGTTTACATAATTTTTTAGCTATGTTTCTCTTACTTTCAGCATGAGATCATTTTCTACACGTGTTTCATGCATACAACACAAACATTTTACCTCTGACATTTTTAATTTTTTTCCAATTTCCTTTCACCATGAACATTATCATTAGTACAGTTTTCATTTAAAATGAAGCTGTACATGGTTACTATTACTTGGAAAGCAGATCTAAAAAAAAAAAAAAAAATATCTGTTTTCACTTTGAAAATTTACGATTTATAGATCTCGGATTTGGCCCTTCTTCACCTTTTATCTTACATTTGTAAATATTGTATATATAAACTTTTTTCTTATTTCTCCAATGTTATTTCATTCATGCAATTTCATAATCCACCAACATTGTATAAGATTCAATTCCATTTGACACTTGAAAACAACTTTTTATATAGTAAACAGCATTTATTTCTTTTCAGACATATTCTTATTTTATTTTATTTCCAGTACTATGTTTTATTTCATTTTGTGGACACTCATTTAACTCTCTGGGATGCTGCAGGGAACATGTAGAGTGATATATCAAACAAGAAGTGGTACTTTATGACAATAGGTATCTAGGATTTACACATACCAGTGTTGATAGTTTGAAATATTTACAGACTAACATTTTACACAATATAAACACATGTACCTTTTTTTTCTTTTCCTTTGCTTATTTCTCGAACCTAAACTTATCATTAACTAACCCGTAACTTTGTTTACTTTGTTTTGCGTATATATTTTATATTGGGTAGAATTAACAAAACTTAATTTCGCTACCATCATTATTTTTAGTGACATGCACTGTTAACATCAATAAAATCACTGGTGACAATACTTGATACCTGTTTCGTATAAGCACCAAATAACTATCACTATTTCGATTTGCTTTTTCATGATAATATGTTCATCTTGATACATTATAATAAACATTTCCATTCACTGGTCGTTTGCTTAGCTTAGCTTTACATCATTTTTTCACAATGTTTCTCTACTTGCTTTCAGCATGAGAGCAGATCATATTCTAAACGTTTCATGCATATCACACAAACTTATAATATTTGATCAACATTTGACTAACAATTTTTTGCCAATTTCCTTCAACATTCTCATTACCATTACTACAGTTTACATTTTGTCGTTAAAATGAAGCTGTACATGTTTCCTATTACTTGGAAACCAGATTTGTAAAAATCCCATTTTTTTTTCACTCTGAGAATTTTCATTATATTTCTTTGACAAACGATTTATTTTCAATGAACTTCAGCACATGATTGTTACTGCTTTTTCCCCTTTTGTCTTATATTTGTTTTTCTTCATGCCAAATATTTTATATATCAATTTTTTGCTAATTTCTTAAATTTTATTTCTTTAATTCTTAGTCCACCAATATAGTATAAGTTTCAATTGCATTGAACGCAATGTTTTAGATAGTAAACATCAGCATATTTCACTTTTCAAGCACTTTTTCATTTTATTTCAAATACTATGTTTTATTTCATTTTGTTGACACTCATTTACCCCTCTGGGGTGCTACAAGGAACATGTAGATTGATATACCAAACATGAATTGGTGCTTTATAACAATAGGTATCTATAATTTTGCTTAATTCTCTAACCTAAACTTATCATTAACTAACCGTAAATTATGTTTTAGTTTTGTGTATATATTTTATATTGTGAAGAATAAACAAAAATTCATTTCACCACCACATTTGCACTGTTAGCATACACAAATATCACTGGTTACAATCATTGGTAGCTGTTTTTTAAAAACACCAAATAACATTCACGCTTTCCATTGGTTTTTCATGATAACAATTTAATATTGATAAATTATAATAAACATGTCCATTACATTCTCTTTTTATCAATAAATATACTTGGTTGATAATTAAAGAACACAATGTTTATTGTAATAAAACTTGTGATCTATAACATCGAATTGTATAAATTAAAGTTTCCTTTCTCAATTGAAACAAACAACATATCCCACACTAAAAATGAGGATTTTACTATTGCCTTTTAGATCATTTTTTAACAATGTTTCTCTTCTTACTTTCAGCATCAGAAAATATAATTTTCTACACGTGTTTCATGCATACCCCACAAACGTATATGTGACCAACATTTTACCTCTGATACATTTTTTTCCAATTTCCTTTCACCATTGTCATTATCATTAGTACAGTTTTCGTTTTGTCTTTAAAATGAAGTTGTACATGTTTCTTAATACTTCGAAACCAAATATATCAAAAAATAATTTTTTTCACTTACAAAATTTTCATGATATTTCTTTGACAATCATATTTGTTTTTAATTGAATTCAGCATATGATTCTTACTGCTTTATCACCTTTTATCTTATATTTCTTTTTCTTCATGCCAAATATTTTAAATATCAATTTTTTGCTCATTTCTTAAATTGAATTAAAAAAATGGATTTTTTTATTCCACCAATATTGTATAAGGCTCAATTCCATTGAACACAGTGTTTTATATAGTAAACATCAGCATTTGTTTCTATTTTATTTCAAATACTGTTTCATTTCACTTTCTCGATAATCATTTACATCTTTGGGGTGCAACAGGGAACATGTAGAGTGATATATCAAACATGAATTGGAACTTTATAACAATAGGTATCTAGAATTTCCACATACCAGTGTGGATAGTTTTAAATATTTACAAACTTACAATTTACACACTATAAACAAATGTATCTTTTTTTCTTTTCTTTGCTTATTTCTCGAACCTAAACTTATCATTAACTAAACCTAAACTTTGTTTACTGCATTTTGTGTATATATTTTATAATGGGTGAAATAAACAAAACTTAATTTGGCTAATATCATTTGTAGTGGCATGCACTATTGACATATATAAAATCACAGGTGACAATCCTTGATTCCAGTTTCGTATAAGCACAAAATATCTATCATTATTTCGATTTGTTGTTCATGATAAAAATTTAATATTGATACATTGTAATAAACATTTCCATTGCTTTTATCTTTTTATCAATACATATACTTGGTTGATAATTAGAGGACACAACTAACCCTATACTTTGCTTTACTTTGTTTTGTATATATATTTTGTATTGTGTGGAATTAACAAAGATTCATATGCAGGAATCTGTTGATACATTCCAAGAATCCCAATGCGACCAACAAACTTGAAAGACTACAATTTCTTTTTACTATGACCAATAAGAAAGCTCAAGGACTAAGTTGTTGGACTCATCCTGATCACCATTTTAAATTATTGTTAACAGTAAGTTTAACATTTTAAGTACAGAATAATATTTCTTTTGACATTTATAAATTACTATTTTCTGTGACAGATGTTACTTTTTCAATATTGATTGTACCCTCTTTTGTGTTTTTAAATTTTGCATACAATAATATTAAGCACACCATACCAAGACCACAATTTCAGTATCTAATAAACTTCCTACCAAGGTCAATGTTTTCAAGTGACAACGGAGAGTATTCATGTTATGTTTCACATTTTTATGTTTTGAAATAGTTTGCTGCTTAATATCAAATTCAGCAGATGAGTTCTTTCTTATGCATCAAACAATTACATTTTCTGATATTCATTCAAACTAATTATTGAAAATCAATTTCATATTTTCTTTACTAAAATATTACTATGCTTGATTTCATCAAGTGGTGCGAATCTGTTTTTTACACTAACAATGTGCACATTTTTTGAAGAATAAAGTTTTTTTTTTTTAAGGTGGTGAAGGTGATCCGGGGAGTTTTTTTTTGTTTTTTTTCCAAAAAAGGTACTTTTTACGAATGGGTATCCAAGAAACATTCAGTATTTTGTCGGAAATTAAGATTTTCATTGACAACTGTCAATACTATCAGAAATGACCAATCTACACAATACAAACTAACTGTTTTGTTGGCTTTTTATTCTAACTCCAAACTAACCCATAACTACATATTGCTTTTATTTTGCAAATTTGATTTCCTTTAGTTTATATTGTGTAGCTGAATCAGAAATTGATTTAACTTTTGTCATTTGTAATTAACATGCTTTCAGCGCAATTACTACAGTGTAATCACACATGATATACCAAAATAAAAACACTTCAGATAAAGTCTTCTTACATAGAATTCAGTTTCTTACATGACATCTGATGAAGTCAGTACAAACGTTACAAACTAATACTTGAAAAACAATTTGACATTTACTGTACTACAATATCATATTTGTATAGAAGTAGAAATCTGGATACCTATTCTGATACCTAATAAAAGAAAGGACACTCTTTGGGGCGGATTTTGATGATAACAAGTCACTAATAAGAAATTATAATAAACATTGAAATAATTTAAGAATTTTACCAAAATAAAATTGCATGGTAATCACCCAATTTCTGCCACAAAATTTTGATTGGCAAAACTCATAAACAGAAAATATATATTTTCTAATTGCATCTTTTTTTTTTACATAATCTGATTTGATGTTTTCCTAAATATTCAAATCACTATTTTTTTGCTGCTTAATATCAAATACAGCAAATGAGTTATTTTTTATGCATCAAACAATTACATTTTCTCATTCATCCAAACTAATCACTGAACATCAATTTCATATTTTCTTCACTAAAATATTACTGTGCTTGATGTCATCAAGTAGAGCGGATCATTTTTTTTTCATTTGTTCACACATTTTTCCAATTTATATATATTTTGTCTAAGATTCCTAGCCTATGTCATTGCATACCAATCTGTTTATTAAAAGTTAAGGTTCACTGTAAACACATACGTTACACCAAAATAAAAACGCTTCAGATAATGTCTTGATATTCAATTAAGTTTCTCACATGACATCTTATGAAGTTAGTAGAAATGTTACAGACTTTTGAATCTCAAACACTTTCAATACTGTGCACTGATATTTTCTTTTTTGGAATATAAGCACATTCATGATTTTTTTTACAAACGCCAACAAATGTCACATTTTGTAGCAATGTACTGAAACAATTATAAAAATAGGTATCTAGGAAAAGGCCACTACATATGTTATAAATTCCAAATTTCCACAACCTGGCAAATACTGGTACACGCTAGCAAATTTAGATTTGTAATTACAGAATATGATTCTAATTTTTTCCTTTGCTCTTTATTCTAACACTACACTAAGTTTACTGTTTTATTTCGCTACAGTTGATATTGTGTAGAACAATAAGAAAATCATAGTGAACAATGCATTCAACAAAATTTCACACACATTTCTAGATACCTATATCTAATAAGTTCAAAAGAAAGGACACACTTAGGGAGGTATTTTGGTGGTCAAGTCACTAAATAGAGATTAGCTGGTTTCCCGGCATAGCCCAAGATGTAATAAAGATTGACTGAAATACATGTTCTAGCTGGTTTCTAGGCGTTGCCAGGGATGTAATATAGACACATTATGTTGTATATTACCTGTTCTCTTCTCCCTAAGGTAAAACAATTTCATGTACATGCTGTAAATTACCTACACTAGGGATAAAACATGAACAATACCAGTCCTAGGGTAGATAAAACAAATAATACATAGAGATGAAAGATTCCTCTCCCCTAAGAATAAAACATATATTCAATATCTGCTTTTGTTTTTTCATTGTTTATACGGTCCCGAGCAAAGTTGGTCAACTGATCAGTTATCTTCGAGGGGGGCCCCCAAAAAACCTGTCATTATCTATATATATATAAAAGACAAATGTTTGTTTGTAACGCTAAAACTTGAGATGAAAGATTCCTCTCCCCTAAGAATAAAACATATGTTCAATATCTGCTTTTGTTTTTTCATTGTTTATACGGTCCCGAGCAACGCCGGGTAGCCCTGCTAGTATATATATAAAGTGCAAGTGTCTGTGTATCTGTGTATATGTGTGTCTGTGTACATTCCCCTACACAATAACTCTGTCAATTTTTAATCTACCGACTCGAATTTTGATATACAGGTTACTGAGATTTGGGAAAATCGATGTGATCGATTTTGGACCAGAAATTTTGCGATTAAGGGGTTAAAGTTCAACGATTTGACCTTTGAGAACTCTACCAAACTCCTCCGACAATTTTGGGTCTATGCACTTGAAATTTTAGATATACGTTCCTTGGACATGGATCTCACTTAATAACTTGATTTGAGCCCAACCAATAAAGTTTAAGGAGTCATAATAGGAGTCAAAGTTTTAAAAAAAACTTGACCTCTGCGGTCTCTTCCAAATTACTCAGACAATTTCTGGTCTAAATATTTGAAATTTTAAATAAATGGTATTCAGGGATAGGGCAAGCTTTTCCATCAGTCTGGTCGAAAAATGTTAGCTACCAATATATAAATGTATGTATGTATGTTTGTATGTTTGCCTTAAACTTTCAATAGAGGCGACGGATTTTACCAAGATCAGTATCGTTTTAAACTCCGACCTTTCATACGACAAATATCGAAAAATTGGCTAAAAACATTAATATATTTCCCTTCAACTAGGCACTTTTATACAGGGGGGTTTACTTTTTTAGCCGATATTTTTTAAAGTTATCCTCTCCTTTAGATTGTCTAGCCTTAATTTAAAAAAAAATGTCGCTTCCGGTTTGGCGGTGGTCGTAACAGAATAAGCATAGCTTTTTACCCTGTTCTTTTCCTCCTTTGCGGTACGGGTTCGAGCCTGCCTTCCTACTACCACATTTTTTTTTTGCCCAACATATACATCCAAACACCCGGGCAACGCCGGGCGCCAATGCCAGTATGTATAAAAGTTAAAGTTACTGTGTGTCTGTGTGTCTGTGTACATTTCCCTACGCAATAACTCTGTCAATTTTTAGTCTACAGACTCGAAATTTTAGATATAGGGTACTTGGATTTGGGAAAATTGATGTGATCGGTTTTTGGCCAGAAATTTTACGATTAAGGGGTCAAAGTTCAACGATTTGACCTTTGAGAACTCTACCAATCTCCTCCGACAATTTTGGGTCTACGCACTTGAAATGTTAGATATAGGTTCCTTGGACAGGGATCTAACTTAATAACTGTAGTTGAGCCCAAAACAATAAATTTTAAGGAGTCATAATAAGGGTCAAAGTTAAAAAAAACTTGACCTCTGCGGTCTCTTCCAAATTACTCAGACAATTTCTGGTCTAAATATTTGAAATTTTACATAAAGGGTATTCAGAGATAGGGCAAGCTTTTTCATCAGTCTGGTCGAAAATATATATATATATATATATATATATATAAATATATATATATATATATATATATATATATATATATATATATATATATATATATACGATTGCTATAATAAATTAATGATTGATTTCGTGCTCCGAAACAAATAGTGTAAAGAATTGTAAAAGTCAACTGAATTAAAGGAATAAATTCTAAGTTGATCAATATCATGAATTTTTTAATATAGTTTTTTTGTCATTTATTCTCTTTTTTGCTCTGTAATTAGCTCGTGCTTCTTAAATAAGGATTGGTATATATTATAAAAAATATATTCCTACAGAAATATATGTGTGTGTGTTTGTGTGTGTATGTGTGTGTGTATATACAGAAATATTCATATATGCGTATGAGTTATTTTTTATTATTTCGCTTTTCTTAATTTCACTATCACTTTAATGCCATTGTAGTTTCTGAATTTATTCATTTACTTTTTGTTTCTACTTTAGAAAGATTTCCTTTCCTACTCGATATGCATTTTATTTCACCATTTAAAATATATGTTTAATTCACTATGGCGGCAAAGTGCAGCGACAAAAAGAAAACGTAGTTTGAGATCTTTTCAATTACTTCAGATTTCGAATCGAGACCTCGTATCTCGATTTCATCTCGTCCATTATGCCAACAGCCATATGATAAAGATGAAATAAAATTGAAACAAAAATGATAAACATAAGACAGAAATATAATAAAACATTTAGTAAAACTGATTTTATTAAGTTTGTTTTCCCATGAATGTATTCGCCATTTTGTTTCCGATTAACAGTCAACACGTCCTTCCCCGTTTATGGAAGAGCATTCCATTACAAATGCCATCGTGTTATTTGTAAAAAAAGCAATCATATTATATAAACAAAACGAGAAAATATTAATATATGAAGACACGAAGTACATAAACAAAAATAAATTAAAAATATAGAATTATTTTTTCATGATCTGTAATCGTGAAAATTGCTCTTTGGTTATGATTTTGTATTTGTAAACAAGAATAAAAACATGTTATATTTTTTCTACTTTATTTATCATATATAATACACAATTTCACATAAATATATACGTATCTCTCAACTTATACATAAACACCCGTTTGTGTGTGTGTGTGTGTGTGTGTGTGTGTGTGTGTGTGTGTGTGCGCGCACGCGCGCTTCTCTTTCATCTATTAATTCCAAAACAGCTGTGCGGATGTTTTGGAAATTTCACACAAATGTTCTACTGGGATGTTTTAGATAAGATTCGTGTCCAAATACATCCGATAAGTATCATAAATCGATAATCTAAACAATCATACTATCTGTTAACGCAACGTTATTCCCCAAAGTTTATCTAGGTTTTCGACACCTGTTTGCCTAAACGCTTTAAGAGCCGGGACAAAGCAAAGTATTTAAATAACCATATGATTCTTTAGCTCTTTAGTAGAACTTTAGTAAAAAAAATAATCCCCTGCCACTAGTTATTAGTTATTAAGTCAATACACATTGGGTAAAGCCATATAAAGCTCTCTGGCAATTGATTATGTTTACCTTGAGATTACACTGAAACTCGTTTACATTTAAAAGGCGCTAGATAGGGTATTGGTTAGGGGCACCGCATCTCATCTCCACAGTTGAGTTCAGACCCCGGATTAAGATGAATTCATAGGTGTCACACAGCGAATCTTTCTGATGGTGACTATAAACTTACAATTTCACACAAAAGTATACATATCTATCAACTTAGATATAAAAACCCCGTTTTGTGTGTGGGGGTGTAGGATGAGTGTCTTTTATCTATTGATACCAAAATGGCTGTGTCGATTTTTTTGGAAATTTCACACAAATGTTCGACCGGGGTGTTTTACATAAGTTTCGTGTAGAAATAAATCCGATAAGTATCATGAATCGATAATCGAAACAATAATACTATATAAGAAACAATCCAATTTTCACAAAAATGAACACTATTACAAGTGCATTTAAGAAGTTTTATCAACGCAAACGAAGAAAGGACAATCGGAAAAAAATCAACAAAAAATTCTCTACAGTGCAATATAGACTACGATGCATTGTTAACAAAACCCCTGCGATTTCGGTAACAATAAAAGTGTGGAGCACTCATTAATCCTAATTCAATTTCACAATTTCAAGCAACGTCGGGCCTCACCGCTAGCGTATATATATATATATATATATATATATATATATATATATATATATATATATATATATATATATATAATTTAAAGGAGATTAGAATAATAGTCTAAAGAGCTAAGTGTATTTTAATGTAATAGTGAAATTACTAGTTTAATTAAATTACAGGAAATGCTCGTTGTAATTTAGATATATAATAAGCTCGATAGTTAAATGTCCTAGAGCTAATTCAATATTAAGTAATGTGATTTATAATTTAAAAGTTTTAAAATTTTTAAAATTTAAAAATCAAAATTTAATTAAATTAAAAATCAGTTTCATAAGAAGGAACAACAACAAAGTCAAGTATTACTTTGTTGTTGTTCCTTCTTATGAAACTGATTTTTAATTTAATTAAATTTTGATTTTTAAATTTTAAAAATTTTAAAACTTTTAAATTATAAATCACATTACTTAATATATATATATATATATATATATATATATATATATATATATATATGTGTGGGTGTGGGTGGGTGGGTGTTTATGTGGGTGTGAGTATGTGTGTGTATGGTGCGGTGTGTGATTAACCAGACTTGAGGTAGTTTCTAATCTAGCCGCCCTGCAAAACCATGATACAGCGAAACCATAGAGTAAGTTGATGACTACAAAAGCTTCCTTTCTCCGGTTGAGCCTATTGGGAAGTGATGAACAACGTACCACAAGCGTATTACGTAATTCTCTTTGTTTGAACAAATGGAGCGTAGGCGTTTGAACATTGTAAACTCACATTCTCCTCTTAGCAGCAGACGAATAGCATAACGGTTGAGGGCGCCGACTGTCACCTAGGCGATCGAATCTTGAACCTAACTTGAGGTAGTTGCTAGTTTAACCGCATTGATGAACAGTGATACAGCGAAAAAGTAATCTATATGGATGACTGTCTTGACATATCAAAGGCCTTTGATAGGGTATGGCATAAAGGTTTACTTCACAAGATCTCCAGCTATGGTATAGCTGGAAATATCTTCTCAATTATTAAATCATTTCTCCCTGATAGGTTCATGAGAGTGGTGGTTGATGGGCAAAAATCAGAAGCTCACAGTATAAATGCTGGAGTGCCTCAGGGGTCCATCCTGGGCCCAACTCTTTTCCTGATCTGCATTAATGATCTTCCAAATCGCATCCTTACATCATTCGTAGACATTTTAGCTGACGACACTACCATCTATGGTAGCACATCTAAGACAGTAAACGACCAAGTTCTCTCCGATTCTCTCTCCTCTGATCTTGATCACGTTGTACAATGTGGAAAGGAGTGGCTGATTACTTTTAATGCATCTAAAACCAAGCTTTTATCTTTACATCATCAACGTTCTGATCCCCATCTGGCATCAATTAAAATGAATGGCTCTCGTCTTGGGGAGGCCTCAAGTTTTGACAGGCTTCTGGGCTTGACCATTACTCCTGATCTTAAATGGAATACGTACATCAAATCTGTTGCCAAGGCCGCTGGAAAAATGGTCGGATCCTTCTATAGATCCAGTAGATATCTCACTGCTGATGCAATTCTCCATCTATATAAGAGCCAGATACGTCCAAGGATGGGATACTGTTGCAACATATGGGCAGGAGCTGCTAGAAAAGTCTTGTCCTGCCTTGATAGGGTTCAAAATAGACTTCGTGGCCTGGTGGGAGATGTCCTTTTCTCTTCGCTGCAACCTCTATCTCACAGAAGAGATGTTGCGAGTTTGTCTCTGCTTTATCGTTATTTTCATGGAAAGTGTTCGACTGAGCTTCAATCTATGGTCCCCCCCTCGCCAAACTTTCACAAGAAACACTAGACTAGCTTAAAAAAATTATCAATAATTTTCCCCACTCTTTATCTGTGCCTAAACCTAAACATAGATTCCATGATCAAAGCTTCTTTCTTAGAACTGCACGCCTGTGGACTTGTCTTCCGTTTTCCTGCTTTCCAGCTGTCTATAATATGGTTGTCTTCAAGTCCAACGTGAACAAGTTTCTGATGAGCCGTTCCACTTAAGTTAACAAATTTACCGAACTTCCATTACTATTGATTAATATTTTGTCCTTTTGACTACTCTACACTCTTTAACCCTTATCCTTGAGTGGCCGATCGGCCTTGATAAATGGTAACGCCTATGTAAAAAAATAAAATAAAAATAAAAATATATCGATTGGTTTCCTAACTGTATTTCTAATGAAACTCGCGTAATTATTTAAGAGTGTTCAATGCAGGAGAGAGCTATTTATAGTCTGTTTATTATACAAAAAGTATTGGTTACACATGTGCATACATGTTTCAGCCGTATTTCAATTTTTGTTCGATGAAGTGTTATCCTTGAATTAGGATTCACTGAAACATGTATGCACATATGTAACCAATAAAGTTCGTAACGGTTATATTATAAGCAGACTATATATATATATATATATATATATATATATATATATATATATATATATATATGTATATATATATATATACATATATATATTCAAGTAGAATTAAATGTCTTTCTTCTTAATCATTTTACCTTAGAGAAAATTAGAGAATATTTAGCAGACACAGACGAATTGTCCGACTAGCTTCGTCAGATATTCTGTATTAAATTGGAAAAAAGTGGCACTAGACACACTCAATCGCTGGAAAACAAAGTTTGATTAAAAAAGCTATAGAGAGTAAAAAGATAAAAGAACAGACATGGAAGAAAGAGGAGAGGAAGATAAAGAGAAATGGAGGAAAAAAGAAAAAGAACTTATTAAGCATTAATTATTAAATTAACAAGTAAAAAGTAATGAAGTAAAGATAACTATGAATAGACATGAAAAAAGAAGAGGAAAGAAGAGAAATGAGAAAAAAAGTGGAAAAGGAAATTAAGAAAAAGAAGTAAAATAAAGTATATATTTGCAATGACGTTTAGTGGTAATGATAAGAGTTAAAAGTACTTGTTTAAAAATGGTTTTGGATGGGTACGGGATGTAAATGGAAAAGGAAAGCAGTTAAAATGATTGCATTTTTGATATTCACCAGCTGTGACAGGCAAGCTTTAGTAGAGTGTATTCATGCTGTAGCTGTTTATTTTACCTGAAATCATAAAAGTTCGCCAACCATCCTATAAGATGTATAGAAATAACCACTGAATGTTAATCATCTACGACAATTTTCAACGCCTGTACAAAAATGTTTGGAAACTTATCGAAGGCACGTCGTGTGTGTATATATATATATATATATATATATATATATATATATATATATATATATATATATATATATATATATATATATGTGTGTGTATATGCATGTAAATTCTTTCTCCAATAGCTAAAAAATACAAATTGATCCAAGATATTACGATATCCTATATATTCACAATAACTACAAGGACACATTTGTAATCAAAATTTACTTCGGTTATTGGTTACAATATTTTTTCTTAAATAAGTCGAAAATAATTTATCTTGTGGACTTTCTAAAATAAAAGATTTTTTTTTTTTTTAATATCGTATCATGCTATGTCTCAGCTAAGTTTCATATATATATAAGTTCTTTTATTAGGAAAATAAAATTAGCACAGCTTCAAGTAATCTCATTCTGTTGATTTTTTAACCGCCAATATCTAATGCCTGGATACAATCACCATCGACTTCTGTTTGCTTATAGACCGAATGATCAAGCCGCTAATTAACTTCTACTCACAAAAATAACCCCTCTCTACCATACCCTCTCAACTACGCCCCCAGCCAGTGAGTAAAAGTTGTTTCTTTCTCTAATTAATAAAGATATATTTTTTCATGTGGATATCAATCCTATTATATTTTTCTAGGAATAAAATCAGTCCAACAAAAAATGGTTGCTTTTATTGTATTTTTGATTATGTTACATTAGAACCCCGAAATACGGAATTAATCCCTTTCGGGTTGGGATCACCGTATGGCAAGGCCTAACTAAAATTTTATACAGTACATATAAAAATTATTAACAAAATATAACACAGTATATAATACACATGTATATAATTAAATAACATTATAAATTATAACGTAAGGCGGGACAAATGCCATAACCGGAAAAATCATTGTCTTTTACATCGTAACCTGACAAAATCGTATCCCGGGGTTTACTGTATCTCTACTGTCATTATCATAAAAATCACTCTACAGTTTTCAGTATTTTGATATTAGAAATATTGACTTAACCCACATTCAATTTTTAAATATACATTTTCTTTTAATATTATAGGACTACTACTTTTGAATACAAGTACAGCTGACATACTTCTCTATTGTATACAAGCAGAATAAATGTGCGTATTATACATACGCAGTGTATATACATGCATATTATACATACGTAGTGTATATACCTGCGCATTATAATATACGCAGAATAAACTTTGTCACAATGCAGCAGTAAGTATTTGACTTAGCTGTGTACAAATATTGTTTAAAACGTAACATGAGTTAAGATGGGACAAAAATATATTCGATTTGAAGTCAAATAACCTACAAGAAGTTGCTCATTATTGAAAGTACGTGATAAGTTCCGTACTCATGAGTTTGGTTTTCCTTTATTTTTCGATGAACTAGTTTGGAGATTCGCGAAAGGTTAATGAGGATAATTTAGAATTATTGGCTTTTAATTACGTTAAAACGTTTACCGTATTTAAGATAAACTAAAATCATTATTCGAGGTTCTTTTTAATCGATTCTTATTTGCAGCGAGGTAGATAAAGTAGAAATAACTCAGTATCGCTGGGATTAATCCTTCCAGAAGCCATAACGGTGGGGGGACGCTGACTGTCGTGTATAAAATCATCGTCTTATTATGTGAATTTATTTATGCAAGCCAGTAGTTAATGCGGGAGAAATAACTACTTTCTAGAGATACAGCCTGGTTTGGAATAGAAGATAGATTTTTTCAAAATATTTGGATTTCTAATTCGCTGACCAAGTATTGAAAGGCGAATGAAGTTTACAGAATACATATGCACACTCTTTCTAGACCAATGAGTCAACAACTCTGCTTAAAACATGTTAATAAGAGCCAATTGATTCAGTTTTGAAAAATAAAACTCGCGAAGCAATACTAGAAACTTAAGAGAAAATATTCACGTGTGAAATTAGTATTCCCGTGTTTGTCTGAGAAAAACTAAGCAATTGACAAGTAATTAAACAGAATAAAAACAGATAAATCACCGGTATGTGTCTCGTTACAAGTAGTAGGGTCCGATGTTGATTGGTCCCTGATGTCCAGAGCGCAGTTATAAGTGATGAATCGTCGAAGAGATAACATTATTTTCTTTGACCTGCCATGGGAATTTCATCTAACATATGAAGTCAAGGTAAATCGATCGTTTGACGAAGCAGTTGCTCATTAGAAGCAAATAAATGCGCTCAGTAGACATTTTTCTATCCTACTGCGTAAAATACAGGAGGCATATTTATAGATTGCTTTACAGTTTTTTAAATTGATGAATTAACTTCATCAGCAGACTGTTTCGATTTACATTTTTTTTCGTTTTTTTTTTTTGTTTTATTTCAGGCTTAGTTCTCGTCCTCTCATTTTGCCTGTAGTTCCACCAAGTTTTCACGCTTTCGTTACAAATTGCATTTAAATATTAAATTATATTCAGATGTGCACAATTATATTTCGCTATGTCTGCCAGGCTTGCGTTTGACATATCGCTTTGTTTCTCTATATCGCATAAATACAAAATTGCATCTTTATCGCTAAAAGTGTAAATCTACTAAATATATCTGATTGTGTTGTAGCGGAATAAAACCTTTTTTCCCCATGTCCGTAGTGTTACGCCTACATTTAAATAAGCATTTTTATAAGTTTAAGATTATTTTATCATCGACCTCTCACATAGAATTAAAAGTTATATATGTTTTGGAATTGGATACGTGTGGGCATGTTTACCTGACCCCACAGTGCGGTAGAGTTCGATACAAAATGAGTTTTTGTAATATGTGTAAAATCCATGGTAAAATAGATACCCCTTGTTCTAATAAAAACATAAATTGATTCAGAAGAAACAAATGTATAAACATGTTCAGTGTAGTCTCAGAACAGGGAATACACTTGGATTCAAGGTAACAGTTTATGAAATTAGCTGTTTCTGCTTTCAGGTTTGTTAGGAAAAGCTATTAAATAGCATTTGTTACAATAGCGTTGTGTTTTTACATGGTCACAAAGATCTAAGATAATTATTTCAGAACAAAGTTTTGTCTATCCGTTCCTTAGTTTTAAGCGTAAAAAACATTTCCCTCAATATATTAAACTTAAGTACGAAATCACATTTAGTGGCAGGAATTGCTCATTTCTCGTCTCGCTTTGTAAGAATCATCACATTTGGAAAATATAGAAAACGTGCGAAAATAAAGGGTCAATAAATCAACTGACATTTACGGCATCCCTATTATAGTGCCCCAAAAGTTTCAACCAGAACGAGCTCGCATACTTACAAAGCTGTCCAAGTGTTGTGTTAAGGGGAAACTGCTTTCCAACACTCTAGAAAACCTCATTAATATGTTCTGTATTTAAAAGGTCAGGTAATTGCTCTTCTTTCAATACAGACAATCAGTCTGCTGTGCGTCAGGAGGAAGTTGCTGCAATATGTGTTCAATAGAAAAGTTCTCAACCACTTCAGAAAAAATAACCTCTTCATTTGCATAAAATATGGTTTCCGTTCTGCTAAATCTACATCAGATGTGCAAACAGTTATATCTCATAGGATTAGCCAATCACTGGCTTCCTTTATATGGCAAATTCTTTTGACATATCGAAGGCATTTATGAAAATATTATCAAGAAAATCAGCATCTACGATGATGATACAACACTCTACTCTGGTATTGGTTCTTGCTTATCATTGGATCAGCTAAATTATGCAGCCAATCTAAAAGGTGATCCAGGATCAGTTTTGCATTAGGTAAAAAATAAAGTTGTTTATTTTATATTGTTACAACTCACCTTGCGTTTTTTAATCGTAAGCCTGCATTTTTCGCCTCGAGCTTCTCTTAAATAACTGCAGTTGAGGTCAAATAAAATGTATTGGTATCTTTTCTTATGCAAATCTTTCTTAAAGTATATATAAGTATATGAGTGTGTGTATACAATCCTCATATAAGCTGATGTGTAGATTAAGGTCTTTAGTGTCCATTCGACCACCGTCAAAAACAAGATTCTACATTTTTAGATGATTACTTTTACATCAATTTTATTTGTTTTAAAATTTTAGTCATGTTAATGTTCCTGAGTAAAATTTAGTATCATATATGTCATTGAGAATAGTCATTCAAAAGTTGCCTTTTTTCGTAGTACTAACCCAAAGTCTGAGCGGTAATGCGAAAATTAAAGCGATTACGAGTGGTTTTTTGACATAGTAACTACACTGTAGAATAGTGGTAAAAAAATTGCTTAACTAACCTAAATGTTAGAATGGCCCAGAAAAAGGGTGCTATTTTCTGTTAAATTTATATTGGCAACTCAACTCACTCTATATTCTACAAAAATCATTTGCTTTCTCTTTCAGCGGGTTCATAATTAATCGCCTAAATAAGTAGAATCTCATTAAGGGGACGATTTTAAATGTACATATATTTCTTATTTTATAATTTGATGAATTTCTAAATGTCCATATATTTACTTATTTTATTCCCTTTAGTCTTTATTAACTCATTATGAGATTTTTATAGGTGATTTTTATTAACTCATTATGAGATTTTAATAGGTGATTTTTACTTGTGACAAAAAGAAAAAAAACAACGAATACAATAAAACATGGGATTATTTCGAAAGTGACCACTCCAGACAACACGAGATCAGGCCGGAACGAGAAAAATTTTAAATAAAACTTATCAGGAACGGCATAACCCTTTTAATTTACATGTGAACACTGAGACGGTAACTTATTGATTTTTATCACCAAGGTACTAAAATAAGTGTGAGCATGTCCTAAGGCAATAAAAGTAAGTGCACTCTCGATTGTTTATTTTGTGTTCCATAATTTACCAATAAAATAATTAAATTGAACCCTAAAATCCTGGTTCCCAGTCCCTTGCATTTATGTTTTAAATAAATATTCTTCTGATAAATGTGTTTGTTTCTTTATAATTTCGAGGAAAAAAATAAGAGAATCGTTTTGAAATTTTTCCGTTTCCGATACCCACAAAAGTTCCAATTTTTCCGATTCTCTATTCCGATTCCAATTTCTCGTCCCAATATATATATATATATATATATATATATATATATATATATATATATATATATATATATATATATATATATATATATATATATATATATATATTCTTATACAGGCCTTCCTTGTACAGAGGAATTTACACCGATTAGCACTATAAATAGCGCTAGGAATTCCAACACCGGTGAGAGATGCGACTGCACTTCAACTGTAAGCCGAGTGCCCAGCTGATATACACGCTTTGCTAATTTTGTACATTATTGTTAATATAATTGTTCCTTAACCGAAACTCCACTTGATTGTTCTTATTTTCACTGTTGTTCCACGACAAAACATATATATATATATATATATATATATATATATATATATATATATATATATATATATATATTCTTTTTTACTAAGAAGTCACCACTTATAACGGGCCGAAGGTCATTCGAGGATAAGTGTTAAGGAATGTAAGGCAGTGTTATAGTAATCACTTATGGTGTAAATTAGAATTGGAATGCAAGCAGTTCAGAGAAAAAAATGTACATGGAATCTGTGTTTACATTTAAGCGCAGATAGAGAAAAAGGGGAAATAATATATATTGGTTGTAGCTAGTTGAGTGGCTTTTTGTGAAAGTTTGGTAAAAGGGGATCATGGAGTAAAGTTCGGTGAGTACTTTCCATAACATAGCGATAGAGGAGAATACTTTCCATAACATAGCGATAGAGCAGAGACAGTCTCGTGCCATCTCTTTTGTGTGTAAGATGTTGCAGGGAAGAGAAAATGAGCATCATCTACTAGGATCCGAAGTGAGTGTTAAACACTATTAAGACAGGCTGGGGCGTGTCGACCAGTTCCTACGCAGAGGTGGCAACAGTACTCCATTTTAGGGCGCACCCGGCTCTTTTATATATATATATATATATATATATATATATATATATATATATATATATATATATATATATATATATATATATATACTAGCAGTGCAGATCGATTTGCTCGGACCCTATGTGATGCCTTACGTGAGAATACATTTGATATCAGATTTCACATGTTTAGACCAAAATTTGTCTGGGTAATTTAGTAGAGACCGCAATTTTGAGCGCTTAATATTTATTAGTTTGTTCTCAAATAAAAATACAAAGTTTTACCCATGTCCATTTTACCTACATCTAACATTTCTAGTCTTTAGACCAAAAATTGGCGGGAGAATTTGGAAGAATCTGAAGAGTACAAATCTTTCAACTTTTACCTTTTGGCAGCAAAATTTTCGCCTCAAAATTGATTAAAATGCTTGCCGCATATCTGTTATGGATAAATTTCAAATCTTTAAACCCCAAATTGGTTGAGTAGTTCGCTAGACACCTCAAAGGTCAACTCATTTGATCTTTGACCCCTTGGCATCTCAAATTATCGACCCAAACAATTTAAAAACTTGCTCTATATATCTCTGAATACTCTTTTATGCAAAATTTCAAATGTTTAGACCAGAAATTGGCTGAGTAATTTGGTAGAGACTGAAAAGTTATTTTTATTTGAACCAAATTCTTACCACTGAACATTAATTATTGGGGGGGGGATAAAATAAAATTAAAAAGTTTGATATGTGTCCAACTTACCTACATTTAAACTTTACGTGTTTCGACGCAAAATCGGGTGAGGAGTTTCGTAGAGATTTCAAAGATCAAATCGTTGAACTTTGACCCCTTACCAGCCAAATTTCTGGCCGAAAACAGATTAAAAAAATTTTAACAACTCTCAATACTTCTTATGTCTTGTCTCGAGTCTCTAGACCGAAAATTGGCAGAGTTATTTTGTAGGGCAATGTACACACACAAACACACAGGTACACACACGCACACACACACACACACAGACACACCTGACTATTTTCCTTATCCCTATAACACCTTTTATATCTCAACAGATATACAATAAAATAATGTATGGGATACTGTTGTTGTATTTTGGTTGGTGAATTCCAGTCGTATTTCAGGGCTTTGGAAAAACGGCAGAAACGTATGTGTAACTTTATCGGACGCACTTACTCTTCCAGTCTGCAACTTCTCTTCTACAAACCTGATGTTGCTAATCTTGGTCTTTTTAAATACTATTATGTCATGTGTTCCTCATAATTATCTCATCTATTCATTGATTATTTTTATTAGCTCGTTTGACTAATTACCCAAGCTGTCTTTATAATTTCCCCCTTTTTTTATATGTCAGTGTAACTTCATGTCAACGTGATTCTCGCGAGATCTCCGAAGTTTAGCAACGTTGAGCCTGACCAATACCAGAATAGTAACCATTTTGGAAAGCGAGCCGCAGTATGTACCACGAGCTAAAATATCAGGTTGAGGAACTCGCGTTCAATTTTTCTCTCGAGGGTAAATGGGGCTTTATTAAGCCGTGGTAGGCATTCCATCTTGATAGCTCTAGCGAAGCATCAAATATTCAGCTTCCGACAAATTTTGAATTACACTACAAACTCGTGTAGTGAGTTCAATCTCGTCAAATTCCATGATGGATTGATGGTAACTTAATGTATCTCCAGATTCTAACATCGTTTTACAATAAGTTCAAGTTTGCGGAACAGTTTTCCTGCTGACATTTTTCCTCCTAATTATAACCTTATTTGTAGACTAAATGAATCGATATTTACTGTTTGCGATAATCATGTTTTTGTTAGTTCCTTAAACTAATTTGCTTCACACTTTTTCTAGGGTAAACTGCGTTAAATCTACTATTAATAAAACATATTATGTTAATATTTTTCATATTGTGAATGAAAGCTAAAGATTACGCTATCGGTTATGGTTACATCCGCGGTTAGGGTTTACTGTTTCTTCATTTTTTTTAGCGCAATGCCTGTAGATTAACTACGCTAGTATTAAATAAAACCTGCATGAGTAAACTAGATTATTCAAACTTCCGTACGATATAGCATGTGTTTTCCAAACATGCGACTTTGTGTTTCTGATTTAAAAAAAATCATATTGTATTTTGTGAGGCGATTTTAATATAAGCCTTTCAGAAAAAGAGAAATACATATTCTCTTATAAATGATTCATTTGAACTTTGTGTTAGCAGAGCGCAGATATGAGACTATCTGTTTGCACCGAATGAATCGCAATCATATAATTGGCCACGATAAAAGAGATGAGTTCGCTATTTGACATTTCTGAACGAGTGCGTTGGATTTAACTCGACCCCAAAGACCACAAAGCATCCGAAATGACAGGGAGGATAATTTATCAATTCAGTATAACATTTAGTCAAGGTCAACTTGGACAATGTTATGTGAAATCTGACTGCCATAGCTTTTAAATCTTATGTCCTGTTTTGTAAAAGAAATAATAGCAAAAGTCGGCACGATTGACTTCACCTATCATTTTACGTTTAATCTGGTGTTTTTTGTTTGTATATTTCCCAATTGCCTGTCGAATCTGTACTAATACTCATAGGAAATACATAAACCTGCTATTGCCATTTAAGTGTTAATGCCAACGTTAATGAATTTTATATTATGAATTGAATAGTATATATATATAAATATATATATATAAATATATATATACATACATACACACACACACATATATGTGTGTATATATATATATATATATATATATATATATATATATGTATGCATGTATATATATATATATATATATATATATATATATATGTATAATTATAAAACTATCATGACCCGGGAACCGGCGTTGCCCGGTGGTAGCATGCGGTTCTTGTCTCCTAGAAAAAATTGTAAGTACGGTTGTTGATTTGTTGTTTTTTGTTGCCGCCGCACACCCAACCTCCTCATGTTAAGAAACGCTTTTGGAATAGAACTCCCAACCTCTTCATGTTAGAAACGGCTTTCGGAGTGTTCACCGACAACATTCCCATGTTAAGACCGGCTTTCGGAATAGACGTCCATTTTGGTATTTGGGGGACTGTTAAAATACTTGCCACAAATTTAACTTTGATAGTCGGTGTCAAGAACCCCAAGCGCAAATACTATGAACCAAGATGTTAGTTACTGGAGTCAGTATTGGTCAGATATAATTAGATTTGATTCTCGCCTGTGCGTACTAATCTAGCGGCCAGCGATTATATATATATATATATATATATATATATATATATATATATATATATATATATATATGTGTGTGTGTGTGTATATATATATATATATATATATATATATATATATATATAGTGCATAATGCAGGATTTATATGGCAAAAACTACTTGCATCCACCAAATAAAACTCATATTTTCTTAATCAGCATAGCTTAAAACCTATTTGCATCCTCATTTTAAAGAAAAGTGTCTAGGTGGATCCAAGGAAAAAATGTATCTGCACCCCCTAGATGCTTTATCATCAATATCCCCCGCACTCGTAAAAAAGTAAAGTACTGTTGCTGTCGTTGTTGCTGTTGTTGCTGCTGCCGCCCATCTTTCATGTTCCTCATGGTAAAATCGGCTTTCAGAACGGACACCTCCAATTTTATTGCTGTCATCTGCAACATCTCCATATTAAGAACGGCTCTTGGAATAGACACCCTAGTGTGAAGTGTGAAGAGTTTCTTCAATTTAAAATGTCGTAATGTTTGACGACGAAACCAAAGATTCCAAACAAAAGTTTGTCTTTTTTTTTATTAATATTCGTTCATTTTGCAAGCATAATTTGAGACGCTGAAACTATATGGAAGAAAAAGGAAGTCAGTCATGTTTATTTAGATGCGTTCTTTTGTCATCTTAATTTAGGACACATAAGAATAAGAAGATAGTACATCTAGTCTACTAATAGTGGTTATATGGTGCGTTGGGCATGGCGGCTATGGTACCGTGACGGTGTTGTGATAGCAGATGTGATGGGGATGGAGGTGGCAGCGTTCTGGGCTTGGCAATGAGGCGATGGTGGGGCCGTGGTAGTGGAGCCGGAAGTGGAAGCGGTGGTTTTGTTAGTGACATTTTCAGAGGTGATGGCTTTGGTGGTGGTGATGGTAGTTAAAATAGTCATGGAGGCGGTTGTGGTGGTGGAAGCAGTAATATTAATGGGGTGGAATTTGTACTGGTAGAAGCAGTTGTGGTTGTGGCTGTGGTGTTTGAGGTTGCAGTGGAAATGGGATGGCGGAAGTGATAGAAGGCAATTGTGGTGGAATATGAAATGGAGAAAAAGCAGTGATAGCGGCGCTGGTGATGGTCATCGTAGATGTGGTAGTGGTTGTGGCAGTGATGGTTGTGATAGTCATAGTGGTGGTGGCATTTGTATCGAAAATGGTGGCGGTTTGGGTGGCGGTGGTAGTGGTATCGGTAGCGGCGACGGTGGCGGCGATGGTGGCTTTGATGATGGTTGCAATGATTGCGACAGTACCAGCGGCGGTGGTGGCTGTAGTGTGGTTGTGGTGGAAACGGTGGTTGCATTAACGGTGGTGGTGGGGCAATGATGATGATCATTGCGGGTATTTTCATAATTAACCAGAAATTACATTTCCAGGGCATTTTTATAATTCATCAGAAGGTACTTTGCCTGTGCATTTTAGTAATTAATCAGAAGTGACGTTTTCAGGGAATGCATTGCATGTGCATTTTAGTAATTAATCAGAAGTGACATTTCCAGGGCATTTTTATAATTAACCAGAAGTAACTTTTCCAGGGCATTTTTGAAATGTGCATTGTAACAATAAGCATAGTATTTGAAAAACCAAAGATAGTTTCCTCCCCTTAATCAGAAGAGACTTTTTCCGGATTTTTTTTTATATAATGTTATAATTTTGTAAAGAAGTTGAAGAAAAAAAACATTTTTTCTCATAATTAATCAGAAGTGAACTTTCCAGGGCATTTTTATAATGTTATAAGTTTGTAACATTAAATGTAGTAGTTGGAAATAATAAAACATGTTTTCTTACAATTAATCAGAAATAAATTTTCTAGGGCATTAAATAAATAGTTGATATTCTTTTTCTACTAAACAATTAGTGTTTATTATTATTAGCCATTAGGAGTATTCCACTTTCCGTTTAAGAGATGTCAGGATTGTTACGTTCTAAGCGACATTTGAGTAAGTAACAATGTTTTCACCTGAAATGAGTTAGAATTTGTACTAATTTCAACATGATATATAAGTATGAAGTAATGTTTTCACCTGAAATGCGGAGATTTGAAAGTTCACGAAACGACAAAACCACTACACGATTTTACTTATTTCGACGTAGAATTATATAATTAGAATGTGTTTGCCTCTCAGTGACAACATTTTTTTGTTTTATTAATGTTTATGATGAGCTATTTGGAATATTCCACTCTTTTTTTAATGAATGCCAAGATAATAAGGGTAACAGCGAATTACCTTGTTGTTGTTGTTGTTGTTGTTGTTGTTGTTGTCGTTATGATGATGATGATGATGATGCGGTGGAGGAGAAGGAGGAGGAGAAAACTACACACATACACTGCGAATACTAGCTAGTACTTTGAATACTGCAAAATAAATCAAACAAAATCAGAATACGACTCCAGAGAACAAAGAAAACAGACACTGCATAATGCTAAGCACACCCATTCCCTATAAAATTGTTATCTCTACTTCAGATGACGCGGCAAAAAAAAAAAAAAAAAAAAAAAAAAAAAATTGTGAAGGGTCTACAATTAGCAACTCAGGAAAATACTAACCAGACCTCTACTGTAAAAGTGCAGTGAACATTTGGACCTTGGATGGGCTTTTGCCATCCAAACTTCAGGGAAGACTAATGGTCGTTGCCATGTAGACATTAAAGGTTAGAATTTGTTGCTATACCATAATGTCATCTGCACTGGTTATCGAAAGAGGTGGAGAATATGAATAGTTACTAAGAGTTAAGGTAACACCATATTTTATCGCCGGTGATTAATCGCATATAATAATAATAATAATAATAATAATAATAATAATAATAATAATAATAATAATAATTTAGCAATGCCAATGTTAGATAATCTATATATCTATCTATATATCTATAAAAGTGAAAGTGTCTGCCTGTCTGTGTATCTGTGTATCTGTGTGTCTACATTTTCCTACGCAATAACTCTGTCAATTGTAAGTCTACAGACTCGAAATTTGATATACAGGGTACTGAGATTTGGGAAAATCGATGTGATCGGTTTTTGGCCAGAAATTTGGCGATAAAGGGGTCAAAGTTCAACGATTTTACCTTTGAGAACTCTACCAAACTCCAACAATTTTAGCTCTAAACACTTGAAATTTTAGATATAGGTTCCTTGGATATGAATCTAACTTAATAACTTGATCTGAGCCCAAAACAATAAATTTTAAGGGGTAATAATAGGGGTCAAAGTTTTAAAAAAATGACCACTTTTTTATTGCTCAAAATACACCTCCAAATACCCTTGCAACGCCGGGCACACATGCTAGTATATCTATAAAAGTGAACGTGTTAGTGTATCGGTCTGTCTGTGTATCTGTGTGTGTATATATATATATATATATATATATATATATATATATATATATATATATATATATATATATATATGTGTGTGTGTGTGTGTGTGTGTGTGTGTTCATTTCCCTACGCAATAATTGTCAATTTGAAGTCTACGGGCTCGAAATTTGATATACAGGGTACTGAGATTAAGAAAAATCGATGTGATCGATTTTCGGCCAGAAATTTGGACATCAAGGGGTCAAAGTTCAACAATTTGACCTTTGAGAACTCTACCAAACTCCTCCGACAGTTATAGGTCTAAACACTTGAAATTTTTGACGTAGGTTCCTTGTACATTGATCTAACTAAATAACTTGATTTGAGTCCAGAACAATAAATTTTAAGGGGTCATAATAGAGGTCAAAGTTAAAAAGATTGATGTTTTTTTTTCTTTTTTTTGCTTAACATACACCTTTAAATACCCGGATAACGCCGGGCACCGATGCTAGGTATATAATATTTAGAAAAACAATCATCTCTACTAAGCGTTATAGAGAAATTTTGTTGCATATTTTATTTTTCTCCTTTGAATCATTATTATTGATTCACAAACAGCTTCCACACAGGTCTCTCCTAGAAAACAACATGTGGTTTTCGCTGGATGCTGAGTGAACACAAGTCTCCCCATATTTCCAGTACTCTGCACCTTTTTAGATAACATTTGTAAATAAATGTGTGTTATCGCAACGTCAGCGTACCACTGATTTCTCGCTGGTAGGGGCCATTGGCCTCAACTGAAATTTGAGCGGCAGTAAGCCTCCTAAGGTCCCAGTTGTCTTGGCACTTGCCCAACAGAGGTCTATTTGGTATCACTCCTTTTTAGGGGAGTGACGGGGCTAATATGCAGCTTCAATGTTCTTGGTTCCATGTAACACTTCTTCACGTTTTGCCTCTACAGCAGTTTGTCTGGCCAGTGCATGTGGATCATGTGTATTAGTCTCTACATTTAAGGTGTTTTTCTTAATATTTCAGTTGTTTTCATCATTGTTATTCGTTGTCTCGTTGCAGCCATTCCTCGGACTCACATTTCTACTATTCTTCAAAGTTTTTTCGGAATTGTCCCTACGGCTCCTACTATTATAGCTATTATATTGATTCTCTTCATCATCCATATTCGTTTCAGCTCTTTGACTCGCTGTTTGTATCCTCTCCTTGAAAAGAACCTGTAGTGTTCCATGAAAGCTAAGTGACAACAAGTCTCCTCAGATTTTCAGTACTCTTCACCTTCTGTGATAACATTTACAAATTAATTTGCATCATCGCAACATACGCTTACCATGTATTTTTCTTAGCAACGGTCATTGATCTCGACTGGAATTTGCGGTTATTTAATATAAGCTCCTATTGTTATTCATGCCTATATGTACGTTTTACCGAGTTTTTTTTTATCGCTTATAAAGTAAGGATTTGTTACTGGCATTTTTAGTATTATTACCAAATTCGAAAAGCTGTTATTTATTCGCTACTTTAGCGATATGCTGATGTCATGAGTTCGATCTTAACCTGTACTGACGAAAGCTAAAAGCCGGAAATACGCGGAACGATAGGTATACGTTTATGCACGTACAATAATATTTAATAATAAAAATAAATTAATACGCCCCATGAAAATAAGGGCGATTTATTCACATATATATATATATATATATATATATATATATATATATATATATATATATATGTACGTGTGTGTGTATGTGTGTGTGTGTGTGAATAACAATGAGAGCTAGTAGCTCTTAAAAACGCTAAGTTCGCGGAAACAATAACAGCGTTTCGAAGTTGTTAATATCGCTAAAGAATTTTCAATAACAAGTCATAACTTTATAAGTGTTAAAAAACGTGCCTTAAGTGGTGATCTACTTTGGTACATCTGTTATGTATGCGGATACTGATGTCATGGGTTCGATGCTGATGAAGGCTAAAAGCCAGAAACACACGTAGTTTTATGCATGTACACTAATATTAAATAACACACACACATATATATATGTGTGTGTTATTTAATAACACACTCTCTGTCTGTCTGTCTGTCTGTCTGTCTGTCTGTCTGTCTGTCTCTCTCTCTCTCTCTCTCTCTCTCTCTCTCTCTCTATATATATATATATATATATATATATATATATATATATATACATTGTGTTCGCATACAAATGGGACACACAATTATGGGAATATTTTTAGGACCATGCATTTAGTTAACGAAAGTATATTATTTTCGTGTTACGGGCGACAACGCCATAAAAATACTCACACAGAGAGAGAGAGAGAGAGAGAGAGAGAGAGAGAGAGAGAGGAAATAAAAACTGGGTAAGTGTGCATAAAACCAGACCCTAACTTTCCCACCCCCGACCCATTGAGATATGGAAGCATAAAATGATTGAAACACTTCAGCTTTTCTTCATAACTGCTTTCTTAGTTGTTTCTGCAAAATATTAGATATTTTTAAATATATTTTTTTCAAACTAATTATGGTTTTAATATACTTTATTTGAATGGACTTCATTTATAGCTGCGCAATCTATTATTATCGTCACCGATTTTTTAATAAATGTTTCGACAATATCATGTGCTAGATTCGTAGTTATTATCTTGTTTGAAGTTAATTATTTTTAACAGGGATGAAATATTCAGGTTTTAAAACTGGTTTTCATATTAAACTATATTTTATGTTTATTTTTCCACCCGCTTACTGTAGAGGCCAGAAGGGGGTTATCGCCCTTTCGCTCAGACTTTGCATAAGTGGAGTTATCCACCTTATAAAAGGACAAGCGAATCGCCATTATGTGTTTACATTCGTTCACGGCGACACGCTGTCGGATTGGAAAACCAGCTTGCTTAACGCAAACCTTACATGGCGCTACGAACATATTGTCACTTTAAAACGTGAAATACTTATATCGCAGCATTGAACCAAAGATATCATCAAACTATGGAACAAGAAAACGTTCTCTTATTACGTCAACTAGTCGAGTTACAAAAAGAAAACATCGAATTATGGAAGGACATCTTACACGGACGAGCGAACACGCCGCAAACAAAAAGAATGCAGCGACCTTCTATAGGTCTGGACTCAACAGATAGCGAATGGGCACTCTTTTTAGCACCTGGTCACGGTACAAGGAGATGTGCAGACTCGAAAATCCAGCTGCAATTCGAAACGAACTGCAGGAAGCATGCACACCGGAAACGAACATGTTACTGTTTGAGCTCGTTGGACTAGAACGACTCAACAACGCAGCAGAGGAATACCTTCTTCGTCAAATACGACTGGTGATCGTTCGAGGCTTACACAAGGAAGTCCACCGATAAACGTTTCACTCCATGAAGCAAAATGAGGGTGAGTCAGTGACCCATTTTTTATCGAGGTTACGTGGCCAAGCGAAATTTTGTGAATTTCGTATTCAGTGCCCGCAGCAGGTTAATTACTACACTTTCTACCTTGGATCTAAAGTTTTAACGGTTGGTTTTCCTGGAGGCAACAGACGAAGCAACTCCACACTTTTCCGATACCACACAACCTCTCGCGATGTCTGGGGTACAAAGGTCGAATCAAGTACAAGAAATGCATGAGGCAAAGGCCCTGTCGACCCCACGGGACACCAAACCTTGCAACGGTTGCGGAAAAAACATCACACCGAGGTGGATTGATGAACCGGAAAGATTGCCCAGCAGTGGGACTCAAGTGCCACTTTTGTGGAATAGTAGGGCACATTAAAAAGATGTGCCGGAGAATTAATAGATCCAAAACGGAGGCTATGAAAAGCGGGGAGTCGTTCATGTTTTGCACCACGGATAAAGCCCCTACTCACAGACACAATGAGAGACAACCGGCAAACATTCCTCACCTTGAGTGGAATGGGAAACAGTTCCAGGTGGACGCCCCAGAACCGCCCCCCCTCAGTTACAGCAGAGGTAACTGTAATGAACAAGTGCCATGCGACCTTTGGAAGGGTGCCAAAGAAGCCGATGAAAGTGAGCACCCACGCCATCCAAGCCTTCGCGGACACAGGAGCCCAAACTTGCTCTGTTGGCCCCGAGATTCAAGGACTCCTCGGGTACCCAAATGGGTACTTGGTTGCAACTACCCATCGGATTAGGGGTATAACAAATAGCCAGTTACATATCAAGGGGGTCCTGTTTTTACATATTAAGGTGGGATCAAGAGAAACACGACAGGCAGTGTATATGTCTGACAACACATCCGGGCTCTACTTATCACAAACGGCACTTAAGGAGCTGAAATTATTGCCATCTAATGTTCCTACATCATTATCGCAAAGCAGCTCAGCGGAAACAGAAGAGACGGCCCCTTGCGGGTGTCCGCGCAGAGCACCGGCTCCGAAGAAACCAGCAGCAACCCCATTGGAGCCAACCGACATTAACAGAGAAAAATTGGAGCAATGGCTAAAGGAACATTTCAAGGCCAACGCATTCAATACCTGTCCACACCAACCACTCCAAGTAATGAAGGGTAAACCCTTAGAAATAAAATTCCTCCCAGATGCGACACCAACGGCAATCCACACACCAATACCTGCCCCCCATCATTGGAAGTAAAAGGTGAAACAAGATATAGACCGTGACGTGGCACTGGGGATAATCGAACCCGTACCGGTAGGCACCCCAACTACTTGGTGGTCGAGAATGGTGGTCACACCAAAAAAGGATGGATCCCCAAGGCGGACGGTTGACTTACAAAAGTTGAACGAGGCGACCATGAGTGAGACGCACCACACTTCGTCCCTACTCAAACAGGTCTCGGTAGTACCTGCACATACCAGGAAGACTTACTCGATGCGTGGAACGGTTACCACAGTTTACCGCTGTCTCCAGCTGCACGAAACGCCACCACGTTCATCACTGAATAGGGTCGATACAGGTACTGTCGATCCCCTCAAGGATTCCATGGATCAGGAGATGGCTACACCCGTCGATTTGATGATATCACCATGGACATGGCTCGAAAAACTCGATGTATAGATGAGTCTCCTGTGGGACAACTCAATGGAATCCTCATTCTGGCACGACAAATATTACTGGGGTTAGGTCCTGGTTCGGACTCGTAAACCAAGTCTACTATGCATTCTCACAAGCGGAAGTTATGGCCCCATTCCGAGAGTTGCTGAAGACAAAGGACAGGACATTTTATTGGGATGAGACACTAGAACAGGTATTCCAAGAGTCGAAAAAATAATAGTGGAAAGAATTGAAAAAGGCATCCAAACGTTCGAAATGAACAGACCAACAGGACTCGCGACAGACTACAGCAAAACAGGGATATCGTATTTTCTGTTTCAAAAGCACTGTAGATGTGATGGGGAATTAAACATGAGTTGTGGGGATGGCCATTGGAAACTCATCCTGGCGGGATCCCGTTTTACCAACGACGCGGAATCACGATATGCACCAGTGGAGGGTGAAGCCTTGGCTCTGATCTATGGGTTGGAATCATGCCGCATGTTCATACTCGGATGCCCAGACTTGGTGATTACAGTGGATCACTTACCGCTCATAAAGATATTTTCAGACCGAGCCCTGGAAAATATAAAAAAAACCACGCCTGTTAAACTTCAAGGAAAAGTCACTCATGTGTTTTCAAAGAACTGATTCGAAATGGCTTCTCCCAGTCACGTAACAATATCCCAACCGTAGTTCGAGTCTTCTGGCCTATGCGTGAGGAGCTATATTGCCTGGAAGGAGTGGTCATCAAGGGAAACAAAATCCTAATACCTCGACAACTCCGCGCAGAGGTATTGGAATCTCTTCATTCCGCTCATCAGGGTGTGAACAGAATGCTGGCGAATGCGAGACAACGACTATTCTGGCCAGGGTTGGATGCTAACATCAGGCAAACAAGAGCCCAGTGCCGCACGTGCAATGAAATCGCACCATCTCAGCCCAGGGAACCCTTGATGTCCCCAGCAGACCCGGAATTTCCATTCCAACAAGTGGTGGTTTACTTTATGGTATACGCAGACAGGTATACGGGATGGGTTAAAGTGGCCCTAATGACGTGGGGAAGAGCCAAGACGGTGTGCGATACCTTGAGGACTTGGTTCTGTACCTACGGCGTACCGGAAGAAATTTCGTCGGATGGTGGACCACCATTTGAATCCCATTGAGGAATTGGGGCATACGAAAACGTACCTCATCAGCGTATTATGGCCAAGGCAACGGCCGCGCAGAGTTAGGCGTCAAAACCGCGAGACGTATACTGGCGGACAATACGGACAGTTATGGACGCCTGTACTATGATCGGGCGGCCCGAGCACTACTGACCCATAGGAGCACGCCTGTCCAAGATCTGGACATGTCCCGGCCATGATGCTGTATGTATAAATACCACCTTCCTGTCCTGCGGGACAAATACCAGGTTCGAAAACAGTGGACAGAAATAGGCAAACTTAGGGAAGTGGCAATGGCCAAAATACACATGAGGAACGAGCAGTATTACAACATACATTGTCGCCCACTCCGGGAACTCCAGGTAGGAGATTACGTCAAGATCAAGAACCAGGACGGGAACCACCCACGTCGATGGACAAAGACGGGGAGAATCGTGGAGACCCAGGGGTACCGACAGTACCAAGTCCGGGTCGATGGAAGCAATCGAGTGACATTGCGCAACCGTCGGTTTCTCCGCAGAATACACCCGGTAGTGGATGGTCCTCGTAACATCAGACAAGAAATCCAGAACCCACCTATAAATGTGGAGACCCCACAGGCACAACCTCCGGAGGAGGCAATGGAGGTGGAGCAACACGCCGACACGGAATCCCCAAGCGAGCATGAGGAAGAAATGGAAGTGGAAGATACCACGGGAGGAGATACCCAAAAATACAATCCTCCTCCGTTAAGGGAACCGTCAAGTCGGAGGACGAGAGCCCCAAGGGGTTTGTCGCCGCAAATGCGGGGGAAATCGCACGAGTATTTCTCCACATAAAAGATGACCACAACAACTTGCTTTTGTGGTCACGAGGGGGGGGGCATGTAGAGGCCAGAAGGGAGTTATCGCCCTTTCGCTCAGACTTTGCATAAGTGGAGTTATCCACCTTATAAAAGGACAAGCGAATCGCCATTATGTGTTTACATTCGTTCACGGCGACACGCTGTCGGATTGGAAAACCAGCTTGCTTAACGCAAACCTTACACTTACTATGAAAATATAAAAGTACGTAAACGTTTTTATCAAATGATTTTTTTTTAATTATTTTAATATCATATCTTTTCAAATGACTATGTTTATTTAAGTTTATATCCTGTCTTGTATATATATATATATATATATATATATATATATATATATATATATATATATATACATGGTTTTCTTGGGGGTACAAAACTTTATTAAGGCAATCATGAAGAGAGACGTATTCCTTCGGAATTCATTTTATATTTAAAAAAAAAATACCGAGGAGAAAAGGAACATGGATAGCGACTAAAAAATAAAAGTAGTGCTGAAAAAAATCAAAACGAGTCAATTGACATGTTTCGCCCTCACCCATCAAAATTGGAATCGAGGGGTTGTTTTTTTAGCAATTTGTTGATTTTTTTTTCTTGAGTGGGGGTAATCAATTATAGAACGTGCATAGTTTTTAACAAGTTCTTCTGCAGTTTAACGGTTTTTCTTAAGTAACACACCGACATTAAGGGAGCAGAAGAACCGTTTAGTATTTAATAACATTTCTGTTTACATTTGGGGTGGAAATAATACCCTCCCGCTTCCAGAATGTAAACAGTGTTCTTTATGTTTTCATTTCAAAACCGTAGATGTGTGTAAGTTCGTTTTGGGATTTCGTAAGGGTGTGTGTATAGAAATTATTTTACTTGTGCAGGTTAGTCCCATAAAATAAGGCTATCAGGAATACAGCAATTTGTTTTCCTTAATGATAAAATATTTAAAAAAAACGACTGGAGCAAGAGCAATTGTATGGGGATGAATTTTAGAGGCTGATCACGTTCAAACAAACAAGTAGTCCTTTTGCTTACATTAACACATCGTGTCCTAATGATCTGCTCTCCAGAAAAATTGGATGAGGAATTAAATACAATTACAGATGCTTTGTCCAATAATAGGTATCCTTTAGATGTAATTGAAACCATCATTAAAAGGAAAAGAGCAGATGTTTTACGAACAAACCCAAATATGGTGGATAAATATCCCGTTTAATGCCGTGGTTGGGGAAAGTAAGTGAAAAATTCACCAAACAAATTAGTTCAAATGTTGAACGATGTTATTTTGCTTCAAATGTTCGTGTTGTATATAATACAAAATCATTAATGAGTCCAATGAAAAAGATGTCCCACCCCCTCATCATATTAGTAATATCATGTATTCATTTAAATGTGGTTGCGGTGCCGACTACGTAGGTCGAACGTCTTTAAAATTGATAAGTCGCATACAACATCATGTACCGAGCAAAATCAGGAATGGAACATTCCTGCCTACCGACACTGTAAACAACACATATGTGTCCGCTATAACGGAACACTTTATTAAATACCGGGATTGTGCAACGAACTTCGGCATCGACTCTTTCTCCGCATGGAGTCGAGCTCTCTCCGTATATCATCTAAAAGTCTTGGAGCCTGTTCCCGTTCGCCTTAGAAAGCCTGCCCGTTGTAAGCAAAAGGACTGCTTCTGTATCAAATTACCGTAGGTGTGCAATGAAAGATACCACATACAAATTTATTATGTCTATAGTATTGTCCACCATTTTATGTTACTTTTTAACGCCGTTACATACACATTTAATCGTACTATTAAAATGCTACATTACATCCATGGAGTATTGCAGCAGTATAAGATGAAGAAGTTAGTACTTTTCTCTCTTTAAATTTAGTCCTATAACAGTCGTCGCCGGGTACTATTCTGCATTTCTTTACTACAGTACTAATACACCCTTCGTAACTAGGTGATTGCGTACATTTACTTAACATACTCTTTCCGACTTACGAATCAAAATTGATAACTCCTCCTCGACAACGTTCCGGCGTTAACGATTGGTTGAAACCGACCATTATTGTATTCCAGAATGAACCCATTTGATACATAAACGTACACATCTAAACTTTTAAAAAAATATAGCAAAATAAATAACACTATTTACAGCTTTATAACCACTCAAAAACCGACCTTCACATATTGCTAACCTCCTATAACGCAACAGAAATTCACATGTAACAAATTTTATAATGACCATAAGCTTTTTTTTTACATCACTTACCTACGCTAACAAGACACGCTAGCGATCGGTAACAAGAAAATAACAATTATCAACCGCTAATAAACACACACTAACCTACTGATAGCTGTATTCCTGATAGCCTTATTTTATGGGACTAACCTGCACAAGTAAAATAATTTCTATACACACACCCTTACGAAATCCCAAAACGAACTTACACACATCTACGGTTTTGAAATGAAAACATAAAGAACACTGTTTACATTCTGGAAGCGGGAGGGTATTATTTCCACCCCAAATGTAAACAGAAATGTTATTAAATATTAAACGGTTCTTCTGCTCCCTTAATGTCGGTGTGTTACTTAAGAAAAACCGTTACACTGCAGAAGAACTTGTTAAAAACTATGCACGTTCTATAATTGATTACCCCCACTCAAGAAAAAAAAATAATCAACAAAAAACAACGAAAAACAAAAGTATGTTTTCTGTAAATAGTTCTTGAAAACTTTCGGCGCTGGAACACGTTTGCCACCGCGTAATTTTAAAATATTTTCCAGGTTAAATTCAAGCTTCTCGATATTTTTTATCATATTCTAATTGTTTTGAGTCACGCCTTAAAAAGACGATGTAAAACTGGAATTTGATTTAATATTATTAGTGGAAGAGTTGACAGAAAGAGGAAGACTTGAACAAAAAACGGAAACAGCTAGGACTACTGGCACTGATTTTCACTAATCTAAACAGTTAATATACAGTGAAAATCGCTAACTTCTAAAACTTCTATTTTACTTTCTATTATTATTCTAATGGACAAATTTTTTGTAATTTTATTACTCCATACTGATTTACGTATTCCCTTAATTGTTTTTTTATAAGGGTTCCTACATGTAATCGAACCAACCCAGCACTAATCGCCAGTGAAAGCAAGATTATTTAATTTCGTCTACGGCCGACAGTGCCCGCAATTATTCATGGACGGCAGTGACCAACAATAACAACCGCAGTTTACTATTTTGCGAGAGGGGGGTAGGTTTCCACCTGGCAATGCCAGTTAACAGATCCTAAATAATAATAATAATAATAATAATAATAATAATAATAATAATAATAATAATAATAGTAATAATATTAATAATAATAATAATAATAATAATAATAGTAATAGTAATAATAATAATAATAATAATAATAATAATAATAATAATAATAATAATAATAATAATAAGTCACGTCAGCATTCCCCGATGAAGGCGCTGTGTACGACAAGCGATAAACTTGCTCCTCCGGAAAGCCGTGAAAAGGCCTGGGACGAGAGACCTCCTATGCTACGAGGAACACCTGCATCAGTCTGACTGCAAATAAAAATACGGAAATGGTCCAGTTTCTGTCGCATTGACTGTTTTAACCTTTTAATTCCAGCGTCGCATTAATTCCCCAGTAGAGTATTAAGCCGTTTTTTTTATAATGATTAGAAAAGTCAATTAGAAGTGAATGGATAATCCCCATAATACTTATATTAGATATTACAAGATAAAAAAGTTCTAATAGACAACCTATATTTATATAGTCTTTCTATAAACATTCCTACTATGGTAGTAGTAAGGTAATTGCCATTGTTTATATTAACAATTCCTGCTATATTATTGTTGATTTTATTATATTATTTTCATAATTACTTATCTATAGATAACTATAATTAATGCAATGAAGTCATCGAAGGGTTATTTAACCTCACGTTTAAAAAATAACTGGAAGATAAATATCATTAACATTCATGAAAACTATTTATGCTGTATATTGATATAACGTTTTTGATATGTATTTTATCCTATATATATTAATCCTTTTTTTTTGTTAAAACTAACCTACAGAGTCAATTCATCGAGACAGATAATATTAATATAAGTCTTTGCACTTTATTAATCAACATATTCTTTACCCTATTATAAGTCACGCTTTATTTATGACCTAAGGTCATTTTATTAGGCATACTCTACTTTAATTTCAGATTTTCCAACTCCGATTCCACATTGTGATTCCTTATATGGCCACCTATGATTGTAGTCATTCTAAATTTATATGAATCAAAGCTTTGAAATACGCTATCATATATCTCATTCTACGCGTTTAATTTTGAATGATTTCCTGCTTTTTATTTAACATGTAATCATTAGATATGACTATGTGGAAAGATTCTAATGTACATAAAATGCATCCTTTTAGTCGCGTGCAAGCGACTCTATAAGTCGGTCGGTCAGTCGGTATGTCAGGCGGTCGGTCTGTCGGTCTGTCCGTAACACTTTTGTGCTTGGCCTTTTTGGTTAAGATCAAGGTATGTTGTTAATAGAGGCTCTTCTCAGCTTTTTAAGCTTTTCTTGGCCTTTTGACCCAGATCGAAGTATAGTATCTGTTCCGGCAGATACTGCAAGCAAAGACCATATGTGGAAGAAACCACACATATAAGACCTTGGTCAATATAGGGGCAACCCTTGATACCAATTGTCACTATCCAGCTCCCCTACTGCCCGGGGAGTTGGTCCCCATTCCCCTTCACTCCTCACATTAAAATTGGCCTTGTACCTAATTTACTCGGTGGGGGAGCAAATAAATACCCTTTTCTTGGCCAAGATCAAAGTGCAGTATCTGTTCTTACTATATGCTGTACTTCTGTTTGTAACTTTGTGATATAAAGTGGGGGATTACTTTGTTGGGATCACTTTGTTGTAATTATTTAATGTAAAATGATCACCCACTTTACAACCAGTCAGTCTCAAAGCCATTCAAGTCATTCTCCAGATCATGTAAGTTGTTTTTGAAGGATTCCAGTTATGTTTAAGCATTCAAGTCATTCTTAAGTTCATTCAATTCATCTTTAAGTTCATTAAATTTATTCTAAATCATTTACTTTTTATTTATTTAAGTTATTTCAGGCCATTTTTTGATCATTTTAGTTTTTCCTTAAGAATTTCACGTCAATCCTACATTCACGCATTCATTCATTACACGAGAGCACGCGACTACTGGCTATCGGCCTTTTTCTTATTAATTTTTTTTTTATTTTCCTTACCAAAAATTTACCACATTAATTTATTATTAGTGTTTTTAAAAATAAGTTCCCTAACAAATATAGCTAAGGAAAAACGAGGTTTTCTTATCATTCTTATATGGTATGACATTAAAAGAGCAAATATGATTTGTATATTTGTTCTTAAATGTCATGCTTGCGGAACTAACAACATCATTAATGTTATTTGGAGTAGCTACTTCATATTTATATACAATACGGCTTCCGTTTTTGGAACAAGGAAAACAGATTGTACATTTTCTTCTTTGATGAACTAATAAAACATATTTGATGATTTGTTTCGTTTATGCCATTCAATGAAACACGTGTAAGAGGTAGGAACTTAAGCAATATGAATGTAAATTAAGTGTATACTTCTGTGATTTTAAAATATTTATTAAATTATATATATATATGTATAACTACTTCATTTACTCACATAAAATTAATATACGAAAGTATAAATTTATGCGTAAACTTTAAGTATTTACTTCAAAAGTGCTCAATATGTAGATATAGCTAGTTAGTAATTTATAATATATATAGCGATTAAGCCATATATATTTTATAAATTACTATTATATATATATATGTATATATATATGTATATATATTATATATATATATTAAATGCATATATATTATATGTATATATATTATATGTATATATATATTATATATATATATATTATATGTATATATATTATATGTATATATATATACATATATATATTTATATATATATATATATATATATATATATGTATTAGCAGAGAACCCTGATTCTGCCTGGAATTGAATGATTATCATATTTTGATTGTCATCGAAATCTGTGAAATTGCCACGGAAGAAGCTTCACATGCCTCAATGTAGTACTTTAGTCAAAAAAATATATATGTTATTCAACATTGCACTCTGAAGAAGCTCCTGTTAGTTGCATGAAATTATTTCATATAACTTCTTTCCAGTTAACGAAAAAGAAACATTAAGACATTTACCTGCCGGGTTTGAACATGCAGACCCCTTCATGCCAAAAAAACTAAAACGTAAACTTTCCAGTCATATAAAATGTTTTGCAGTTGGTGAAAGAAAAATTAAGAAATTTACGTGCAGGATTTGAATTTACACACCACCTTATGCAAACGATAAAGCAAATAACAGCACGCTTACCCACATTATAATTTTCATGATCCGTAGTTTTATCATTGTTGCCAAGCGACGGCATGAAGCAATTGGCTTTACCGATTATATATACATTAGAATTAAGGTTTTGATTATCGATTATCGGTAATTATCGGGAGTATTCTGAGACTAAATTTAACTAAGATCACTCCCAAACTTATACTCTGAAGTTCTTTAAATTTTAAACCAAAATTTGTTCAGCCGTTTCGGATTCTATAAGGAACGAATTCACACACATAGACAAGGTTGCAGTTATATAATTGTAGAGATAGAGATATATAAAATAATTTCAAGCTCTCTTTTATGATATTTGCTGTCCAATTATCAACACATTGTATCTCGATTCAAGCTGTTTTGTGTTTTCTCTCATTAAAATCAAATTTCGAGACAATTCGAAAACATCTTAGTATCGCATTGTGTACTGGAGTGTTCGTTTATTGTTCTTGAGATATCGAGCTACTTTCGTACGCCAGAATATCATGTGCTAGAAGCAAGTAGGATATCTTACTACTTCCTTTTATTTTATTTTTGATTACCAGTTTACTATCGTCTTTCTCGCAGGGGGTGGGGAATGAGAGCATATTTTGAACACGATATTTTTATGCAATTCTAATAAAATTTCTGAAAATAATTTCTTTTCATTTTGGAAGATAAAAAAAAACGCATAAAAGTTTACATGAAGTTAAAGAAAAATGATAGTTTATATCGTAAGGTAAAAGAGTGAAAAATGTTACTTTGTTGTAACTACTGTGAACCATTGCGATAACTTAACTCCAATTTATGTATGCGTACCTACATAGACAATACGTTCACACCGAAATACATAATACACAAATATGTATGCATATGTGTGTGTGTGTGTGTGTGAATGAACATAGCTACCCTTCCATATAAGTCTATAGAAATTGTTTCTGCCTTTTTTTTACAGCGTTAATATAGTTAAAAGGTCGCCAAGGGTTATAAATATATCATGCAGCCAATTGTACTCATTCACAAAGGCAAATGGAACTGTTTCTAGAAAGTAGATGTTCATACGTGCTGCAACAAAGGAGAAAGTGTCGATAGAGCAGATGGTCGCTGCGGGTAATAATGTTTTGTGCATACTGATTAAAATCCTGAAACTGCTCATGATGTCGCTACCACCAGCTTACCAATAAGAATTATATAACACATACCCGCAACACATTAGGACATTTTTTTAAAATGTTTTCTTGCATTTGTTGAACTAAAGCGAGACTGCATTGGATTTTTCATTTTTGTTTTAATATATTAGTTTTACATGAGAAGGGTTCCGTTGTATCACGAATTGTTCGTTAGATTACTGAAGTAATGTATATATGTATGTATGTATGTATGTATGTATGTATGTCAATGTGTTCAAGATCTGATGTGGACGTGTGTTAAAAACACACAGATGTCTTAGTGTCATGCTGTGTTTCTCCCAGATAAATAAACCACATGTGAACGTTGTGACCACTACCACTCAGACATGGGCCAAGGTTCTTTTAACCAAAGGGTAACGGTGAGGTAACCCTGACATTAACCTCCAGAGGAGCCTAGGCCCTGTAAGCTGCGCCATACTTGACCCACTGGCGCTTGGAGTATGCTCTGGTGCCCAGCAATCCAAGTTCAAATTATGGATCAAATGGCATGACGGGTGGAGAGGGCTCCGTAAGCCGTGGTGAAGGCAACATCTCTAGGAGAATGAAAACCTTGATATAAAGCCTGCGGCGACGACTGCATCAAATTATCTTGCCTTGCTCTTCCTTTTGGTTCAATGTGGCAGTTTTTCAGAAAGTGGGATTGTCTCGTGCAAAGTTTTTTCCACGCTATAAAATCTTGAAGCACAGGTATTACTTGATATGTAATGAAATACACATTTTACCATTAGTGTGTATCTCGATAACAAAAAGATTGGCTGTAGCCTAAAACGGTAAACGGACACTGAATGTGGATTGATGCGGATATGGCCATTAATGGAAATAAAGGCTCTGGAACATCCAAGGTCCGGTTTAGCAGGTCTTCAGAGCACCACAGCCTGGACTCGGTCATCAGCAAATGCGCAGGACTGTAGAAGATTCATAGAAGTGACCGTCCGGCACCTGCTAATATTGGCGCTCAAGTCTACCTCATTTGAGCCAGAGATGCATTAAGTCATGGCAACACTCGAGGAGTTTGCTGCCATCATGTATGTATGTCTGCCTAAAACTTTCGATAGAAGCGACCGATTTTCACAAGATGGTATCATTTTGAAGGTCAACCCTTCGGACGACAAATATGAAAAATAGGCTAAAAAAATGAATTGCTTCTCCCTCAATTTGGCAGCTTTCCACAGGATTTTTTCGCTAACATTTTTTGCAAGTCATTAAAACCTCGCGTTATCGACGTCACTTACAAGGCGTTATTTCGACCGCCCGTGACGTCACAGTCATGGTAGGCACATCGGGAAGACAGCTGTTTTTTCACCCCACTTTTTTTTGCGATCGTAATTTTCCTATTTGTTTCTTTTTGCTCAAATAATACCCTAACATACATCTCCACATTTTTCTGCTTTCGCGTCAGGGGTTCGAGCCTTCCTGCCTACTACAACTATTTTTTGATAAACACACACCTCCAAACACACGGGCAACACCGGACACCCAGGCTAGTCTATAATATAACTTTCATCTATCTGTTTGTATGTGTGTATGTATGTATGTATGTATGTATTTATATATATATATATTTGTATGTTCAGCAAAAACCTTCAACAGAGGCAATGAATTTTCACGAGATCGGTATCATTGTGAAACTTGGCCGTTATGATGGCAAATATAAAAAGTATGGCAAAAACATTAATTCCTTCACCTCTTTACTGGGCATTGTTCTACAGGGAGGGGTCGCTTTTTCCGCCGATATTTTCAAAGCCGTCGGCTCTTTTCGCTTGTTCAGTCTTAATTTAAACCTTGCTCACTTCCGCTTTTGGTGACGGGCGCAACAGGCAAGTCGTCACGTTTTTTTTGTTTTTTTTTCAATTTCTTTTTCTCTTTCTAAACACGGGTTCGAGCCTGCCTGCATACTCCCCTTTTTTACGCTCGCAATGTTCCTTCTTTTTTTTTCTTTTTGATCAAGCAACACCTTTACACACATCTCCAATTCCTTTTCTGTCTTCGCGTCACGGGTCAAGCCTCCCTACTTCAACTTTTATATTTTTTGCTCAACACACCTACAAATACCAGGTCAACGTCGGGCACCCAGGCTAGTCTATAATATATATGTCGTCCTCTGTTTAAATGTATTTATGTTTGTATGTCTGCCTAAAACATTTGACGGAGTCGACGGATTTTCACACTATCAGTATCGTTGAAAAGCTCGACCCTTCGGACGATAATTATCGAAGAATTGGCTAAAAACATTAAATCCTGCACCTTTAACTAGGCACTTTTCTACTGGAAGAGGTTGGTGTTTTTGCCGATATTTTCGAATGTTATCCCCTCTTTTCGATTGACTAGCCTTAATTTACACATTCGCAACTTCCGGTTTTGCGATGGACATAACGGCAAAGATGTCACGTTTTTTCCTCCTTAGTGGTACGGGGTCGTACCTACCTTCCTACTATTACTTGCTTTGTATTTTCGTGCTTCTTCTAAACACACGGGCAACGACGGACACTCAGGCTAGTTTAGTATAAAACAATATATGAAAACAGAAGCAAATATATGAACTGGTTTTCTTGCGTGGGAAAAGTGACATTGATATTTATGGATGTATTTTGTCAAGAAATCAAATGTGCCCTTCCAGCTTCTCGCTAATAGCCACATGAAAATCAAATGGCTTAATCAATCTGCCTACTATATATAGTTGCCATTGTAGAGGATTTCCTAGTAACTTACTGATATTAGAAGAGATGACTCTCTGGGTACTTTCTGTTACTTTTTTACCTACACATGCGCTTTCTTTCCCTGAAAACTTATGAATTATCGTAGTAATACTAGCGCATACCAGAAAATCTTTGTGAATTTTCTGCGCATTTGCGTGATAAGTTGATATTGAGACATTGTATGCCTTAGCCGTAGGGGACGGATCGGATGTCTTCATCGTCCTGAAATATTATCAACTTCAATTTCTTTTTAATAATGCTCGCGAGGGTATCCTATGGTGATGTTTCGTTCCCTCTGAGGGTATTCTAATAGGAGTTTCGGACTTGTGAACGTATTTTAGGTTCTCGGTGTAGCGTAATTAAGCATTTCACAACTGGATATATTTGACGAGAAAAAAAAACGACGGTTGCGCAGTATTACTCGATAGCTTTTATAAATGGCACTTGTTAATGTAGGTGCTCATGTGCCAACAACCCCCCGTCTTCGTTCATCGTCGCAGGTAGTTACCGTCCTGGATCTAGATATGAACAAAGTCTCCCACTTGTAGTTCCCGGAGTGGACGAAAATGCTGGTTGTAGAACTATTCGTCCTGAATAACCATTGAAAACCCCATTCGTCTAATTTTTTTTATTTTTTTTTCCATGTTCATTATTTAACCGGTAGTAGAATAAGGTCTCGGAAGATTTAGATTGGTGTATAGCATCCTAAGCAGCTATATCTTGTCACAGGGCCAGATAGTTGTCCATATTGTTGCTTCTTATACATGGTTTGTTCCTAAGTTGCTTTTAGGTACATTTTTGTATAAACCATTTCCTCAAAGAGAAGTCGTACTTTTGGGACAGAAACCGTTGGTTTTCGCACAAAGATATTTCTTCAGGTAAAGCGTGCGTACAAAACCCGACTTCTCCAGACGTCACATACAGATTTGGCCCTCTTAGATCTCATTAGGACAATTTCTACTGATCCAATATATCAATCAGCGTACCCTATTTTTTTAATCTTTCTCAAGATGCTTGATTTGAAGAAATCACATTAAAGATCAATACTAAAAAATATGTGCTGTGTTTTATAACATGGCTAGAGAGGTTTTCAAACAAAACATAGTCGTTCGAACTCAAATAATGAGTCGCGGTTATGAAGTGAAAATAATAGGCATCCTTGTTTTCGAAAGACACGTTACCAATTCAAAATGAAATGGGATATGTGATTTTGTCGTGTCTAAATCTATACTATATTAAAATTTTCGTTAGAATATTTAGTTATAATACGGGACCTGGATCTAAATTCAAGTCTATGTGTTATTATAGTAGATGCATTAATTAATGAATGTGTAATGTGTAAGAGAATATGCAAATTAGTAAAGATTTATGAAATAGTTCGCATATCCATGACTGATTACATGAAATACCATTTACGTTTAAAATAGAAAAACAATTATATTATTGAATTAGTTTGAAATTTTTTTGGAGATGGGTAAATTGTATTTTTTGTATTTAATGATTTGGACTATTACCCTTATCTTCTCGTTGTTGTTTTCACGAGGTTTCGGCCAATTATTCTTCTGGCCTTCGTCACGGGATAGAAATCTCGAAATCTCCAACTACATCCACAGCAATTGCTGCCTTAAATAGCTATTTTCATCTCACCATGGTTTGGTCAACTATTTCTCTGACCGGCTTTCGGTGAGATCGAAACCACTACCTCTTTCCCAATGTTCACATGGAATCGTAGGCACTCTGCTTCACTATCCACTGCACTACGGGCCTCAAAGGGCAATCAAAGTTGTATTTTTTGGTCTTATGAATCGAATTGTTCTTTCAATTGCCAGGACCTTATTGATTGTTAAATTATTGAATTAGTTTGGAATTATTTTGGAGATGAGTAAATTGTATTTTTTTTTAATTTATTTGAAATATTATCCTTATCTTCTGGTTGTTGTTTTTAGTTGACCAAACAATGGTTAGATGACAACAGTTATTGAAGGCAGCAATTGTTGTGGATGTAGTTGATGGATTCGACATTCCTATCCTGTTGGGGTTAACCTGACGAAATCACAGAGGAATAATTGGCCGAGACGTCGTGAAATAAACCTTAATGAGGATAATAGTCCGCATAATTTAATAAAAAAGAAAACAAACTAGTCTTTAATATTAATATAAGTGGAAAAATACTTCACATTTTATGCATATATATATATATATGCATAAAATGTGAAGTATTTTTCCACTTATATTAATATTAAAGACTAGTTTAGTATATATATATATATATATATATATATATATATATATATATTTTACTTCAGTCGAAGTTCTCAGAAAACAAGGGGCCCACAATCTGGGGCTAACACTTGAAATCTATATGAGATACATAGATATTCGAATGTTCCATTTAAGTTCTGTATCTCTCAAGCACTGAGTTAGTAAATAAATTGAAAACATCCTTTTCCACTCCCCAATTAACCATTTTCATACATTTTAGTATATCTTTAATTTTGGTCTCTTGGTCTTACTGAATTCCAGGACAAGAATTTATCTAGTCTCGTGGAGTATTCCGCTTCGTGCTATTACTTGAGGTAATATCACTTGGGGAAGGTGTACCATTCCTCGGAAAAGCTCTGGGGTAACCGTAATGAGTAGATTTTATTTGGGCTGCAAATACTATGTGATTTTGAATATTTGGTCAGGGTTTACTTCTATGGAAAAAGTATCCTCATGCCAGATTGTTCTGACAAACCCATTTACAGAGAGACCTTAGACACGCGAGGATAGTGTCTGGTAGGCATTCAAGTTCTCTCCTTCATATCTATATGTGTGTGTATGTGTGTCCGTGTGCGTATATATATATATATATATATATATATATATATATATATATATATATATATATATACACTCTTAAGCGTCATTTTTGGTATCGAGGAGTTCATTCAAATACAATTCCAGTGAAGAGGGGTGCACGAACAATCATTAAGCGTATTCTCTCCTGACGACCCGATATTATTTGAAGGACGAAATTAAATACCCAATTACACGAGTGTATACAAGTATACGAATGAATAAACTAAGAAATGAAGTGAAATAACATGAGAAAAAAAAAAACGATAAACTATATTTTATAAAATCTACGGAAAACTAAACTAAGAAGAGGAAGGCACTCAAACGGCTCCTCTTCTCTTCTGTTATCCGACATTAACTAGAAGTCGAAATGGATTACTTCACAAATAAAATATCGGAAAAACACGTTATCATCTGTTGTCCTTTTGCTTCATGGCCAAATCCTGCGACTGTTTTGGTAGTATTTTTTATACAATGAACAGAGAGATGGATGGATAGAGCGGATAAAAGGGAGTTAGAAAGTGAGAGAGAAAGACAGAGCATTATATATACGCGGTTCCCATGTGCAATATAAAACTCCTAAACTTTTGTATATTTGTATCTACAAAAAGGAAAATAGGTGGAATTTGTTTGCAGATGAAGACGGCTTGGTTATGTAAATTTGTGTCATATATATATATATATATATATATATATATATATATATGCACACACACACACATATATATATATATATAGTCATCCACATACAGTACTGTTTCGCTGTTTCACAGCTCATCAGTGCGGCTAGACAGGCAACTACCTCAAGCCAGGATTGAAACCCGACCGTTTATACGGCAGTCAAGGCTTCTAACCATTACGCTATTGGCGGCTGCTTGAACGAGTAGTGAGTTTAACAATGTTTTGATATCGTCCAAAATACCTCCGCTCGATTTGTTTACACAAAGAGCGTCGCTTATATGCTAATGGTAATTCGTTTTTCACTTCTCAATATGCTCAACTCAAGGTGTATATATATATTCGGCCAAGTAGTGTTAACAGCTTTTATAAACTTCATAAATTTACGTTTCAACAAATTTAAGAACGAATGAAAGGAAACAACTTTTCTTGGCGGAAATAAAATCTAATCTTTTAAAGAATTAATGTGTCCACAATACACATGTAAAGAACTTTCTCGGAATAACTTTTGGCTAATCGCTGACTTAATGTAAGCATACGGGTTCGATTGAAGAGAAGCGGAAATATGTATTGTTTACTGTAAGCGAAAGCAAAACGTCATAATTGTATAGAATTATTTACGGCATTACAAAAACGTAAGCAAAATGAAACATACAAACAACTAAAAGATCCACTGCCCAACTATCATCAGTAACACAGATCTCTCGGTGAGAACCAACCAATAACCAGAAAGAGAAGAGATTAGAAGTAGATGGCGATGGATTAGGCACACCCTGAAGAAAGAGCCAACAAACATCACACGCCAGGCCCTGATCTTGAAACCCCCAGAGGAAGAGGAAAACCGACCGACTAAAGAACACCTTGAGAAGAGATCTGGAGGCGGACGCGAAGCAGATCGGTTACTTCTTGGGGGTGGGTGAGCTGGAGAGAATCGCCCAGAATCGTGGAAGCTTAAGCGATGATGATGATGATGATGATGATGATGATGATGATGATGATGATGATGATGAAAACTGGTGTGCATCAACATGATATACTATCATTAGGTTATGACTGTTATGTTATTATTGATGATCTCCGTTGATATGCTACAGAATTAATATATTTCTAATTGCAAGCAGTTGCGGTCGATTATAAAAGAAGTCCGCTCAATCTAGAACGGTGCTTGTATCTCAAGAACATCTTAAAAATCCATATAACTCACCTTATCCGGCATTGGGTGGGTAAAATCGCAAGGAACAATTCTAGGCGACTATAAATAATATGTAGATAAACAGAAAGGCCATCCAGACATGGTATCTGTTTAATACTTACTCGGCTCAATGCCGTTTACCATCGGTAATCTAATGATAACCTTTGTGCCATCTAATTATTAGAAAAGACAAGACAAACAAGCTATGTGTGTGCAGATTGGTATTTTTATTAGAAATGATGAATGGAATCGGTGGACCATTTTCTTGGCCTCTTTCTTCAGAAAATTAAAAAAATGTTACTTTTAAAGGATATGTGAACACAATTGGGTATACAAGTAAACAGCATATTATATAACACTTGAAATATAAAATAAGTAGAGAACGTCTCAATCGTATGGACGTTTTTCCCCTGATGTCCGAGATGTAGAAACATTTAAAAACCTACATTAAATTATATGCTTATAAATTGGCTTCTTATTAATTATTCCAACAGATTTCTTTCTCCCTCAAATAATTCAATGTTTTTAAGTGAAATTTACAGCCTGTGTCTGAGGGCCATTTTTGGGTTACTTGACTCTTACTTTACGAAAAGATAATGCTTATCGAAATGAATTCAACTGCACCAACTTAAATACATATTTACAGCATCAAAATGTAGAATTCTAAAAAACGAAAACGCAAATAACAACACGATCTACAATACTGGTTTTCGCTAAGTTTAGAACTTTTAATAAGAAAAATATGACGGACATATGTAAGTAAAATTATTTTTCAAACTGCAAAACAATTCGAATTTAACATTTTTTTTAAATTTCTCATATATAAATGATTCTATATTGTTATTTGTAAAATAATATTCAATGAGAAACTACATAGGGTTAAAATATCAAAACGGCAAAGTATAAAATCGACTTAAAATCTCACGGCAGAAGAACGATCAAAATAGCGTTTCCTATGCTACATAAAAAGAATAAATTTACTCTTTACTTCGAATTGATTTTGCGATATACAGCCCGTGCCAGAATTATATGCAAATCGATATTTTTGTCCTATAGTTTTCAATGAAAATTTGTGAAACTTCGCACGTTATACAGCAACACTAACGCATGCACAGATAAAAACTTTAAGCTGATCTGCGCAATGGCGTACAAACGGCAGCCAACTTGGTTACTTGCAGTTTTGTTTTGTTTTCAGCGTGCCAACTTTATATGCAAGATGGGACGTATAGGTGCTTTAAGTCAGGCTTCTCAATTTAAAATTGTTCAAATGCTCCATAATAAGATTTCCACTTTAGAAATTGCCAAAGAATTACACCGTGATCATCATTCAATAACAAAACATTGTATTAACCGTCAGCATTGCAACAGACGATCTAACAAAGGAAAATTCGTAAGAAATCATATCTGTCACGTCGAACAATGAGCAAGATCAAGGGAGAAGTTCGCCGTAACCCACTTGAAACTAGCAAACAAGTTTTTGTAAAGCTGGCGTTCCTGATGCATCCAAATAAACTTGTAACCGTATCCTGAGGACGATTGCTAAATTTGGAAAGCCAGAGGTCCGCTCTTAATTAAAGGATATCCACAAGAAAAAGAGGATTGAGTGGGCAAGACATCACATAAAGTTGAATTTTCGAACTGTTTCGTTTACTGATGAGTGCCGAGCGACCCTTGATGGACCCGATGGGTGGAGGGGGGTGGTACCGTAATGAGGGTCTACGTCCCCAAAGGATCAGGTGTCAACAAGGAGGTGATAGTGTGATGTTATGGGCTGCAATCATTGGAAATGAGCTGGTAGGACAATTCAAATTCGCAGACTGAGTGAAAATTAGCTTTAAACTCTATATTGACTTTATTAACGAATACTTGGAACCCTGGCACAAGAAGAAGAATTTGGCATTCTGGAAAAAGATGATATTCATGTATGATAATGCACCGTCTCATTCAACAAGGATATGCGCTGAATATTTGGAGAGAGTTTTTGTCAGACATGGAAAAATAATGCGATGCGAAATCCCATCGAAAATCTGTGAAGCATCGTGAAACAAACTATTTACTGCGAAGGAAGGCAGTACAACTCCAAGGATGACCCCTTGAATGCTATTCTGACTGCTGCCAGACATTTCATCAGATGAAATCGAAAGTTTGACAGAGACACACAGACACGTTCACTGTTACATATATATATATATATATATATATATATATATATATATATATATATATATTATATTTGTGTGTATGTATATATATACATGCATATACATATATATAAATCTGTTCACTTAAATGTTATATTAATAGTGATGAGAACTAGTTTAATGACTACGAAATTGTTTATTTATTGCTATTTATTTCTTTTGACTGCTTCCTAAAACGCAAGATTTATAATACTGTATACATAGATGAGTCTATATACATTTATCGCCCACTATTTTTTAAGCTGCTGTCTTTCTTTATATACGAGGAACCTTCAAAAATAATGTCTCCTATATATTTTTTGTCTTTGCCCTTATGCATCATTGTAAATGCCATTGTAATAATAGTTGCATGTATGCATATAGGGCCGAGAATGTAATATCTCTGTTGCAGTGAGGGCCCTTAGGAAATCAACGTCTGTCATGGACGTACGTCAAAAGCAAAGATGCGTCGTTGAATTCCTGACAAAACTGCCTTGCGTATTGTGGTGTCCATGTAGATAAATAGATTCTGGAGTCCAGAAGGTCACTCATATTAATGGCACTACTCCTGCCCTTGTACCTCTTCAATTCTTGAGTTAAAGGCCAAAATCATATGAGGCATAACTTTTGCAACGACGCTCGTGTGACAAAGCACGCTCCGGACGCTATGCACAGTCATCGTTATTTTCTTGAAAAAGTGCATTGAGAATAATATGGACTCTATAAAAGTATATACTGGAGCATAAATGGCACGTCTTATATAAGTAATTGTAAGTGTTGTGATAAGACAGATGCATGTTCTAAATAAATGTATATAATGCATACGTTTTAGGAAGTCTATTCAACGCAAATTTTAATCAAAGACTACCACAGAGTGAATTTGTGATTCTTTTTTTTTTTTTTTTTTTTTTTTTAACAAACCAGCTATTAAAGTGAAAAGGCAATCGCCGATTAATTTGACGCCCGCTAAGCTTGGACATTTGCAAATATCACCGGAAGAAAACAAGTCGGATATTACTTTACTTGTTGACAACATGCAACAAAGAGTGGAAATGAAAAACAAATCACCAATGGATCCTAACGAAGACGCTATAATGGAGGAAATATCGATTTTATAAACAAATATGTTTATTTAAATTTTACTTTAGTAAACTTATGTATTTTTATTTAAAAACGTTTCTAGCACGCAGATAAAAGTAACCGATATATATATATATATATATATATATATATATATATATATATATATATATATATATATATATATATATATATATATATATATATATATATATATATAGTAGAACCCAGGGGTACGGCATTAAAAAATAGTAATAAAATAGAGTACAGTATATAATGCACATATATATTCAAATAACAGTATAATTTACATCGTAATCTAGTACCACCGTATCCCGGGTGGGTTTTTAGTATATATATATATATATATATATATATATATATATATATATATATATATATATATATATGTATATATATATATATATACACACATACATATATATATGTATATATACACACAATTATAGTAATAATTATGTCAGCCCATTTAAAAACTCATTTTTTTTATTATTGATCTCTCTGAGTTGAAATAGATCAGTCACTAAATCTTACATGCTCAGATCATGATGCCATAATCATAAGACCACTCTATCTGTCTATAATGTTTACACTATATAAATGTTCATTTCTACTTTATTTCTCGCGGATAACGTTTGCCGTTTGTTTTAATCCTTGCTAATACTCATAGTTGACTTCGAGGCCGGTCCGAATCTCTTGGCCGGCTGTAATCGTAACTCCCTGCACCGGTGATTCCCGAAAAGATGAAACGCTAGTGTATGCAGGTATTTAAATAATTATAGTAATATATAGTTTTTATTTGTTTTTGCGATACGTTTTGAATGAATTCAATTATTTTCAAGAGTGTATTTTTACCAAAATGCGAGTTTGGAATAGTTTTCTCTTTAATCAATATGGTACCCCCAAATTAAGCCACTCTGATTAGTTGTAGACGACGAAACACAGTGAATAATTATATTATATGAACTATCTGATATGTGGAGGCTAAATGTTTATCTTTTGGCTTAATTCATAGTAATACTATTCAAATATAAAAATACAATCATGCAGATATTATATATTTATGCTATATCAATCACTAATTGACTATTCCGATTTTCTGAGACCCGCAAGAACCCATGGCGCAGTGGTTAGAGTTCTGGGAAAGATCCAAAGTAAAAGTGATATTTTCCTGGACGTTGCAGGTTCAATCCTAAGTGTGGGCGACCTAAAAATACATTTACGAATTATTTAGGATCTCTATCCAGTCATGGCTGACGGAACAAGAACACGCTACCCCGGTGAAGTAATTCCGTCCAAATTTTCGAGTTCGACAGGAAACTTCTCGAGTTTGAAAATATACACCTGGAGAAGGTCGGAGATTACATCGACCGAAACGTTGTGAAAATCGCACTCAGGATGAGAACAGAAGTCCGATGAATATTAATACACAAAATCACAAATTTACTGACATGTTATATGTCTAACAAATCTTCATCGATATTATTATATGTACTTACATTACACACACAAACACACACATATATGTGTGTGTGTATGTACGTTATAAGTTAATATATTTCAACAGATAGATTTTTAAATATATTAACCATATTTTACAAAACAATTATTCATGAGAGTCAGTTTCTCTACATCTGTTTCGGAGATTATCTATCTTTTTCTGGTTTTATATTACAATTACACAAATGTTAAATTTTGAAGTCTCAGAAAATTCAATGTATACATATTGCACTGTTATGTTTTACGTTCACCTTCGTCGCCAACTGTTATGTTTGCAGGTTGAACCAAATAACGTATAAGTTGATACAAATAAAGAGACAATAAAACAAAGAGAGATGAATAAGAAGTGTATTAGGACAAGTATATTTACAGTATATTTTCATAATGGTTGTCAAGCAAGAGAACCTTGGCTGGAGAACATATCTGCTGTTGGCTCGGCCTTCGATGGCTTCTGGTTAACACACACTCAGACTAACCGAGTCTTGCTATTTATGTGTAATATTATCCACATATGTAAATGAGTGGGTGCCACCACAACATGCACTAAACGTTTTTTCTCATAGGAATTTTGATTATGTAAGAATTGATAATATAATTGTCTTTATAAAAATTTAAACTAAAATTGATAAAATAAGAAATTCACTCATTAATCATAAACTATTTGAATATGTGTTAAATCGTAACATACAACACACATTATCTTTAAAACAAAACTAACGGATACCACATACACACATACATATATAAACACACACAGGCACACAAACATTATATATATATATATATATATATATATATATATATATATATAAAGCTGAACGTATGTGTGTGTTTGTGTGTGTCTGGTCACGAGTAGGCTCCTCTATGGTTGATTATTTAAAAAAAAACTGATTACATATAATAACGTATGTTTCATCTGGGAGTATTCTGGTTCATAAAAATTGTGGGGTCTGCGTTCGCGCTTTGCCCCCAAAGTAGCAAAATAAAAAATGAAAAAAAAAACGTGTATAAGGGTTTTTGATATAGATGTACATAAGAATACTTTGATAAGTATGTTTCAACTTAAATAGGGATGGTATAATAAAATTGTGGGGTCTGCGTTCATGCCTGTACTCCATGGAAATATGGCGCAAATTTAACAAAGACTTTTCATATCTATTTGCGAAAGTATACTTTGATAATTATGTTTCAGTTTGAAGAAATATGGTATAATAAAATTATTGGCTGTTCGTTCGCGACTGACCTCCATAGAATGTAAATATGTCACAAAGTTTAATAAGGTGTTTTAAAAGGGGCGAGGGTCCACAATAACACCTTAACTTTACTCTTAATTCACGTTAGCTTTTATTTATTTTTTTTAGTTGAATCATATTGTGTCGAACAAATTCATTTCATAAATTCACGTTCTTATTAAAGTGAAAGCCAAAAAAAAAAAGACTATTCTCGACACGAATTCTGCATAACCCTTTTTTTCCTCTCCACATGGACCTGACTCTATTTCAAACAGAGATAAATAGATAAATAATAAAAAGTAAGAGCGATACTTATTATCATGTCAAAAGAAGGAAAAATCCTGCTTAGGTGATTACGTGTCTTTTTAAAAACATTTACATAACATTTTTATTTTTACTTATATATCTTCTTAAGCTTTTTGTCAGTGTACTAGAAGGAATTCAGTTGGTTACAGCCCTTTCCTCATTTTCTTTACATTACAGTAGTACAACCCTGAATCTTACGGCGCAATACTACACCGTTCAATGCTGTCAACTGAAACGATGCTGTTCTTCTTGAAAAGGGCGTCATTTCCTTCTTTTTCATATTCATATCGATTCTTTGCTTTAAAAAAACTAAAGTAATTACGTATTTACTTTTTTAATATCCAATTTTAATGTTTCGGATTATTTTACTAAAGTAAGTAAAGCTTCATTATTTTTCAAAACTGTTTTTGTTTCTTTGTTTTTCGATATTTCTTCGCTATTATTTAGTAAGTGTTTAGCAGAAAACCCAACAAACGACTACCCGAAACAATAAGTATACAAGAAATAAATGTTACCATAGTCAATAAAAGTTCAGTTCATGTTTTTTTGTTGTTTTGAAGTTTTTAATGCTCTTTACCTGAAATAATTTCAGCGAACGGAAATTAAAACGAAATTCGAGGCGACAACTACTAAAATGAATTTTTATATAAACTACACATGCCATAATCGAATATTCCTCAAACACAAAATAACGGAAAACATTAAAATATGTTCATAAATATTCCTTACATTGACGGAACTCTCTTAAGTTGTTAACACAGAATGCTCAGCTGCCCCTCCTTCAAATTGAAAATGGGGATCTCCAGTTGAAAGTCGCTGCAATTTTCATTTTTTAAACAGGTTCGTGAATTAAAAAAAATTACAAACTATTTAAAAATACAAACCAATGAAATTTTCTACAATAAAAGTAACTTTTATTGAGTATGGTAGAATTTATTTCTTGTATATTTATATTGTTATATATATATATATATATATATATATATATATATATATATATATATATATATATATATATAACATATTCTCTTTGTAAGGAAACATCGTTTTGTTGGTCACTCTTGGCTACGAATGGAAACAAATTTGATATAAAGAATATATTTTCGCGAAAATTATCTTTACTTTCAACATATTCTGCTTGGGGTTTAATTTTTGAGTACTAAAACCTATCTATTTACAACCTCCTCCTTTTCATCACCTATCATACTCATACATTCATCAATCACATTCCATTTTCTGTAGCCTTTTTTTGAACCCGGACAACGACGTGTACTTTTGCTAGTATATATATATTTATATACATATATATATATATATATATATCATTGTAAATGTTTTCTATTGCACTGAAGACTAATGAATGGATCTCATTATATTTTATAACTGATATTTAAAAAATAATACTAAAAACAGAATAATTAATTAAAATATATTACGTAATGAAGTAATCAATTAAAACTTTTCATTAAATGAACTCACAGAAAATCCTAATTGAATTTAATATCATTTAGAGAATAATTAAATTAATAACAATGATAAAAAACATAAATAACTCTTTATAATACAAATAAAGAACACTGTACTAATTTTAGTTCAACTCAGAATAAATTGAAAAAAATCATCACATAATATACATTAAAACGAATTAACTTGGATATTTACTAAATGAGAAGACATTATGCCTACTAAAAATAATTATAATTTTTTAAAGGAATGTATTCCTTACTGTCTAAGGCTAAATAGTAATCGCTGTCTAAAAATTATAGCCTCGGTATGCCAAATTTACAGTTGCCTATACGCGAAATAGAGGATCACGGTTTAATATTAAACTAAAGAATAAATTAAAAATCGATAAAATCATTCCAACGATTAGCAGCAAAAATAATTCAGGCTCTTGAATAGCCCAAACATACATTTTATTATAAAACCATTCAATCTTTATTTTGTTTAATTTTTTTTTAACTATTGATCATGTAATACTACACACAATAATATGTTTCGTCTTTGTTTTATCTTGCGATTAAATATATTTATAGCATCAAAACATGATTTATATTAATGTGAATACTTGATAAACATTTGTCTATTTTAAGCGGTAAATGATCCAACATTCGTATAACGTATACATATTTGCTCTCAACCAGAGTCTAAAGAGAAATTTAACATTATATGAAGCATATAAGTATCCTAGTTTTATTATGCCTATGATATCTGTTTTATCTGTATACAATGTACATTATAATCGCTAAAAAGCATACAATATCTACATGTGAATATATATGTATGCAAAGTCATATGCGTGTGAGGGGAAAGTGTGTGTGCATGTGTATATTGCACATGTTGTTTATGTGTATAAAATAAAACTTTGACGTATTTGCCAGACAAACATTTCCCCTATTAATGCACAAGACTCACACTGAAATGTTGCTTTTAAAAACTGCTGATGCTTATCTGATATTTACTCGCTATTTGTGTAAATTAAATCGTTGTCCATGTTTGTGTTTTGTAATCAATAAAACCACTAAACTGTACGAAACTTGTCTTATTCGCTTCTACCGACATATCTCTTCGCCGCGAAAATTCTTTTCACAGTGAAACAAAATTTATGGGCCCGACGGCAAATCTTTGCCAACTTCGAACTGCAATTCGCCATTTTGTTTCACTATTTTTCTAATCTTTTGAGCATAAATCAAATTTGAATATTTGAATTTTTTTTACTATTTACAAATGTGTCTAGGTTGCAGTTTTGTAAGACTTTGATGTATTTCTGATTAGGCCGGCAACTTCCTATTCTTCCCTCTTTCCCCATTTTCTCCTCATTTTTTGCTTGCTTTTTACTCGCATCTAATATTTCTTCCTGTTGATGTGGCTGATAAGTATACGCAATTTTAGTTTCTTTTTCTTATTTTCTATTTATCATTTACTTACTAGGAGTTCTATACTACAAAAATAGTGTTGTTTATCTCGAGTTAGAGACCGAGTGACAACAAATTTCTTCTAATATCTATAAACGCCCGTTTCTATTAATCAGTTTTGGAAATCAGTATGTATTCCAATTCCATTTGTTTACAGTAAGTCTCACCTGTAAAGAGCGGTCATTCGTCAATGTGTTCTGAATGATAATAAACTATCTAAGATTACATTTCATGTTATAATTGTTGAAATTCTTATGTTTCCCGTCTTTATCGTTGGAATGTGTTCATGTTTTTTTTTAACCATATGGAAGAACGTGATGTGTTGTAAATATAAAAAATGTATTTGTATTTTCGGAGATCTGATATCTATATTTTTCTTAAATTATTGAAGGCAGGTCATGACATTTCGGATGATGAATTTTCGAATATGGATGCGGTAAGGATTTACCGGTACTTATATTCATCGGCTTGTTTTTATGGAGCTTGATTCAATAGTTTGTTACCGTCATCTGAGTTAGAAAAAGAACATTTGGTCATGGAATCATTTTTTGCTATACAATCCAACAATGTTAATGTGGTCATCGATTTCCATTTTTTATATACTATTTAATATTAAGATCTCAAACATTTTATTTTTGTTAACGGAGCCAAGCGCCTTTGAAAAGCTAACAAACACAAAAGATCTACCAGGAAATGGCGAGTGCATAAGATTTAGCTTAGAGTGGATTGTCGCTTCCATAATCCATTCTGATTTTTCTGAGTAATGTTTCAACGAAAGGAATGAGTTGATTAAATATCATTTTGTCGTAAATTTTAGCAGCAATTAGTTTAAAGGATATCCTCTAGAGTAGGTGACAAAAGACATACTTTTCTATTTATGCAATGGTATTATCTGCGGCAGCCACCAAAGTTCCTGACAAATATTTCTTGAAAGTCGATGCAAAAAATTGTGAAAATTGTTATCTTTCCAGATTATTGTCAGAATGTTGTCGGGATTTAATGCATTGGGCGAATTTAATGCATGAGACGACTTGAGTTGTAAAGTAGCCGACAGTGGAGATTAAAAGAGAATATCTTCGTGTTCGCGTCCCCGAGGGTAAAGGAAAAAGCAGAAATGAGTCGGGTTGAAACGCGTAATGCCTGAGGGACAGGAAAGGCTAATTAAAGAAATTTAAAAAGAATGTTTTGAAATAAATACTATCTAGACGAGGAGTTTACGAATTCTTGAATTTTTCTACTTCCGAATCGGGTGCACAAATCTTTAACTTTTCCGTTGCTTACTCGCTGAAGTAACGACGAGAAACGGAAAGGTCTTATTTCAAGCAGAAATAAAATTAATTACTTTGTGTAGCTCCAGTTGGCATACGCATCTCTCCAGTAAGTCACTCTGAAACACGGGATCGTCCTAATTTTTGCAGGCTGTGGGTTTGATTGAACTAAGTAAAGCACAAAGCCCCTCGTTTTGCGAGTCGGGGGGTATCGCTTTTCAGCATGGCAAAGGAAACAACGAAATGAAGAAAAATAGAGTGCATAATGTAATCATATGTGAATTAGTATTCTTCGTATGTATTAAACCCCAAAAGAAAGGTTGGTGTCGGCTATTATATTTATTATGCATTTCTCTCGATGTTTTCTCCTTTTAAATATGTGGTGTTTAATCGGATGATTTGAACTTTGTCTTTCTTGCCCAATAAGTAATTCTCTTGACCGAGTAAATTATGGACTGCTAACTTTAATTGCCGTGAGACTTTTAGCCACGTTTTACTATACTGCAATTGAAATTTTAAAATACTTTCATGTTTCGTCTTTTATTTTATTTTCAGGTCCGTTTACTTGTAAATTGTGTAAAAATAAAAAAACAAACGAAAATAATTATGAAAGTTTATTTTCCAGATTCGAGTCAACTTTCCATTTTTGTATTTGTTTAACATTTCTGCTTTTTACCAACCTGCTAAAATAATCTGCCAATTTCACGTCATCTTTTACTCAAGGGATAAAAAATGTAAATATTGAAGCTTTAGAAAAAATATAAGCATATTAGCTCAAATTCGGCTCGGTACCATTCGAAATCTATGGAAAAATCACTGGTTATAACCTGTGTGATGTAGAGTTAATATTTCCCATCGATCGGGTCCTAGGTATTTGATAGAAGGACATTCATATATGGAGGTTAGTCAATACATCCTTTACTATATGGCAGTCGACAGAAAGGCGTGTATGGAATATCTTCTCTTAATATGTATTTCCATGAAATATCTGCTGTAAAATGTTGGATTCACGGGTGTTCGCTGCCATTCCACAGGAGTATCCGTTTGTTTGTATAGCATTTGGTTACGTATTTTCAGTTGTGGACTTCTCCCACCTTTGACTCAGCCGAAACATGTGTATGATTTTTTATTATTGCCTTTCCTTAGAATTCCTAGAATCTGGTCCTCTCAAATTCAGATTACCTCCAAACACAGAGTATTTCAAATACATTAACGACAGTTTAATTTTTCTTCCTGAAAATACGCGCATAAATATTATTAGAGACAAATTAGACTCAGTCGAACCTTCCATAAAGTTTAGCTATGAAACAGAAAACAATAACTCATTACATGGCTGGCTGTTAGGTTTTTGTTGGAATTTTTTTAGATGGTATGAATTGGTCTATGCCTACAATTGACCATTCGGTCAGATCTGATACTATAGAGGACACTTCTGTTTTAAACATGGAGTGCAGAGGTAAATCAGATATGAATGTACGGAAGATATCCCAATCAGCCATAGAGTATCGGTATACAGTACGGTGGAGGGGTACGTCTGGGGACTTCTTACATTTCGTTTTTATCTTAACTGATACGACGGAGTGGTCGGAGGATCCTATCTTAACTGTTACGACGGAGTGGTCGGAGGATCCTAGAGGAGAATGAACGGAACATGTACATAGCTCAGGGGAAGTTGAGAGAAAAAGGTATAGGAGGCTTGCATATTGACCTGGTGTATCGGGCACACGGGTGGGTTCGCGAACAATCTGAGTGAGGTCATAAACAATGGCAAAATCATGACAAAACCTCCCCTCGTCGTCTGTCTTATTTGAATGGGTCAGCCATTCCACGTTATGGACGTTGAAGTCACCACAGATGTGGATGACTCAGCGTGAATTGGAAAAAAAGGCCCAGTGAACATAAAAGAGATATAAAAAATAGCAATTCTCTAAGTGCATTAATCTCTCATTCATTGCAACATAACCACACCTTTGACTTTAAAAAAGCAAAAGGAGTTAAATTTATTTAAAATAAACCGCGCCGGAGACTTCTTGAATCTGCGCTTATCGCAATTTCAAGCACAATTGAACAACGTGAAGGTGTCTATAACATAGCGCCATTAATAAGTAAACTTTTATTAAAAGAACATTATTTAACTGCAGACACAGGTTAACCTTCTCACACCATTCAAACACCCCCTGTAATAATTAACACATAATCTCAATCAATAAATTACATAAAAAAAAACACTCAATTCATTTCTGTTACAAATCTATACTTGAATTTCAACAGATATATCTTTTTTTTCCAGTAAGAATATTAACTGCGTTCATATTTTTAAAATTACATTAACGACTATATGACGTCACTAAAATTTCCCTCTCTTTAACAGAGCCAGCCCCCCCTCCTTTTTGAATTTCCAACGTCTTTTCCGTTTTTCTGAAATAGAACTGCATCACACTGTGCACGTGAAACATTTTCAAATATTTTGTACTGTTATTTTTTGTTTCTTAATCTTATTCATCCAGAGGACGAAACGTTGATGAACACATAATACGGTTTGTTCCTTTTTATTTCTCTATTCTGTCGGAATACTATTCCCATTATTTTCATCATATATATATATATATATATATATAAGTATTAACCAGTATAAACCAGAACAACTTTGCGTGTTTATTTGAATAAAAAAATTGTTACGAACAAGTAAGGAATCAAACAATATTCTTATATTTTGGAAATACTTTCTTTCTGGAAATCGCTTCAGACAAGTTTTAAGCCCCTTTAAATATTGAAACATGTTTATAGCAAATGCAAGATACGTTATTGGACATAATTTTGCAAAGACTAATTCTATATATAGGGGGAGAACAGTTAGAAAGAGAGTTTCATAATTCTAAAGTTATTTGCAAAAACTTATTGCAGAAAAAGTACAAAATTCTTAGAGTCCGCCGGAAAGATTTAACACCCTTTAGATATAGATAGATACATCGATACATAGATAGGTACGGGGGTAAATAAATAGGTATCTTGGTAGATAGATATATAAATCAACGAGAGTAGTAAGATATGAAGGTGTGACAAGAGATGTAAGCCGTCCATACTTTATGTGAACAAATAATAAAATCCTCAAAAGAGTCAAAGGAGTCAATGATTACAAGATTAAGAAACCATAGGAACGTTAAGAAGCTATTTAAAGTAATAGAGAATAGAATTTATTCTGATCTAATATAATTCGATAATGTCTACTCAAGAAATCTCTGATCCGGATCCGTCAGGATCAGACGGCTCGAAACCGGTAATTAGTAAATTAGATCTACTCCAAAACAAAAGATAACGTACAACAGAATTAATATGTAATCAGCACGGTGAAAGCGAAACAAAGTAATCTTATCAACGATAATCAAAGCGTTGTCTACAATAGGCCCGGATAAAAGGCTACTAGAGTTGAAAAATCTAAGCAAGGATATGGTATTATATACTCCTACTAGTGTTGGGACGATTAGTCGGATTCTGGAATCGGAAAAATTATAGCCTAATTTCCGATTCAAAACCGATTCTTTTCTTCTTTTTTTTTACACTAAAAAATACAACGGCCACAAATTGTTTTTATATTAGAAGTTGTTCATTTACAACTCCATACATGGGCCCACAGAATGGGTTATGCATCTCATTTATAGATTTAACATTGATTCACAGTTTAATTTATTTTATTTATTAGCCATTTATAGAGAGATAACTTACCTATTCCCTTTGTCAACTTTTCGCACTTATTCGCTAAATGTCTAGATACCCGCATCCGAGGGAGTTCACTTGATTATTAAAGGTGTGTGCTCTGGACGGGGGTTTTAAATATTGTTGGCACCAGCTGTATATTGACAGTGCCTGTCATCGGCTTTCTCTGAAATATTAAAGTTTATGACGCTCATAACGCAAGTGAAAAATATGGATGAAAAGCTCCGATGAGTTTATCAAAACCTTGAAGTATACATAAAGAGACTCCTCCACAGAAAACTCGTCAATTTTTGCTATGTAGGAAAACTTGTGCATTATTGAATAAATATCGATTGAAAATATATTTTATGACCGTTATTGAAGGAGATATTGATTTTAAATGAGACTACACCCCCATAATATTTTTTAAATATTTTTAAAAAGATTTTTACTGCTCTTTTAAAAAAGATAAAATCGATTTACTAAGTGCTCGTTTTCTACCTACCATGCTAAGATTTTAGTAGTTTACCTTATTTAAAGCGTTTATTAAGTTGAAAAAAGAGACTTCAGACCGCATACTAATTTTTAATATATATATACTGATTTACTGTTGTTTTAAAAAAGAGAAACACCGATTTTTCCACCTAGTTGATGTTTGTGGTTTAACTTATTTTAAAGCGTTTATTCAGCAAAACAACAAGTGGCGTCTTGTGTTGCGTGATAACAAAAAAATAATGTTTAGCATGAGGTATAATATCTTAGAAGCCGCTGTAACCGCTCAAAAGTAGAACATTAAAGAAAATACTGAGGGAGATATAGTGTAATTTTCCATAAGTTGAACTATTTAAATTTAATACGGTCACTTATTATTATTATTATTATTATTATTATTATTATTATTATTATTATTATTATTATTATTATCACCATCAATATATTAATACAATAGTGTTATTTTCTGTGTCACGCTTACATCCAGGTCCTGTAATTATTATTATTATTATATTTCTTGCAAAAAATAATTTTACCAAGAATCTTTATAAATTTTGGTTTCGGTCTCGATTTCGAGTATAGCTGATGGCACTCAATTTATTTAATTTTGTAATAAATAATTTTCCAAGAACCCCTAATACATTTTGTTTCTGTTTCGATTATAGCTAATGGCACTCAAATAATCCGTATTTTTTTAAAAATATTTTTTACAAGAATTAGTCATAAATCTTGGTTTTGGTTTCGATTTTAGTTGATAGCATCTCCGTAATCTAGTTTTAATATATAATTTTATCAATAATGTTTCATAAGTTTTGGTTTCGGTTTCTATTATTGTTTACTTATATATACGTATATATATATATATATATATATATATATATATATATATATATATATTGTTCTTACATCGTTTTCTCATTTTCCCTACCTATCGTCGACTATTTTCAACTATTTATGAAACTTTCAAGTAACATGTTGTACACAAACGACTAACGGATACAATCTGGCTTTGTTTTAAAATCAAAGAAATATTTTGTTGTGTTACAATTTTCAATTAATTACAAGAAAACCATTTGCGAAAATATTATATGCTGAAATTACTCATAAATTTGAAATTTTGCAAAAAAAAACAAAAAAACAAAAACAAAAAAAATCATTAATTAAATATTAATACATTTTAAACGAATCGGATTCGAAATCGGGAATCGTATTAGAATCGGAAATTTAAGATGGAACCGGTAATTGTATCGGAATCGGGAAGAATTTTGGAATCATCCCATCAATAATTTATATACAATAACACTTTATGAGAGGAGTTACATATTTTAAGGCCCAAATTCAACTCGAGGATAAGTGTTAACGAGTGTAAGTTGGCGTGTGGGATGATTACTCGCAATCTTGGAATTTGTCAAGGAAGGGTGTTTCCTTATATTTAGAACCGTTCAGTTTAATTGTCGCGAGGTAGGGAATCAGAGAGCTTGTGGTGAAAAGATAGAAGGCTATTTTGTTTAGATGCATTAAAATTGACCAACTATTCTCTTTTCAGCATTGTACCACACGATCAATTTCGTAAGAAAGAGACGTAGTAAGAGATTGGTTATTGTCAGTTATTGACGTGTTAATAAAGACGGTTGTCTTGTTTGCATATTTGTTTGCAAATGAGCTTAGAATATGAGTTGTGAGACCGTCGACATAAACTAGGAAGAAGGATGCGTCGAGTATAAATAAATAAATTAATATCGGCAAGATTGATTCAGCTGGATGCAGCTCTTTGGCATTGTGTTCCACAGGCAGGCAGGTTTAAGCAAAACATAATACTTCTTTTCTCACAAAGTGCTGCGAATGGTGCATATGAGCGCTGGTCTTAAATAGAGTTTCCGTTCAACAGGTGCGAGGATAATAATTATAAAGCTTAGATAAACCCACTACGTTTCTTTTTTTTTCTGTGAGGAAAGAGAAAGTAGAGTTTGCGTACTAGATTTTGAAACCGATTTTGTACTCTGTCAAGGCAGGAAAATTTCATTAGCAGCTCCTCTCCAGAGATAACAGCAGTATTTTTATCTCTAGGCGCATTAAGCGCTTTTATAGGAAGAGGATTGTGTCAAGAATGAGGAACCTTCGTAACCAACTGATTTAATTCTTTCGATTTTGAATTAACAGTTTTTCAAAGAAAGTATTGTTCGAGTCAACTGAGGCCAGATGGGGATCAGAGCGCTAGTGGTGAAAAGGTAGAAGTTTGGTTCGTTTAGATGCATTTAAATTGGCTAACTATCATCTTTTTCAGCATAGTACTCCACGCTCAAGTTTATAAAGAAGAGAAGTAAGAAGATAATGGTTATTGTCAGTTATAGACGTGTTGACATGGATGGTTGTCTCGTTTGCATAAATGTTTGCAAATGAACTTAGGATATGATTTGTGAGATCGTCGACATAAACCAGGAAGAATAACGCGTCAAGTATAAATATTTGTGGCAATGTAAATACTATGAGCTTCGTATTTCTGTTCATCGACAGCAACTTTAGTAAACCTATAAGAGAGAAATTATTTGATAATTGAGATTGTATATTTTACGTTTGCATTAAGAGAAAATACCGTCTATACTTTCTATGTAATTCACAATGGAAGAGGGGAACAAGACGTTGCACTTGTCTGAGCATACCTTTCGCTCGAGTAACTTGCCATGGTTTTGTAAAGATCGCTGCAGATAGAATAATAAAAATAGGAAATCGGGAATCGTATTTGATTTGTTTAAGAAAGATGTCTGGTGTTGACTTCATACTGGTATCAAACACCGTCTTAGCTAGCGCAATATAGCATCCCATTTAAAGTCGCTTATTTTCTAATAATGCCACATCAATTTCAGGAAACATTTTAAGAAAATTTAAATGTAAAAAATAAAATCTTTTTTTCCCATTCAACAGAAATTCTCGATATTCACTTTATATTATACTAGCCCGGTTGCCAGGGGTTTCCCAGGTGTTTGGAGGTGTGTATTGAGCAAAAAAAATATAAATAAAAAACAAAAATAAAAAACAAAGTGGTAGTTTGCGTGAAGGCTCGAACCAGGGAATGTGGAGAGAGGTGTTTAAAAATGGTATTAGCGTCGGGAGGGAATCAAAACAACAGTAGGCAATCAGGAAAAGAAAGAGAAAGAAAATCTACCGTCTCCGCCGATATCTCTATGACGCGACTGGAAGTCAAAAGCGTTAAAATTTACGGAAGTCAATCCAACGGTGTCGATGACTTGCTTTAATGTCGGCGAAAAGAATCGATCCCTCATTGTACAAAACGGCCGAGTTTAGGGTTAAGACATTTATATTTTGGGGGCAATTTTTAAAAATTGTTAGGATCCGTTGCTTCTGTCGAAAGTTTTTGGGAGAACAACCGAACTAGCCAAATACCGAGTTGCAACTGCTTAGCGTTCTATCGGTTCTAACGTTTTAAAAAATGCTATTGAACAAAACCAACATGAAATATAAGATAAAACTATTAAAACTTGATCAGAAATTTTTAGGTCTATAAAATATTTTTACTGACTGGGTATCACGAATTGCATTAGTAGCACGGTTGATCGCAAGTAAACTTTCTTACAGAATAAGGGAAACAATGGACAGAAAATCAGACAGATGTACAAGTGAAGTGAGCGGTAATTATTTATTTGAAAATGTATAATATATAAAAGAAAAATGAGATAGAGCTAAAATAAAAATCAAACATAATCCGTGTTAGCAGGTAAAATAAACCAGAAGCTCATAGTGTTAAAACTCCTGTCCCTTGGGACTCTATCTTGGGCTCAAATCTCTTTCTGCAGAGGACACTGCAATCCATGGCAACATGTCAATCGTTGGCAATGACCAAGGTATTTCTGAAATTTCTTTTAATCATCAGCATGTGAGGAATAGAGAAAAAGTTTGCTGATAATTTTTAATTCATATAAAAGCCAGATAATCTTTTTTCCATCATCAAACCACTGATGGCAATCTGACTGTAATGAATCGCCCGAGTCTTGGGGAATCACAATGTCTGGAAAAGCATCGTGACCCAAACTTCATACCTTATCTGAAATGCAACACATACATCAAATCCGTTGGCAGCATCGCCAGAAAAAATATAGTTGGATTATTATCCGGCTCCAGTAGATATCTCACTATTGATGCAATCCTTTAATTATATAAGAGTCAAGTACATCCTACTGTGGAGTATTGTTATCACCTCTGGGCAGAGGGTGTTCGAAGCGTCCTAGCTCGCCACGAAAGAGTTCAAACCGGTTTTGAAACCTAGTAAGTGATTCCGTTTTTCTTCCCAACAACTCCTTTCCCACAAAGCAGACGTTGTAAGCCTGTGTTTGCTCTATTCTTCTTTTATGGAAAGTGCTCTTCCGGGTTCTAATCTATTAGTCTCCTTGCAAAACATTCACAAACACTCGACTAGCTTCAGCTACTATCAATAATTACCCCCACACACTATGTTACTCAATCTAAACTTTGAACCCTTCCTAGAACTACGCGCCTGTGGGACACTCTTCCACTAGCTTCAGCCACTATCGATAATTACTCCTACACTCTATGTTATTAATTTCAACGTTAAACATTCTTCCACTAGCTTGCTGTCTGGCTTACCACAATGTGGTAATCTTCACTTACAACGTAAACAACTCTTTGTGGAGCCGTCCTCTCATATAATTAAATTCTGCTTAGATTTTCCAATCAATGATTACTATGCTACCACCTCACACGCATCAGATTATAATGTCTCGATCTTACGGCGAAGAAAGTCTGATCAATTGCTAACGAAATTTAAGACAAATATTGTTCATGGGGACATTACTTGGATCTCCCGGATATAAAGGGAAAAAATGTAAGCAATTGGGCAATACGACTAGCAACGAGTAGATTAGCTCGACAAATTAGCAAGTCTGCGCATTTAATCCTGAGTTATTTATAATAATATACTTTTGAAATAGTAAATATACGACACTAATGAATTTATACACAAGAAACTAAAGGTCGAATTGAAAGATACTAAAAACAAAGTTAACCTCATTTTAAAATGTAAGAGATGGCGCAATTGGCGTATGATGCACACATAAGTATTTTATGATATTAGTTTAACGACCATCCGAGACCAGATTTGCTTTTCAGTTACCGAGTTATCGTTTATTGTATAGACGGGAAGCCAATAGAATGTTTCTGGTCCAAGATATAAAAACTGGCAAAAAATACTTGGAATTGCAACATTGAAGTCCATGTGAACATGAAACTGAAATATAAACCATATTAAATGTGTTTAAATTATTTTCTACATACGTGAATGTACACAGTATTTATTATCATATAACGTGTCATTGTATTGTAGAAATACATGCGACTATATAACAAAAAGGCGGAAGTTTTCAAACAAGCCTAGTAGTATAAAAGTTTCCAGGCTGTAACGTAGACAAATCGATGTTTTAATTCAGGTTCATCATTTGGAGGAATATGAATCTTTTACATTACGAAATATCAAATTGTAACATCGATTATATTACAACAAATCCTTCCCCTATATTAGAGGAATATCTCAATTTAACAGTATCTGAAAATAGCGATGGTTACAATTTCTAGTATAAACTCATTTTAGTTTATTATAGAAAAGCATTACACAACACTACACCAAAATACAAACATAAAACAGATTATAAATTTTGATTAAAACTAGATGAAGTATGTTTTATTTCCAGTTGAAATACCCACATAGGATTAGATATATAAAAATTCTTGCGATGTTTATTTATAGTGCCTGATGTTTACAAGAAGCTTGAATATGTAATTATTATATTTTATAATAAGTTAAATTGGCACCTATATATACTTCATGTTCACTGTGGAATACACAGCAAGCCTCGAATTCGTTCCTTTATTTTATGTTCAGTGAGTTTTCTATTTACATATTGGGTATAAATGTATATTTACATCGTAATAATGTGTAATAATTATTAGGAAAAAGTGTTCGTATTTTAGGAGCATGTTTTTTTTTTATTCTCACAATCTATTAGATATGTTTAATGCAATGACAGAAATAAAGAGCGCTACTTTCTAATATATATATATACAGTTGTGCCCGATATTATTCATACCCCCCTTGAAAATTGAGTTTATTAGGTGTAACTTTTGTAAGAATTTATTGTTTACGTCCATATTGATACATATTCTTAATAAACCTCTTCTGATCATTTTCGTCATTTTAAAATCTCGGGATACTTGTAATAAAAGAAATATACAGCTATTTATAAAATCTGCAATGTTCAAAAATAATCATACCCCCTTATTTTTTCAGTATTAATCGAGTTTCTGACTGTTTGTTTTCTGTTTGATTCTTATTTTGAATGTTTTTATACAGCCTTTGATTAATTTCATTTCGTTTTTTGCATTTTTCAGAAATTAAAATGATATCAACTGAAAACCAATAAAAGAATAAAAATTATTAGAATGGGGAAGAAAAAAGAGCTTAGTAATGATCTTAGGACTAAAATTGTGAAGTCACATAAGGATGGTTTAGGTTAAAAGTCAATTTTCAAGAAATTTGAGGTCCCTACAGCAACAGTACAGAGCATCATCAAAAAATTCCAGAGCCACCACACAACAAACAACTTGATTGGTAGAGGAAGAAAAAGGAAACTGTCTGCTAGAGCCACCAGGAATATTGTAAGAAGTGTTAATGCAAATCCAACCACCACTAATAAGGACATTTTAGAAAATCTGGAGTCTTCTGGCATAAAAATATCAAGGCAAACATTGCAAAGGACTCTGCATGAAAATGGTCTGAAAGGAAGAAGACCAAGAAGGACTCCATTGCACACCGGAAAACACCTTGCAGCACGTCTAAAGTTTGCTAGGACCCATGTGAATTCTCCAGAGTCCGTTTTCTCAAGTATTTTGTGGACTGACGAAACAAAAATTGAATTGTTTGGCCATATGGATGCTTCTTACGTTTGAAGGAAGAAAGGAGAAGCTTACAACCCAAAGAACACCATACCCACGGTGAAACATGGTGGTGGTAGCCTAATGTTTTGGGGCTCCTTTTCGGCTAGTGGTCCAGGTAGTTTGGTCAAGATAGATGGAACCATGAAGAAGGAGCAATATTTGGAGATACTCAAGAAAAACATTAGACAGGATGCGGAGAAGCTCCATTTAGGACGAAACTGGGTCCTTCAACAGGATAATGATCCAAAACATACTGCCAAAATAGTCAAGAAATGGTTTGAGGATAATCAAATTAATGTTTTGAAATGGCCTAGCCAGAGTCCCGACCTGAACCCTATCGAAAACCTCTGGCACATATTGAAAACTGAGGTTAAAAAGCGGAAACCTAGATATTTGAGGGATTTGGAGAACTACTGCATTGAAGAATGGTCAAAAATCAGTGTTGATGCTTGTAAAAACCTTGTTGATAAATATCCCAAACGGTTACAGGCAGTTATTAAGAATAAAGGGCATGCTATTGACTATTAGTAAGAGAGGTATGAATAATTTTGAACTAGTGCCATTATTGTTTTTCTTTGTATAATGTTTCAAACTTGCATAATTTATTTATTTGTTGAGTTTAAATTAAATGCTTATGCTTGATTTATTGTTTGAAATCCCTTTAATATTGTCTACCTTCTGGGTTGAGCAATATTCTTATAGAAATCTCAAAGATCCGAGGGGTATGAATAATATCGGGCACAAGTGTATATATATATAATTTAAGTATTTAATTTATTAAAAAAACATTCTTTTTTTTCTTTTTACAACCTTGGAATAATTACATTTTATTACATGTCGATACTTTCGAATCGTTGAGTGGATATTGAAAATCAGTTAGTCTTTTAGAAATAGTGTATCAACACAAAATAGGACGTCTTCACCGGAGAAGTAATCATTTAACCCATTAAGTAGTAATTGTAAAAGTAACGGCATCCACTTTGTGTGACAGATCCTTTCTATTGTTTCTTATTACATATGACTTATTTCAGTTGCACGATAAAATGAACAAAATATTATTTAGGACAATATAATAGTTATCTTGTAAATAAAGAAAAATTTATAAATTTTCTCTTATCATTTTATCATTAGGGGAAAACATGTAATAAAACTATCCCTTAAAATGCAAATGCCCTATTTTAAATCATATTTCATTACTTCTTAGACTAATACATATTATTTTAAGTCTTCGAATCCACTTTTTTCTTCTTCTTCTTCTTCTTCTTCTTCTTTTTTTCTTCTTCTTCTTCCTCTTCCTCTTCTGGCTACTATTATTAAAGTAGACTTACTACGAGTTATCACATATGTCATCACTATGGATCAGTAACCGAAAACAACTTGTGGTATTCCCTGAAGTATGAATAACGAGAAGTCTTCCTATATGTTTAATGCCCTCCATTTCTCTCGATTAGCAGCGCAGATGACTTCACCTTATCGTAACAGCCGCTTACATTTTATGTTTTGCTGGCGACGGCCATAAGTATTTGATGTCTGGTCTGTGTCTCCACTTCTTGGTCCTAGTGGACCTCTCACTACTTTTTAGTGTATCGTCATCCGATGTAGACGCTACAATTTTAGGTAAACGGTGTAGTTAACTAAACGTTTGCGCTTTCGGTTTTCCTGATTACCTATTGTATTTCTGTAAAAAAAAATTAATTAATTCTTCAATATTTAAGTTATGAGTTAGTGCCCTTATTTTATGTAGTTGGATTATTATTATTATTATTATTATTATTATTATTATTATTATTATTATTATCATTATTATTATTATTATTATTATTATTATTCGTCGTGCCTGTATTAGTCGTAGTATCAGTAACAGCTTTCGTAATAGTAGTAGTGACCGTAGGAGTCGTAATACGAGCATGAGTAATAGCGACGGTGGCGACTGTTTTGTTATAACCGCCTTATGTTGTGAAGAGCATAGCGACTCATCCTATAAAATAAGCTAGTATCGTATGTCATATGTCGACAGAACCCATGGGGTTGATTGATAGACTTTTTATAGAGAATCTCCACGTGAACATGAGTTCATTCGCAACGAGACGTTAACCCCCTTCAATGAAACAAATGTTGACTGTCATGAACGGTTTGGGGTTAGACGCTTGGATTTACGATATATGAATCTGCAGCACACGTAAATGTTGACAACATTAGCTGAAAGGTCATTCATCAGAAGTTAAGAAAATAAAAGGTTGTATTCGTTGAATATGTTTATTTAATTCTTTTTTCTGAATCAAAGATGATGTTTAACATCGCAATTGAATAACAGGTAATATCACTTGTTAGTCGTATAAGCACATCATCGGAAATTTTGGCTTCCATTAAAAGGGGAAGATTATGGGGAATACTAATACTCGTATGATCCTCGAATTAGAATTTATATTCCAGTTAAGAGTGATGATTTACAGTGCCTAGTATTTTAAAATGGTCACCCATTTTGAAATGGCCATGCTCAACATTTCTTAACAGCACTGATGTGTCAAATTGATTACACAATGTAAACATTACATAATTATTGTTTACATTTAATATTTTTATTGTTGTGAAGTTTATGCGAAGCGTCTTACTGTAGTAAAACTATTATGAAATGATACACTTCTGTCCATGTAATATCTTACATATCAACAGACATTCGACGAATGTTTTTTAAATTAGATTTTTAACAATTCAGATGATCCGAAGTGTCTATGTGTATTAATAATATGAGAAAGATATTTTAGACCATCCATGTAATGTAACGTATAATGTGAAATAATAGCCAATCGTTTTTCTTATTTACAGCTGATATCACATTTATATTACGCCACCTTCGACTGATGTTGAATAAAATATCGCTCTGATACATAGTTAATTGTATACTATTTCTTAAGTAGTTTTTTTAAGTTATCGGTTAATCATGTTAGATTGCAAGAAAATAAACACCCTTTTCCCAATAATAAAATAAAGTATAAATTCCACGTGTTTGTTTGATTTTACAAAAATATCACCACCTCTCAAGGCCCGTGGCTATTCGGGGATAAGGCTTTATGAGTGTACGCAGTCATTAAGAAAATAGCGTAGTGATTGTTAGTAGTGAAAATTTGGTATAATTTGATTATTTAAAATGACGATCTAATAAGTACGATGGTCTTGAAAACGCTTATATTAAATTTAGATGTAAAGCAACCCAGCGAAACAGATTTTCACAGGAGGGAAGTTCGTACCGAGAAAACTTTATTCATGTAATCCACGTTTTGTTTTAGACACCGATAAAGAGTGTGGGGGAATTGTTATAAATGATTTTATTAGGTTGAGAAGAAAGCTCTTGGGAAATATTTATTTTTATTATTCAATTTTCACCCGAAACAAGGCACATCGCCACTTTGAAGTAGAGGCTACTATCGGGGGCAAGAGTTGCAGGGATATTATGAAAGGAGGCGAGTAGCAATATGTATGTTCACATTACACCAGAACTTCTGCATGTCAGTACATTTGGGAAAGCAGAATCCCGGGAGTTCCAATGTCTAACAGTTCTGAGAAAGAAACTATTGAAGTAGAAGGCCTTCTTACACCTAGGGACCTCTACTGTGAAGCGGTGAGGTTTAGCTGCTTGTCGGGTTTGTCGGGGGTATTCACGTCGAGGGAGTACAAGTGCGTGTTGTTTGTCAGAGCATTCACCATTAAAGTATTTGTAGAACAGGAAGAGGGATGCAACATTTCGTCGAAGGGACAGAGGCTGAAAAACTTTTGATTTCAAATGTTGTATTTTCAAATAAGTTTTCGGTATACCATTACTTAATTAATATATCATCTCAAAGCGCGTTTGTCACTATATTAATTGTTTTACAACAGCTATGACTTCCTATCTGAACGTTAAATAAATTATGGACAAAAGATTTTATTTTTCAATTCAATCTAGACCGTAAAGCTGCTGAAACTGCTCACGATAATAACGAAACATTTACCGCGGAAACCATTATTGAACGCACGGCACAATGGTTATTTAAGAAATTGCGTGGCGCCAATTAGAGTATTAATGCTGATAAGCGAAGTGATAGGTCATAGGATGTTTACAACAATCAATTAAGAATCTTATTCAAAGCCAATCCACGCATACCTGTTTGCGTACTTGCTTCTGAATTAAACGTAACATATACGAGGATTTCCAATCACTTGAAAGAGATTGGAAAGTAACAACAAAAACTTGGTGGATAAAAATCTTTAGTATTGAAAATAATAAATATGTGTCTGTGCGCGTGCTTTTAAAATAATAAATGGTAATAATATATAATTAGACTAGTAAAATTCTAAGCATTTACTTTTTGTATAGCTCAATTTTATAAAATATTAAACCCCTTACTTTTTTGCAAGCTTGTGTATGAATTCATTTCACGTCCTATTTAAAGGTTGACTGTGAAATCCGCTACCTAGATATACTTATATATTATTTACATTTTTATAGTTCCTATAAACACTGAAACATACTACATATTTATTCAGTTTAAAACATTTATAATATCGATTAAATCAACATACAGAAGAACCCAGGATACTGCATTGAAAAATAGTAATAAAATACAATACAGTATATAATACACATGTATATAATTAAATAACATATGAATAACACCGCAAGACGGGGAAAATACTGTAACCAGGAGTCGGCAAACCACCGTATTCAGCACGGTAACCTGAAAAACACCGTATCTTAAGTCCATGTATCCCTGGGTTCTACTACATAGCAATGTAGAGAGAGTATATATTTATATCGAGCATTGTTAGAAACCTTGTGCAAACGATGACTTCATCTAGCCTAACGTATCATCACGCCTGGCTAAATTTCTTTATGAGATTCATAGTGGCATGAGGATGTTCACACTTTATATTCATACTTCCGTTTTAAATTGACGGATAATATCCAAACCCGACACGTGATTGATCAACCCTAATAATATGATGCGTAACAGCTGTGCTACATTTTATGTTATGTTTAGTCTAAAGGTTTAAAGTGTTGTCAGAACCACGCAGTTTAGTATCGCTAATATAAGAGATAAAAATCTGACGTTTTTTATGCTTGATTATATCCAAAACATTTTCAAATTATACATTACAGCAGTTACATGATGTGGTTTCATCAGTTATCTTTTTTATTATTATTATTATTATTATTATTATTATTATTATATGTGTTTGTCGGCTCAAATGAAGTTATATAGTTAGAAAGCGGCCAAGATATATATCACAACTCTGCGCCAAAAGATTCTAGTATAAACTGACTTTTTTTCGCTTAGTTTATAATAAAAGTGTTTTATTTTGGTCGAAAGTGGTTACATTATTTTTCCACTAAATTGTTACTAATGTTTCTCTTCCACGGTAGATTAGTATGAAAAAGAAAGCCTCCCTTCAGTCTCGAAAACAATGGATAACCCCCGTAGATTGTTTGCGCGTGTATGTGTGACGCAAAGGTTGCACAAGCTCCAACGACACTTCCCATGAATCGGCACTGCTTCAGTCCAGTGGCAAGGATGTCCATGACGACTGGAAACAATGCCAAGATAAGCCAATGGCACTTACTCCAAATGATCACCCATTTTAGTACTGACCAGACGCAATTTTGCTTAACTGGTGATTTTATAGGGATCGCCGTGCGAACGTTATTATTCCGTATTGCAAGGAATGTCTCAATTGCAGTAGTAGCTATAGATATATGTCAAATGTATATAATTGTCTAAAATCACTTAAGAAATATTTTTGGGGGTATGCAAACCCTGAATCCTAGCATCACAGCGTTTCTGTTACGTTTTCTTTGAAATATACTTTTCATAAGTAAATACGCAGATGGGATGCTCGCATTTAAAATATATGTAATCATAAAGAATTAACTAACACAGCCCACCGTATAGACTACTAAAATATATCCCCTCTGATCACTTGTTTTGCTAATCATATATTACGAACAAACATATGCTGTAAAGAATAATCCGTAGTGTCTTCTTGTATTCATTTCCTATTATTTCTTTAATTTAAACTTCTTTTCTTTTATTTTATTCCATAATTAAAGAAGTGTATCCTTTTTCCAAGCTTTTTATCACTTCCTTATGCAAAAGATTTGTTTATTTGACTTTCAAAAACTTTCCTTATTTCAGTTATTCAGCACTACGTCTACCGTGAAAACCCCATACTCATCTCATTGCTTAACTATTGTCCTTACAACCATACTTAGTAAGTGTTCTTTCTTTACATACAGAATTAAGTCATCTATAAATAATAAATGGTTTTCTTCTTCCTCCGTTTGTAACACGTAGTTAGCTTTTGTAATATTAACGACAACGCTACCAAATTCAAAACAAGCAAGAATGACAACAGTCCGTCCTGTGAGGGATCTTCTTCGTTTGATGCCAATGGCGTCACACATCTGCTAAAATGCATAGCAGACGTTTTCACATCCACGGAAAGCAGGTGATATGCCGATATTTCTCGACCGTAATCTTATTTCCTGTATACCCGAGGTAGCACTGTTCGTCTATGCGTGCAAAATTCAACAATCAATTTAAAATGCAATCCTTTCATCTAAATTTATATTTTTTTTTATCTAATTCATTTGTATAATTTTTCCGGCAATCTCAGTTTGGTATTACTCTACATTTATAACCTTCTCATTCTTCAGTTTTACTACATTTAGAGTTTGTTTAAACTTACTTTCCATCCCTTTCTTCAAATTATCTAGCCAAAACGAACGTCCGCTTTTTATCGTTTTAACACACCAAACATCACCTCAGATATTATATATTCCTCTTATCGTCGTAGTTTTATTAAAACTATTCTATATTTTATTAAGTATATTAAGTTATTTCGTATAACCTCTGATCGATGCTAATCAATCTATATTATATAAACTGTATAATTTTCTCTTCTTGTTTCTCCACATTTTAACATTTGGTACCAGTGTTTCCTTTCTTTCTTCTACGACTGAGTTTTAATTCCCTTTCATTTAACACGTTACTTTTCATTCATTTCTTTCACTGTATGTGTCTTTTGTGCACCCAATTGTCCTTTCTAACCATTTTCAAGCAAATTTACATCAAGTTATTGTATCTCTATGCCATTTTGTGTTCTTAATGGTCACCGTTGTGTATTTCTTTTCGTAGACCAACTTCTTTGCCATCCGATTTTTTTTCAATCTGACCCATACATTTCGTACTACGGTGAGATGTTTTGTTACTGTGATAATCCTGCATTTTACAAAATTTATTTCATCATTTAATTTTCTTATCTGAACATCCACACTTTCACCTCTGTTTCTATGACAATAATTTCTTTCAGTCTTCACATCATCTCTCATTTCCTCATTTTTTCTACCAGTTTATCATCAGTTTTCTTCATCATTACTTATTACCGGTCAGTTCTTTTCTCTCTATTCTCTACCGCTTCAGCCATATCTTCCACTTACTTGTCTGTCCTTTTTTATTAATCTGCACAAATCAGTCGTCTGTTGCATCATCGCATTACTTCTATGTTATACTGTCTTTTTATGGCCTCCAATCCCAATTTTGATAATAATACATTATTTCTGTATTGCATTTGCCTGATCACACACATGCTGTTCCATTGATTCAAATGTTGGTCGTTATCTTCATTCTCTAAATGTACGTCGTATGTACCACCTGATAGGTTTTCCTTTCACATAAGAAAGATTGTTTCTCTAGAGCACTGCCTAATTATCTTTTTAATCCTTTAATTCATTTCATTCTAATAGTTACAGCATGACGACCAGGTTATTGCTGCTCTGTAAATATGCACCTGCCAAACGTGTGTCCTTCATTTGGAGTTCCAGTCCCAGTCACGCGTTATTTCCATTTCCTCATTTTCAAATTTTATTCCTAAGAAGTTTAATGGATTTTAAGTTATCCAACAACCTGCGTTTTTTATGAGACCATCTTTAGGCAATTGTGGTTTGACATGAACATTTTCCTTCGGCTGGACAGTCGGTCTTACCAGATTATCGAGCTACATCTGGCCAGAACTATTGGTTTTAAAACGCCTTTTACTCGCCTAATGCACAGTTTACGGTCAAGGAAAAAGTCACTAAGGCTTTGTGACTAAGCCACAGAGGACAGTAAGGAGTAGACTAGATTATTTGAGATTTTGAGCATGCCTTGGAAGTATTTTATAGGAGAGTGAGAGGCCGTCAACACTTTCATCATAGCAATAATTGGACACATTATTATTGGCTCACAAGGAGCTTCCACACAGGTAATAAACGCTCTCTCCTTGAGAAGAGACTGTAAAGTTCTCTGGAAGCTGAGTGACAACAAGTCTGGCCACTGTTTCAGGGTTCTCCACATCTTCTGATAACATTTGCAAATAAATTTACATTATCGCAACAACCGCCCACCATCGATCTCTCGCTAGCAGCGGCTATTGGTCTCCACTAGAATTTGGATGGCAATAAGCCTCTCGAAGATCACAGTTGTCTTTAGACTTGTCCAGCGGGGATTTAGTCAGGGGTCTCTCCTAGGTCGTTCCATCATCCTTGACTATTATTATTATTATTATTATTATTATTATTATTATTATTATTATTATTATTATTATTATTATTATTATTATTATTATTATTATATGTCATATGTTGTTGCGGATCGACTTAGCTTGCTAGAGAAAAAAGAATAAAATAAAGGGTAGAAGGCTATACAGGCAGAGGCAGCTTAAGGAAAGTATTAAACGGTGGCAGAAAGATATTGATAGAATTGAAGAGATAAGAAAGGGAGTTTAACTCTGACAGAATGACAATGACGAGCTAGAAACGAGGTATAATTTGCCTGAAAAAGAAGGGAGTATAGTTCTTACAATGTGGAAAAAGAAGGCCTATGCCGGTTGTGTGAAAATTAAGGACTTTGTTGGTAAACGTGTTGCTTTTCGGCAGAACAACCTTTCTGGAACAATCAGTCTCAGCTGTATAAGTAATTATTCAAATGCAGGTGATGCTAGGAAGTTCTAGAGTCAGACTTAGTATGTCGAACGGTGACACTATGAGAATGCTAGCTGTGTGATAGAGGTCAGAATAACGTTCTCAGGAATGCAGCAGATGAAGAACGTTGTGATAACCCTTGACGATGTGAAGGCTGGCATTCGAAGGATCACGAAATGAAAAGCACTTGATGGAGTGAGCCGCTTGTTTCAAGCACTTCTAATGCTTTCATTCACCAATAGCTGCTGCCGTACAAGGAGTCGTTGGGTAGGGGGATCTCCCTGATTGGCTTGTTATGGGAAAGACGACATTGATTAGGAAAGGGCCTGCAAAAGGAACAGCTGCCAGCAATTACAGACTGATTGCATGTCTACCGCTAATGTGGAAGCCTATAGCTGGCAACTTCGCAGACAAATTTAAATGCATTGTATGAGTAATGATGTTCTCCCTGATGAACAGAATCAGTGCTGGCGAGGCTCAATGGGTATAAAACTCTACTAATGATTGATAAGGCAGTAATGCATGATGAAAAAAAAGGAGAGGGACTTAAGTGTAGATGAATCGATTACAGGAAAGCATACGACATGGTTCCCCACTCATGTGTCTGTGAAACACTACCGATGATGAAGGTTGCTGAAAATGTAATAGAGCTTTTGGAGATAAGTATGGTTCAATGGAAAACGGTTCTGCCTGCAAACAAAACTTTGCTTGGGGTGGGAGGCATTAGACAAGGAATATTCAAAGGAGATTCGTTATCTCCGCTTTTATTTTGTAATAATAATGATACCAGAGAGCATCCCCTTGAGGAGAGAGAATCTAGTTTATACCTTTGGGTCTCGTGCCATACGTGTCGACCATCTACTGTTTATAGATGATGTGATGATATTTGATAAAATGAGAAGGAAATCAAAAAACTGGCAGAGCTCGTCAAGACATACTCGAAGACACCGGGAGAGAATTTCGGATTGGTAAGTTTGCGGGGTTTGTTATAAAAAAGGGATAAAGGTGAACTCGATTGGAATATTGTTCCGAAATGAAAAAGTTATAAAACAATTAAAAGAAGCAGGGTTGTTATGGGGTTAGATGGTAATAAGAACGAAGGAACACAGGACTTTTCAGAACGAACATGCATTTACATCTATTACAGGCAAAAACAGGTGGACAACACTCTTCCTCAACGGTTGCCTGTTTGCACTCAACCGTCTTCGTCGCGTGTTAAACTAACTCCAGGCACCGTTACTCAATACCGGAAGTGACGTCGCGAGAGAAAATGACGTCCTGGGACAGTCCATTAAACCTAGGGGGGGGGGCTTCCACTCTCCCAAGCTTGTCTATAGGCTCATCGTCCTGCACTGTCGCTGGTTTCAACTGATCTACATCTTCTGACTTGATTCTGGTGACGTTTTTGGGTATATGTTGATCCTGAGATGATATATACCATGTCACTGACTTTCTTAGTAATTGTACCCACCTCCCAGAATGATGTGTTGTTTTTCTAACTTTAGATAACCCCACTTTCAACTAGTATGAAACGTTTACTGGGTACATAATTGGTCACTAGTGGCCTTGAGTGTTTGGGTAAGAGTTTGTCTTAAACGGATCCTACTTTCCGCGCAAACATCGTTTCTACAGGTGAGACTGTGTTGGTGTGTGTGTGGGTCGGGTGTAATCCTATATACGTGTATCAATTATTAAAATGCTTCCTTTTTAATCTCCGGGGATTTTCTGAAATCTGTTGCCCATCATCGTTTTTATTTCCCCGTCCGTCCGAAGCGTGTTAATGATGGAATCTTCAGACCGATCCATTTTCAATGGTGTCAGCCTAGATAGGTTATCTTTATGGTTTACTTGTACTCCTTAAGTTGCTTTGGCTTGGGGAATTCATTGGCTCGGGTTTTTAAGATTCCGGCTTTGGAGTTTCAGTGTTTCTGCCTACTTTGGCAGATTCCGTTGAAGCTTTCTTTTTCGATTTCTCTGTTGCTGAAAATGAGACGTTTCCTTTCTTCTTGAAAACGGGCAGAGTGTTTTCGTTTAGTTCGAATCTTGCCATAGCCTTTGTACATTTTCATAGTCCTTGTGAGAATATTGCTGGAAAATCATCTTTTAACTCGTCCTTCAGTTGTTGCGCTTCAGTAGAAAAGTCCCGCCCTATGACAGAGTTTATTCATAGGTTGGTCCAAAATTCGAATCCCTCTATCCAGTCAGTATCGAACAGGTTTTCGAGTGCTCTATGTACATACACTCTCCTTTTTTTGTAATACCATTAAAGGTCACCGGGGGTGTGAGCTCTCCCTCACATTCCACGTCATCGCCCGTTACAGCTCGAGCTGATTTGTTCCTCTTCCGCATGGTTGGTTTCCTTAGCCTTTTCCACGTGTTAAGGTTAATGATGGACAGGTCTGATCCGGAATCCAATTGTAGATGCACAGTTTTATTTGCGATGTTAACTTTGACATATTTGCACCGGTTCTTATCCGAATCCAAGTCGAATCTAATCTATCGGACGCTGTTCTTGACTTTGTTCTTCATGCACTGGTTCGCTTTGTGGCAGTTTCTGTCACATTCGTTGCAATACTTATATTTGTAAAAACGTTGACGCGACTAATGTTTCCCGCCGCCGCGATAGCACGGGCTTGTAGGGGATCTGGGTCTTGTGATTGGGTGGTACTTATTAGGTGTAGCCTGAGTTTTCTTACTTCGAGCTTTGATTTTCGGGGTGAGTATTTTTCCGGTCTGAAGGTCGTCCGTCTAATGACTGTTGCGCCTGACTCCTCGACGTGTCTCGAGTTGTTTCGTATGAAAACTACCCGTAGACAATACTCAGCCAACCTCTGGAGCCCTGTTCGCTCTCAAGTCTTGAGAGAACATGTTGTCTAATCACATCGTTTTTTAGACGAGACTAGACCTTGTGCAAAAATAAAACACTTGAAGTCATCTGCCAATAAGTCAGATAGACGGAAATCATCGCCGTCTTTATTTACCACGGACGCGAAGGGTAGGTAATCGTCGTCGTCGCTTTTTTGCATTTTTTGCAGGTTAAAGCACTTCCATCTTTGAAAGAGCGGAGAATTCTGGCTGAACAGTCTAGATAAAAGTTTGACCTCTTCAGAGAATTCCAATTCACTTGTCTTAACTCTACAAACTTGCTATTTTCTGTGGTCCCTAATTTCATCAAAAGTAGATTAATTTTCTTAGCGTTTCTCCACTCTTCATAATCCACGGTGAATAGGTCCTCATATATCCGATAGAAAGCCAAAAGTCCCCTTCAACTCCGGTTGGTAGTTGAACGTTTTTTAGCGGTCCATATTGTACATTAGCAAAAAACAAAACTGTTGTCCCTGTGTTCCGTTCTATCGAATATTTTTTTACAATAGCTCTTCTTGTCTATTGTTGAAGTAGCATTCTCTCCCCCAACGCTTGTTGCCTTTCATGAAATTGTAATTGGAGCTGTTTATCACTTTCTTTAAAATTTTCCGCAGCTTTCTGCTACTGGTTCATCTGAGCCGTGATTAGTTGTATTAATACTGCTATAAAGTCCTTCATCTTTTAATGACATTTTTTCCAAACGCACAAAAAAAAATATTTCCGTTTTTGACTAGAGAATAGAGATAAAATAATAATAAAATAGAAAATATGATTTCTTTTAGTATGTGCGTATGAAGAGGGAGCAATGTATTCCATATTACTTGGTAAAAAACATAGAGGTAACCCAATATGAGGGTTGACAAAAAATGTTTGCGAAACGAGAACAAGGAAAAATATGCTATGATACAATACAGTTTCAAAGAATAAAAATACTTGTGGAATTGTCTGGAAGTTAACCAAATGGCTGTTTTTGTTTATATATATATATATATATATATATATATATATATATATATATATATATATATATATATGGTGGGGGTGAGTGGAATTGCACTAGGCGGAAGAAAAAAAAAGGTTCTCACTTCAGAACCGAAAGTTAAAAATAGAATATTTCAGAAAATTCCACTCAATGAAAAAGTATATTTCTTTTAGTCCAAGTAAAACGAAAAAAGGGAGAACACATTTCTCTCCCGTCAAAAAATTGCATAAATTTGGCAGCACAAAACAAAGGCAAAAAAAAAAAAACTGTTCACTTCATTTGAAAAATGTTCAAATTTGCATACGAATAAACAGTCGACGAGTTACACTATAATTCTCAATGTTATAGTCAATGAAGTGGAAGTATATGAGACTGAGTATGCGAAAGGTATGGACATAAATTGAAGAGGAATTAGCTGGTAAGAAAATGCACCGAAAGTTCTTCCATGATGTAGCAGACGTGACTGGTGAAATATCATGGCAATGGCTGAGAGTTGGATATCTGGCTTAGTATACTGAAGCTTTTGTTTGTGAAGTACAAAAGCAGGCATTAGGGATTTTAAAAGGAAGTTAGGATGAAGTGTGTTAAAAGATATTCGAAAAGGCGTGTGATAAAGTAAGAACAAGTAAGGATAACAATGCAAATGATGGAAAGACAAATGTGCCATGACGACAAAGCAATTGGACAATAATTATCCCGATTTGTTCGTCATTTACAATGCCTCAAAACGTGGCAAATTGTAGTTTCTCCGTACTCTGAGAAAGGAATATGAGATGGAAGGAAAACGAGAACTGGGGCAATTATTCCCTGTTGGTCTTCGAGTTAAACGAATACACAGAGGTGAAACACAAATAATTGCGGTCGTAGTTGCTACGCTAAGTGTAGTATTAAGTCGCCTAAAAGAACATTTGACCCAAACTACAAATCTTTGATGTTTTGGGTGACTTTATCTCTTATAAATACTATCAATATCCTTAAGAAAACCCTTGATTTTTAAAGCTCCTGGTTTTGAGCCGAGATTGAAAGAAAAGTCCTCTGGGAATGAATCCCATCTCTTTTTAGGAATACGTTAGTAAACGAAATCAGAATTATTACTATTATTGTTGTTGTTTTTGGTGTCGTTGTTGTCAGTGTTGTTTTTATTGTTTTGTCGGTTCCCAAGGGTCTTTCACTCGGATCATCAAAGATCTCTCCTTGAAATAAAAAAAACAAACAAACACATGTGGTGTCCCCTGGAAGCTAAGTTACAATCAGTCTCCCCCACATTTCAAGTAATCTACACCTCTTTAGATAACATTTGACAAAAGAATTTGCGTTTTCACAACATCCACTTACCATTGATTTTTTTGCTGACAGCAGCAATTGGTCTCCACTGGAATTTTCGTGCTGGTATTAGTATTTTTTTAATTTGAATTTCATCTTTACTGTACATTTCAATCTTTCTATTATCTTATTGTCTATATCATGTAGAATCATCTGTAAAGGCAAAACACCGCTCAATTATATGTGCTAATCTATTAATAATCATTTTCTATCACTCGTTAGCAAACATCTGTGTAAATACAATATTTTTTAAGAAAATTTATTTTCCGCACTGTCGCTTGCGTGACACTGCTGTCCGAACTTTCACTTTCTGGTTACCACTTGACGCATCTTCTCCACTCCAAAACGAACTTCTGCAACTTTAGCTTTTCTCTCCCCACATCCGGCTTTTCTCTTCTACAAACACAACTTCTCTGCTCGCAATCTAACTTCAGAATGCCCTCCTTCCCCAAATCACTCCTCTTTTATCTCCAATCAGGAGCATCTCATTTGCATACCTCGTGGTCACCCTGTAGGCATATAAAGAAACAGGGCAGCCATTTTTGTTTCTTTCTTCTTCATTATGAACACGAGGTAAGCCACACAAAAACGCGGTCGGTCGTTCTTGTTTCTTTTTTCTTAATTTACACCACACGCACCTTACATGGTATTTACAGCATTACAGAGTGGAACGATAAAATTATCGTCCTGGGAAAGTGTGGTTTTAATTGAGGGACATTTCATGCAACCGCGTATCTTACAAAGTCAGCTTGAAAGTCAACACCAAAGTGCAGCTGAATGTGCAGAAAAGAGTGGTGATTCCTTAATGCAATCAGGTGGCCGATCGCCGACCTTGGTTGTGGTAGTAAGACTCTGCGCCACCCACAAGCCCAAAGAAACCCACGCTTTGCTTCAGAAGGACGGCTACGAATGTGTATACTTTTCTATTGCCCCCTCCCTCCCTCTATCAAAAACCTGCAGGGCTACTTTGTTTGGCCATATGTCGAGACCATTACTTACATGACCTCCCACAACACCAACACCAGTCTGATCATTGCTATCCGCCGAGTATTTGCCGAGCTCTCGCCGATGCTTGTGGAAAAGGCATACTCTCAATTCCGGACCAGTATCGAGGCGGTGATTCAGGCTGAAGGCGGCTACATTGGATAGATGTAAGCTATAATAGATAATCGATATCTGCATTAAATTTTTCAATAAATTTTAATATCAAGTTGTAATGTTGTATTCTGTAGGGCAATAAATGTATCGTTCCATCCTGTAGTTACACTATAGATACAGACTGGTGGGATATTTGGTACTACTTACTAATAACTATTGGATTGAATAATTTATGAAACTGATTTAGTCTTTATTCTGTTGATTGTTCCCGTCTACTGAAAACTTAGGCATCAAAGTTGTTTATATGGAAGTTTATGGATTGTTTGATTTGCTATACGCTTTCTCTCTTCTGGTAGACATTAAGAATGGCAGTTTTTTATTCGTAAATTTTGAGCGACGTTACATGGCAGTTTTTAATTCTTAACTTTTAAACGACGTCACAAAGGTATTAACGTTATATATTTTACACTGTATATAACGTTTCGTTTATATTCTTAGATAAATATACCTAAACATTATTTACAGCCATATGGCCACGTCTGTACGAACGTATGTAGGTAGGTTGACAAAGTTAGATAGATGACGACAAAATGGTTAGATTATTAAATATGTCGCCTCACAAGAACATAATCAGTTTATCATTTTTAATTTTGAAACACATTTCCTTGCCAAACAAACAGGATCAACTTTCAAAAATTGAACATTCAAATCCTGTTATCTTTGTTCCCTCTCTTTTTATACAGCTTCCTACGAATGTGCTGTAATCTCTTTGGCGGTGACTTTACACTAGATTTTGCGAGTTTTAATTCTTTACTCGGCAAAGAATTAATTCAGTATCTCAAAGTTTGGTCTTACATTTAATCTTTGCGTCTCGTTTCAGTTTGGTTTCTTTTACATTATCTTGACATGAGAGGCAAATATATTCAAGAATGAAATTTTAATCCACATATGTTCTCATATACAATAAGTGCGCGTTTTTCGAATTTAGTCTGATTATATAAAGTTTTGCTCTAATAAAGGGTTCTTTTTTACTATAATAACATTACACAGTATATAAAGAAAGAAAATGCCGGGAGACATAATGTGTGAAAACATACAGAATGAAAAGCATAATAAAAATGGTAATAAATCATCAATAACGAGAATTTTACCGGTTTTCCTTTCGGATCAACCAACGTTTTCGGAAATGTGAAAATGTTAGATTTATTGAAATAACAAGATATGAAAAAAGAGAAAAGAAACAGTCAGATTCCTTGTGCAAAGCGTAACCACTTGAAAAATATAACGAATTATGCAGCGCATGAGATTAAGTTAAAATTGGAAAAGGAGGAAAAAGAAAATGAACCAATTTTTTTAGAAAAATGTAAAACAGGTAATAGAGTAAAATTGCAGTAGATTGATGTTTGGAATGCAGTCAAGAAATATATTAAATTATTTGAGTACACTTTTTTCAGAGGTTTTCTTCAGAAACAGGATATGAGTCTAAACTTACATTAGATGATAATTAGAGAAGAATTACATTTTATTTTTTATTAAAAAAATAGTGCTATACGTGAAATATATGCATAGTAAATAATGGAGGGTGATCCCCTCTGCTGTAAATGTCTTTTTAAGTAGAAAAAAAAAACATTGCTAGCTTTTTATTCTTGTTTTTAATAATTACATTGCACTGTTTAATTGATTTTACAATCTCGTTCCTTTTATAAGGCATTCACAGCGAGAACTCATTTATGGTCCATCGCTGTCGAGATAACTTCTCCTTTTCCTTCTGTATGTCTAATACCAATTAGACTACAATTTAACACAGTTTGTTTTAATTACATGCCCATCTGTATTGACTACTAAGGCGTTATTGTCTTTCAATCCTGTAAACCAATATATAAACCGACCCCATTACTCAAAATGTGTATATTCGATTTAGACATCTCAATATAATTGCGTAATTAACATCTTTTTTATGGCATCGTGGGTAAATGGTTCAGAAAATTGGATAGAAAATATCGTTCGAAAGTGGTACAGTTATATCAGTCCTACTGGTTAGAAAAGCCTTAGTGTATAGTCTGATCGATATTTCCATTTTATACTTTGTTCGTCAGAATTTTTTTTTCCTTTTTCATTCATTTTTTTTTAATTTTATTTAGAAAAAAAATGGAATTCCACGTATTTTTCAAACTATTAAAAGGCAATATTTTAATACGCTGCAAGGGGGAAAATTACAGTGAACAATAGAAATAGCGAGGATGTGGATTTTTTCTTGGATTTTCATGTATTTCACTGAAACAGTGTTGGCGTTTTCATCTTATGTGAAGGAATACAGTTTCAAATGGTATACACACACACACACACACATATATATATATATATATATATATATATATATGTTGCTTTTCGGGAGTCTTCATTATATATGCATTATAATGGCAAATATGTTTTAAGGTATATATATATATATATATATATATATATATATATATATATATATACATCTCACACAAAAGATATATATATATATATATATATATTATATATTATAATGGCAAATATGCTTTAAGATATATTATCTATATATATATATATATATATATATAGATCAGCAAAAAAAGATATATATATATATATATATCTTTTGCGTGAGATTTTTTTCGCGCAGTTTTTCCCTATTCTTTTGCATCAAACCTCGATTCCCTCTTAATATTCTATCAGTCATAAGATCTATTACTCTCCTTGCCGAGTGATAGATTCTCACGTCAACTGCCCAACTAGTATTCCTTTAGTTAAAACGTTTTAAAAATCTTTTAGTAACATTTTTCTTGTCCCGTGACTCATTTATCTCCTTACTCCGTAGTTACTTTTAACGAAGATTGCTTGAGAGGACACTAGTTTATCTAACCGTTTTTTACTATGGTCCCTTTTTGTTTCTTAGCAAAATGTTTGATGGGATTATTCAAGATTTATTCGGCCAATTTTTCTGTTCAGTGTTCAGCCCTTTTTGACGAGATGGATCGAGACAATTTCGGGTGGCACTTGAGCAAACGGGTCAGAGGCGTTATACATGGCCAAAACTTAATTCCATATCAATATCATATAACAATTTTTGCATTTCCATTTTTCGTGACACAATATAGTTTAACCTAATCATTTACTGCTGTTATTAAAATTGATTACTTCCCATCCATCGGGGGCTATTTTTACACGCGCTGATATGCGCTATGTTACAACGATAAAAAAGAAGATGCCGGCTGGATTCAACTGAGACCTTCTAACACTTAATAATGTAGAATTATTCATGATTTTAATCTTACTTTATTTTGCTCTTCACTGATTTACTCTAGTCCACCATCAGTTTAGTGTCAATTTCACTTTTTGAAAGAATGAATGAGAAGCTTAAATAACAAAATAGCTTCACCTCAGTTAGCGAATGTCATAATTGTGCGCATACAGAAACAACGGCGATAAATTTCCCAGTGATTTCCCAATAGTCATAATGTAATGATTCAAATGTGATCATTTATTCTAGTACGACTAGTATGTGAAAACGTTCAAAGATATTTGCGCATGCTTCCTGAAGCCACTTTGTATAGAACAATTTAATAAGTTACATAGTGTGGGTTTACATACATCCGTGATGTATGTATGATACGTAAATTAATACATGTTATTTAGTTGTGTGTAAGAGTTCTGTTCTGTAAGCATATATATATAACGTTTATATAACTGTTTCTGAAAGTATGTGTATATATATATATATATATATATATATATATATATATATATAATATGTACCAGTGTTCATATAAACGTTACTGTGTGCTTGTGTGCTTGTGTGAAAGTCTAGACATTCAAACAAACAGTTACGAAAACACGAATGTTAAGAAAAAACATTCATTCTACGTTGACGAATGCAGTTCTTTAAATAAACGTACACATACATTCTTGTTGCGGACGTTTAGGTGCAGCCATATCGTGTGTTCATTGTTACATTTTGCTCGGCCACATGAACCGCAGTAAGACAGATATCCTCCTAGACAAGTTATATTTTACATATAAACTTAATTGCTCACGGGTAATGCTATCTCCCAGAGTCGTAATGTTTTTCTGGAAGTTACATCTTTCTATCTATGCCCGAACATACTTTCGTGGATGTAGAAGGAACAAACGATTGCCGGTAAAATCTTCTTGGCTATCTACGTGTTTCTGATTGACCCGTCTTCGATTGAATCCTCTCCGATTACGTGTACATATAAAGTAAACTATTCTTTGTTAGTTACACACGTTTACATCGCCCTTACCTCAAAGCTTATTATTGTTCTAAATTCGGTTTATCGTTTTGTGTAATTTAAATACTATTGCTTGTGGTAAACTATTCTTTTATTTGTTTTTAAACCAAACTTCCAAATTCTTTCATCATCAATATCTCGTTGTAAATATTTTATGGTTGAAAATATATCCTACATACATGTGAGTTGCTATTAAAAATATCCACTCAATAATATGATTTTTTTTATTCCATTACATTAGCAATCGCGGTACCAGTTACGCTTTAATTGGGGCACCCACCGCTTTCTAGAAGTCCAATATTTAACAAATGTGGATTGGTTCTGCCGCAAGCGTTTCGATAAATATGTATTAAAAATAAAACATTACGTAACTATATTCGAGACATTAGACTGGACATATATAATCAAACTAGGTGTTTAGTGGAGAGTGAAGAGAAATCTACATCGAGCAAAAGTGTGACGGTCTAATACATAAACTTAATGTAGCAGACGAACGTTGATAAAACTTAAAAAAAGTGATTGATAAATGGGTCATTGTGGGTGTAGTTATTTTCCTATTTAAAGACAGTGTTAACAAGGAGTATGCAATAAGTGTTCTCTTGAAAAGTTCGTCTCAACCTATATATATATATATATATATATATATATATATATATATATATATATATATATATATATATATATATATATATATATATAATCACTTATATTATAGGAAATAACTTTCTTTCATAGTTAATTTTATTCATAAACATTCCCGCAAAGATGTGTAATTAGTTTTGAAAATATATTCAGCTGCTACCTGAGACTTGAGCGTCACAGACCGAATTATCCTTCGGCCATACCACAATCGAACAAACGACTGAGATCCGTACACGGCGTTATAGAGATTTGTGAGCTCATGTAAAACATATTTTTTCTAGAGGATTAGTTACAGATCGATAAAAAGTCGAAATAATACCTTAAAGGTAAACCATGACAGAGCATCTATTAGGCATACGTATATGCCTACAAAACAATCTTATTTTCTTGTGATTTGGATATCAGATCGTGAACGGCTAGGTATCTTCTTCCATGATTTTTGGGGAAAAGGAAATTAACTTTTGTGACAGTTATTTGAAAAACAAATTGTTTGTGGTTGCTAAATTGACTTGTGTTTCAAGCGGTGTTCAGTTGTATATCAGTGAGACGTGGCGTGTGAAGTTGTAAGTTTGGTGGTTATTATTTTTTATCGAACTAAGTGCCGCTATATCGGGGACAAATATCAAGCATGTTGGTTTATGACAGCTTATCGTTGAGGTTGTCAGAGTCAATACTGAGTTTATTTAGTTTTTGGAAGAGTCATGTTATTGAGATAATAAATAAAATCAAGGTTTTATGATCGACAATTCCTTGGGCCGCCATATGTCTTATCTATTATAAAAAAAACTTCCCAGTCTCTTCAGATAAAGTGGCAACGTTTGTTTAATTAATTACTATCATGATGATTTTACACGTTTCGCAAAATATAATTTTCACCTTTTCTTTCGAATTTTTAAACTTGATGTAATATGTGTTATCTTTTAGTTGTCAAATAAACAAAAACTAATAAATAAGAGCGTGATAAAAAAATAAATGCAGCTATTATTTTACAATATGTTAGAATAAATATTCTATTTTTTACTAGCATAGGTGTCCGGCGTTGCCCGGTTGTTTGGAGATGTGTATTGAACAAAAAAAAAGTGGTAGTACGAAGGCAGTATCGAACCTGTATCACGAAGGAGGGAAAGAACATGACAAAAACGTGTCGTCTTTGCTGTAACGACCACCGCCAAACCGGAACTGACGTAGGTTTACATTAAGACTAGACAATCAACAAAAGGGGATTACTTTCGAAAATTTCGGCGACAAAAGGAGCCCCTCCCCGTAGAAAACTGCCCAGTTAAAGGCGGAGAAATTAATGTTTAAGCCAATTTTTCGGTATTTGTCGTATGAAGGGTCGAGCTTCAAAACGACACTAATCTTATGAAAATTCGTCGCCTCTGTCGAAAGTTGTTGGCAGACATGCAGACATACATACATAGATTTATATATTTGTAGCTCAAACTTTCCACCCGAACCGTTTAAAAAGCTTTGAAGACCCTTTATATAAAATTTCAAATGTTTACTCCAGAAATTGTCTTTAGTAATTTGGTAGAGAGTGCAGAGGTCAATGTTTTTTTTAACTTTTACCCCCAATATGACCCCTTAACATTTATTGTTTGGGCTCAAGTCATATTATTAAGTTAGATCCATGTCCAAGGTACCTATATCTTAAATTTCAAGTGTTTATACCCAAAATTGGTGGATGAGATTTCTAGAGTTCTCAAAGGTTAAATCGTTGAACTTTGACCCCTTAACAGCCAAATTTCTGGCCGCAAACCGGATTACAAAGATTTTCCAAAATCTCTGTACTCAGTATATCAAATTTTCATTCTGTAGACTAAAACTTGACGGATTCATTGTGTAGGGAAATGCACACAGACAGACAGACATTTTCACTTTTATAGATATATAGATATAATGCATTACTTTCAAAGCAATTTGTATCTAACAAACAAAAATATTATTATGACAGGAAGATGAATACAAAGAAAAAGCTGTCGACATTTTCTATTTACTATTGGTTAGACAGTATGTAGCACCCCCTTTCTAGAATGTATTACACCCTTGATATTTTAGTGATAAGAATAGTTTATTAATAGTAAATGGGTAAGTCGCTATCACAGTTAGGCAGAAAAATAAATTCTAAACCACAAAAGGCTTTTGATTTTACTAATACCACTCCGTCTTCGTAGATTTTCTAGGTTTTTAATTAAAAATAAGGAGGCTTAATTTTCCAATGACCCTTGTATTTATCTTTGAACTATTTGCATGTGTGTTCAAATGAAAATACTTCAAACACATCTGAAGAGAATATCTTCAAGACGAATCAATATGTTTGAATTCACTTCTGGTGTAGTTAAGCATATCAGTTTCTTCCACAGTAGACAATGTTTATTTGAGTCTTTGTTATCTTGTAGTTTATGTTCATAACTTTCATTATGTTGTGAGAAATGAGATTAATGTGTTTCTTTGGTATGGATGATAATTTATTGTTATATTTTAAAGATGTTCAATAATCCGTGCAATTAACTTGGTATATATTATTACACGAATGTTTTGAATATCAGTCTTTTCCTGGATTGTTTGTTATTCAATAGCTTGATTTTGTTTTCAATGAATGCATTAATACTTGCTAATGAGAAAAAAGCTGAAAGCACGTGTTTTCAATTGATTTATTCTTGTTATTGTTGCAATAAAGCTGCCATTTGTGTATATCTCGCTTCAAATGAACATATATGTATTCCATGCTTGTAAAAACAAATATGTAGTAATTGAAATGCAGTGTTTGACTTTCGGCAAAAATGTTTAATTAAAACATTTAATATTAGAAAGTAGCCAAAGGTGATATTACTTGTTTTACCGTAAATACGGAAAAAAATGCCGAGAAAGTGAAATAATTTTTATTTAAGTTTCTGATTTTAAAAATAAAACGCATTTTAATTATTTTTTAGAAAGTTAGCGATGAAATATAATCGCGTAAACAATAACAAAATATGTTCAAATCACGGTGAAATTAACAACTGAAACAGCCACAGGTGATCCCAATGTAAGACCTTCCTCGAAATTGAAAAAAAATTATTCTGGTAATTCTATGTGAAAGGCAATTAATCAAACACAGCTCCTCCTAAGTGCATGCAAACTAGGGTAGACTAAATATAAACAATAAAGGAAAACTAACAGAAATTCTCTCCACTAACTCTGTAAGACGCAAAAATAAATCTTTGTAATCCAGAACAGAAGAAAACTGAGAGAATGTCTTATCAATAAAACCGTAATTCGAAAATTAATGCTACATATAATATGAATCATAACATATGCCTTGTAACTTGTGTGTGTAATACTTTCTTATATACTAGACCAATTTTGCTGCTATCAGCATCACCGAGCATGCCTTATCCGCAGAGTATGAACAGAACACTTGGAAGTGGAACACTTTGTAGAAATGGGTTGTATATGGTATCCAACATTCCTGGTGTCTCCTCAGGTATCGAGTGACAAGGGATATCTACCACGGGGCTTATTCTTCGGAGGAATCTGCGATTGCAACGTGTTACACGGTTACTCCCAGCAATGCGTACATTATACTGCCGGTTACCAAGTGTTTATGCCACCCTTCCCGTCTTTGCCTATCGGCACGGGTGTGGACCAACCTGGTTTTGAACCTGCACTGTTTCCCCGATTTTCAGTTCTCGAAGTGCGTGACTTTTTAGATTGTATTCCCTTACATTTCATAAGTGTATTTTTGCTATCGCTATTTCCCTATAATGACTAATTTATTCCCCGCGTTTATGGATTCGATATCTGTCCTGGAGCACTGGGAGATGGTCCTTTATCACACGACCATAGAGCATCTTCGCTGAAGACATATGTAGGTCTTGTACCGGGGTGTTCCGATGAGTCAGTAGGGACCTAGCTGCCCTGTTATAGCATAGGTGACCGCAACTGTCCGTGCTATCTATAAGTATCCTTTTAGCCAATTCTGCTCTCCAGTTGGTTTGAGGATAATATACCGATGATGTTCGTTTCCTTATGCTTCAATTATCTAGGAACCAGTTATATTCACTGGAGTCAAACGGTGGACCACCATCGGTTGACAGTTCTTTCGGGACGTCGTACGTGCAAACCCAGTTTCGTAGGGCGTCACATGTGGTCTTAGAATTCCCGGACGAGATCAGAGTGACTTCCAACCATCTGGTGTATAGATCCGCATATGCTAGGTAGTTCTTCCTTCGTAAATAGAAGAAGTAGGTACCGGTCTTCTGAAATGGGAACTCGCAGTTTGAGGGAGGCATCAGGGGTTCCCTAGATTGTACCGCAGCCATTACATTGCATACTTTGCACTGGGCACGTGACTGACAAATGCTCTCGTCCAGTCCTGACTAAAACAGCCGTTATCTGGCATTTGCCAACATTCCATTGATGCCATGATGCGCCGAATGGAAGGATTCCAGTACCTCTGTACGTAGTTTTCTAGTTATAAGGATTTTATTTTCCATTATAGTCACCCTTTCAAGTAATATAACTCCTCTTTCATATGCCAAAACCGGTCAAATGTTCTCTGGCAGTTCGTGCCGAGATTTAGGGAAAGCATATCGTATGACTCCGTCGAGGGTACGGCATCCTCGTCACGAGAAGCTGCAGCCACAATTCCGTCCCATGTTATTGCACTTAATTTTGAATCCTGTTCATTGCTGGAATTAAATGGCGCTCTTATTGCACTATCCATGGTGTGTGCGATGTCCTTTGCGTTTGTTTTCTCCTGGTTTAACGTTACTGGACATCCCGTTGTAGAGTCTGGTGCCGCATTGAGTTTATCAGGCAGATACTTTATTCGAAATTTTTAGATCAAGTACCGTTCTTTGAAGTTGAAGAGTTTGGGATTATTTGTGTCCTACAGAGCTTTGCCCGTGGAGATCTTCACAAACGACTTATGATCCACTGTGATGAACAAATATGGGCATCCCAAAACGAACCTGCGACATATTTCCAGTCCGTAGACTAATGCCAATGCATCTCCTTAAAATGGTGTGTATCAGGACGCTGCGTCATTAGTAAATCGAGAGTCGATCAGGATTAATCTCCAGTGGTCCTCGCCACACTTCGGTCCGGCTTCGGCGACACAGTTTCAGTGCTTATAGAAAAAAAATATCCCAAGCCTGTCCTACTTAAGTCCATCGACAAAAAAGTAGGTATGTTCACTTCGAAGGTTCTTACACCGTTCTCGATCTCTTCTGTGATCCTTCTTTATATTCTCCGGTGATTCGATCGAGGGTACTGTCTCGGTAGAACTTCCGATTTTTTTTTCAGCAGCTCCCGGAACGGGGCTATTACTTCGGCTTGAGAAAAAGCGTAGGCTACCTGGTTTACCATTCCAAACCAGGATCTTACATATATAACGTCCTCCTTGACTCTTTTCTTCCAATATTGTGGGGCCAGGATTTGGGTGTGAACAGCTGAGGATTTGGCCCCCGGGATGAATGTGGTGTCCATGGATTTTCCTTTCATCGTGGTTGATGTGGGCATACATCGAATGCACTGGACTCAAAAGGCTCCTTCGTCCATCGTTCTAATTAGGGCCTGTTTTCTTCCGTGAGAGAAAAGGGGATACTGTCCGGCTCAGATAGGACATTAGTACTTTGTGGCCATCCACATGGTGCCTTTCCGCTGTCGCTAGTTGCCACGCTCTGCTGTAAAGTTGGGTCTGGAAAGTTCTCTGGTAACAGACCATGGTTTTTAGAGCTGACTCGGACAGGCAGAAATCTGATGTTTTTTTTTATCCATATATAATCTGATGTGTTTCCTACTCTGATTTTAGCAAATATTACGCCTGTTATGTTTAGTGTGTTTTCTGTGATTCGCTGCATTCCGTGACTGGTCGGTGCTAAATATTTGTCTGGAAATTTCAGAATATTTTTTTTTTTTGGATTTCTGGTCCGCTTTAGCATGTTTGTGCTCCAGTTTCTGTGATCGCATCAATCCGGTGAGTATGGAGGCTAGCTGGCCCTATGAAGATGCACCCGAATTCTGCATGTTCCTCTGGAATCGGAGTTATCTCTAGTGTCAGGGTTGGTGCATGATCTGGAGAACCTCATCGGAACTTATTTTTGTTCCAAATAAGGTGCGGCACGGCCTTTGGTTTTCTCAGATTGACTTTACCTGTCTTTTTTATTCGTCCTTCTTGCCCAATTATCCGGTTACGACCCTTTTTGTGTCCTTGCGTAGTGAGAGTTCTAGATTCTGCTCCGACGACTTCCGCTGTAGATCTGTTTCTGGACCCCTGCTTCGGTTTTCGGTAGACCTTTTTTTAAATATCCGGTCAGGCCGCAATTGTGACAAGTCATCTTTGCTGCTGGGCAGCCCCCTCGTCTTTTTGAGCCGTCGGGGTGTGAGCTCTTCCCACAGTATTTATAGGGTTCAAGTCTCTCGGGGTTGATATGGGGTCTGGTCCTCCCGAGGCTTCTGCCTGTAGCCCGACCTCTATATGCTTGTTATAGTTGGGTATGCACTACTGTGGGGATGGGGGATAGACTTGTTCGTGGTCTCTAGGCTGACAAGCCTGTTGAATATTTTTGTCCAGTGCCATAAGCGTCGCAGCCTCCGAAAGCACCTTGCTTTGATGCTCCAGGTTTGCAAGCCTTGCCATCATTTGTCCGGTTACCATATCGTTGAAGTAGCTGACTTTCCGACCACATCCTATCCCGTTCGGATAAGTCCCTGAAAAATCGCAGAATTTTGTGACTGATTGAAGTTGTGCAACAAAGTCCGTAACTGATTCCCCCTCCTTCTGCCTTACGGAGTGGAATTCTTACCGTTACACATTTTGCAGCCTTCTGACGGCTACGAGCTTTGTGTGTCGTAACATCTGCTCCTCCTTGGGGGAGTTCAGTATTACTGCTCCTACCATGTCGAACAACAGCCGGTTTACTTCTAGGGAAAAGGCCGTTCTCAGCTCGATTCTTAATGCTTAGCTCCGTCACTCCACACATCTCCCTGTATTTATTCCAGGAGTTAATTAATATCGACCAGTCACCATAACTTGAGTCTGGTTCTATGGTAGGTTTGGCGGGTCTCCTTGTACGTGACTTGCTGGACGTCTCCTTGTACGTGACTTGCTCCGTCTCTTCGCAGGGCGATATTCTCTTGCCGTACTTCGAGGATCCGTTGAAGTAATGTCTTCTGTGTTTGTTCGTCCATATTCCAACGTTGTTTGCAACAGGTTTCCTATATCGGCGACGCCATGTCAAGTGTCGACAAGACGATGTATATTTAAATGCACAGTTGTTGCCGTGAATGTCTTGTTTAAGTAGCCTTCTCTCGCCTCACAAGCAACCGGGTGAGTATACTTCTATGGAGGTGTGACACCAACACCACACTGGTCTTTTAATTGGGGGTCTCGGGTTCGATTCCACCTCTACATACTCAATGAGCAAGATCAAATAGTTCAGTTAGAAAACTATTGAAACTCACTGTAGTAAATGCGCGCACAGATGCTGACAAGCTAATGAAAGACCTGAATGACTCAACCCCAAACTATGAACTCATACCACGTCGATGGTCTCTCGGGTTCACAAGTGTCGCCTTCTGGAATTTCTGCTCCTTGATTTTGAGAAATATACTAGCGAACATAAGAAACACAACACAACAAAAACCTGTTAATGGCGAACAAACAAATGGTGAATGTAACAACGTTCAACATAAGAATGTTATAGCCCGTTTCATTAGATACAGGTACTCACAGCAAAGGCAATCAAATCTCATATTAATGTACAAGAACATCAATTATTTCATGAGGGTTCAAACTTAGAATATAGTGAGTTAGTCAAGGCTGGACATGTGTTTCACACTCAGCCGTCAACATATCAGGAAACACAACATTCGCGTAGTGGGAATTTTGTTTAACCCTCGTGCATAAAATCATTTAGCGACGTCGAAAAACTAATGCGTTACCGTCGCGAGCTTCAATAACAATTCTGCACCAAATATTGCAGAAGTAATAGAAGTTATAATTTTTTACAGGGATCTTTTATATTTAATCAAATCTGTTCCGAAACATACTATGCATATTGTCGGTGGCGACTTCAATGCAGAGTTGCCTACAGAAACCCCGAAGTAAATCAACGATGAGGCTGACCAGTGTCATGTGGGTGCCCATTTTGAGAAACTATCGACAACCATACTGTTTTTACATTTTTAAAAACTTTTGATTCGGTTCACACGCATGTGCCTGAAATCTTTTCAGCCATAATGATCCTATTAAAAGACACTAAAGTTACGGCGCGCTCTCCGGACGGAGACACCAGATTCTTGAAAACAAAAGCTTGCTAGCGTATTACAGGTTGACACTCTGACTTCATTCTTATTTGTGGTATTCCTCAATTACCTACTAACGCACTCTGTCGAACAATATGCGAAATATGTCCTAAAGTTGTCTCCAGGAATAAGCAAGCGATATACAGAGAAATAGATTACCGTTGTCGATTACACTGATTATGTTGCTTTGTTAAGTGATGACAATGCGAATTCACAAAAGTCGCTACATATTCTGGAGAAATCAGCTGTTTTGATTCGACTGCATGAAAACGCTAAAAAAAAATAGAATATAAGTCCTTACATCAAAAACAAATAGAACACTATTCAAACAAAAATGATGATTTCAAATATCACGGCAGCAACATTGCATGCACTGAGAAAGACGTCCACGTAAAAATTATAAAGGTTTGAAGTGCACTTAATCGGCTGAGATTTATATGGAAATCTGTCCTCTCGTAACAAATCAAGAAAAACATTTAAGAGCCGTTGTGCAAACGGTTCACATGCATAGAAAAAATAACTTTAAAATACGTTAAATGAAACTTAAACTAGAATGTTACGGGTAGTGTCCAACTTAAACTGGAAAACAAACTCAACATTTAGCCGTTTGTACGATCGATTGGCAAGGATCTCGTAAGTTACAAGAGACTGCACCGCGCCTTTTACCCTATCGTTATACACCATGCGTAAGTGCTAGTGCCGGGGACACGACATCCTTCGGTGTAACATTATAAGATGATTTTGCTTCTACAATGGTGACGTTCTCATTTTTTTATTAAGGAGTTAGCACTTATCAATTCTCGGAGACCACATGAAAATAAGGGTTAATGAGTGTGCAGTAGTCAATGAGACAGTATCGCAGTAATCGTTAATAGTGGAGATTTGGTAAATTGGATTACTTAAGTGGGCAAGCCATCGAGAACTTGTATATGTTGGACTTGGAGTTAACCATATTGTAATCAGTCAGAAGCAGAGAAATCGACAGAGTTCGACAGGCGAACTATTGTAAGAATGAAGTTTTGTTCATGGAATCTACGTTTAGGTTTTGACACACATAAAGAGTGGGAGAAATTATTGATAGTGTTTTCAGCTAAAAGAGTGATTTTCATGGCAGTTAAGCAAAGGGGCATATATTAGAGCTCAAATGATCACTTGCAATGAAAATAAAAAGCAGAGACAGGTTTGCAACGTGACGTGTGAGGAAAAGAGTTTGCAAGGAAGAGAAAAGGGGATCTCCCACTAAGCTACGAAGTCTACTTATAACTTTGTACAGGCAGGATAAGCTGCTTCTAGCAGCACCTGCTCGGACGGGACAACAAAACTCCATCGTTGGACGTACTTGGCTCTTATACAGGTAGAGAAGTGCATCAGCAGTGAGAAATTTACTAAACTGGTAGCAGGATTCCACCATTTTTTCAATGACTTTAGCAACGGATTTGATGTACATGTTCCATGTTAGATCAAAAGTAAAGGTCAGACACATAAACTTGTTAAACAAAGGGTTTCTCCAAGACGAAATCCATTCATTTCCATTAATACCTGAGAATTAATGATGTAAAGATAGAAGCTTGGTTTTAGGTGCATTATAATTAATCACATTACACTACATACTCAATATCAATGGAGAGAGAATCAAAGAAGCTTTCGTCATTTACGGTCCTTGAAGTGTTGCGATAGATGGTAGTGTAATCACCATAAATGATCTTAAGATGTGATTTGGGAGATCATTGTTATAGATCAGGAAGGGGGTTAGGCCCAGGAGAAACCCCTGACGGATTCCAGCATAAATTACTGTGAGCTTCTGATTTCTGCCCATAAACCACTACTCTTATTAACCTATCAGAGAAAAATGATTTAATAATTGAAAAGACATATCCAGCTATAGCGTAACTGAAAATCTTGTAGAGTAGACCTTTATGTTATACCTTATTAAAGACCTTTGTATGTAATAGCAATTGCTCTAGAAAGGACGCCTCCATCAAGATATCCGTTAATCCTATAAGACATAACCGTTAGCACATATTCTACAAATATGGCAGAACGGACAGTATATTGCATAATACTAAGGAGTATTTTTGCTGAGGTAGTTGACTACTTATCTATTAACAAAGGTTTCAGCAGTGAAATGAAGGTGATGACCCAGCGGATGTTTTAGTGATAGTTATATCCATGTGTGCTGTATGGAAATGCAAAAAAAAAAAAAACGTTTTTATTTACTGGGTACTTTTCCGGTACAAGGGCTCAAGTTTGCCCAGCTTGGCAAATTTGGGTTCTTGTGCAAATAAATAATTGTAATAACAACGCATTGCTTTAGCTTAAAATGGCCTAAGAACATACGTGTATACCACTCTAAATGGAACTGTCTATATGTAAATCTTTTAACATCTTGTTTAAAATAAAGATGTGTGTAACTCGAATGTACGAGTCTCAAAATTACAAGTCTTTGTATAATGCGTAAAAGTGTGTTTGAGTAAGGATTACCACGACTATTCAGCTACGTGTTTGAATTCTTTGTGAAAAAAAAGACAGCTGGGAGGGGGCGAATGACAGGAATGTGGCGGTAAGTACAAGTCTTACTTAGCTCACGTGTATAATCGAGAACTGTTCTAGTTAACTGTGACGGAGTATGCCGTTCTTTTTAACGGAATGCCTAGTTTGTCTCATCAGAAGTAACACTTTCTAGAGTGTATAAATCAAAAGACGAACCCACGTGTGCAAGTTGGCTAATCTACAAGAATAATCTTTCGAATTAAAAGTATCACATATTTGCGGAAAAATATTTGTGAAAAGTAGAGTATGCGTGCATATGTATATATGTGTGTATATATATATATATATACGTGCATACGTAAAGAATACATATATAAGTACATATATGCATATATATATATATATATATGTATATATATATATATATACATATATATATGTAAATAGTCAGTAAAGTTACCATAGTGTAAACATTATTCTCGAAATGTTAGCTGTCAGCAAATATGATAAATTACCAGTGTCATTTTACACATATTCACGCATATATATATATATATATATATATATATATATATATATATATATATATATATATATGGGTGTGTGTGTGCGTGTGTGAGTGTGTACTATATACTATATTACTATGGGGCATTCACACACATGCATACGCCCCCACACACATACATATATATATATATTCATATATATATATATATATATATATATATATACATATATATACATACATACACACATATATATATATATATATATATATATATATATATATATATATACATATATACTCCTATTAATTTTGTTGTTTGGTGCATTCATATTTACATTAAACACCTTTTATTTCTATTCACATGAAAAAAATACAACTTTGTAATATATGAGCCATTGAATTGTATCTATCTTCAAAAGATTGAGAGTATTTGCATATATTTACAAACATTCATTTTAATCAATTCCCTAAATGTTTTTTCGGGTTTCTAATAGGTTAAGTGTCTTCAGAAAATTTTCACTAATAATTATATTCATGCAGATATTCCATATTATTTGTACTTGCGTAATATTTGCGTAAAACAGCTACAGTAAGCACAAACCTCTTTCTGTATATATTATGTATGTGTATATATATTTGTTTGCAAAAATTGCCTACCAAATTCCTTTTCCGTTTTTGGTTTACAGATATGAAACTTAATATATAGGATATTCGAACTAATTCGAACCTTTATATTTGGGTTTTAGCCGGTGAAAATCGATGCGAAACTATGAAAATTACAAAAATAACGATTTTTCTAGGTAATGGTTGAACAACAATATGCATGCATAACGTAATAGCAATTGTTTCATGTTTTAATTGTTAGCCTTGCAGCAAACAAGTCTTTGTAGCTCGGGAATAAATATACAAATGAAGAAGTAAATCGTAAGCAAAACATGTTGGTTTTGATTCTCGGTGGTGGCGCAGGAAGCATTTTTTAAAACTTTTCAAATCACTACTATGAATTCGGTCCAATATAATATAGTAATAAATTAGAAATTTGCATTAATCAATATATCATATAAACGCCTGTTTTGTGATAGGGCAATCTCGGGGCAATTTCCTTGCAATATTGTTGCATATATATATATATATATATATATATATATATATATATATATATATATATATATATATATATATATATATATATTTCTCTTACTTTCTCTCTCTGCTTCAAGCAAGTCAGTCGACCTAGTCCACAATTTCCAAAACTCCATCATGAAAAGTGTCAATAAAAAATACACGATTAAATCCGAATCTCCAACGTCTAACATAGACACCCACTACCATGTCTCCTATTCGAACATCAGGGGTCCATGTTCTAACCTTGCAAAGTTTGAAAACCAATTACAGGAGACTAAACCAGACATATTCTTTTTAAGTGAAACTGGCATTGGGCAGAAAATTTCCCTAGATGAGTTTTTAATTAAAGGATACTCTAACTTAACTTCCAAATCTGACCCCCAAGATCGCCATGGCCATGGAATGTGTGCCTATATAAAAGATGGGTTTCCAAGTGGTAGGGATATCTCCAGAAAAGATCATAACTCACCCTATATGTGCTTCTGGGTTGCACATACCCAAACTACTGCATTTATATTTGCTCTCTATCGCCCCACAACAGCGGAGTTACTATCTTTAAAAGCATATGTGAGAAAATTGACAACGTCCTATCTGGTTATCCTTCAGCTAGTATTCATATCTTTGGAGACTTTAATATTCACAACGTGGAATGGTTACCTCACTTAAACAAGACCGATGATCAGGAGAGGTTCTGTCATGATTTTGCCATTACTTATGATCTCATTCAGATTGTTTACGAACCCACCCATGTGTCCGATACTGACGGTCAGTATGCAAGTCTCCTTGGCGTTTTTCTCACAACTTGCCGTGAACTGTGTTCAGCTTCCATTCCGTCTCCACTTGGATCATCCGAGCACTCTGCTGTATCAGTTAAGATAAAAAAAATTAAATTTAATAAATCCTCAGATGTACCTCTCCATCGTACAGTATATCGATACTCTATGACTGGCTGAGATAGCTTCCGTACATTTATATAAGATCTACCTCTGCGTTTCGTGATTAGAAAAGATGTGCCCTCTATAGTATCAGACCTGACAGAATGGTTAATTGTAGGTATAGACCGTTTAATACCCTCGAAAAAATTACAGCAAAAACCTAACAGCCAGACGTGGTTCTCTCCAGAACGTGTTGCCTCCATTGCGCACAAAAATCATTTTTCCATCGATTCCAACCTAATAGATGTACTGAGACTAAAACTGCTTTCAGGACTGCCAGCAACCACTGTAAAAAAGTTGTAAAGAACGCAAGAGAGTTGTATACTCAGTCCCTCAAGTCCAAAGTAGCTGATCAGCGTCTTGGTTCCCACACGTTTTGGCAAATAGCAAACAGAATCCTGAACAGAAACGTGTGCTCTATCCCAAATATCATCAATGGACCTGAGGTAAACTCGTCAGCATCAGACAAAGCCAAACTCTTTGCCAAGAACTTTGCAGCTAATACTACCCTTTGCTTCCAAGACAGCCAACCTCCAATATTTCTTCCTGTATCAGAAAACACGCTAGGTGATATACAAATATCTGCACGTGATTTTGCCATGCTAATCAAAAACCTTGATTCCAGTGAAGCAACCGGCCTGATAGTATTCCAATTATAGTACTCAAAAGACTTCAACCAGAACAAGCGTTCATCCTTACAAAACTGTTTAAACGTTGTCTTAAGGAGAATTGCTTCCCATCAAGCTGGCATGCCCAGTAGTTAAGAATTCAGGTGATCGGCCATACCCTTCTAAGTCTCCTGTGCGATATGAATAAGTTGCTGCAATCTGTGTTAAATAGAGAAGTAATCAACCATCTCACCAAAAATTACCTTCCTAGTGACACACAATGTGTTTCCGTTCTGCTAGATCTACAACAGATGTGGTTACAGTAATATCTCATAGGATTAGCGAATCTATCGACGGAAGCTTCCTTTCTAGGGCAATTGCTCTTGACATATCAAAGACCTTTGATAGAGTATGGCATGAAGGTTTACGTCACAAGATCTCTAGCTACGATATAGCTGGAAATGTCTTCTCAATTATTAAAGAATTTCTCTCTGATAGGTTCATAAGAGCAGTGGTTGATGGGCAGAAATCAGAAGCTCTCAGTATTAATGCTGGAGTCCCTCAGGGGTCGATCCTGGGCCCAACTCTCTTCCTGATCTACATTAATGATTTTCCAAAGCACATCCTTACATCATTCCTAGACATTTCTGCTGACGACACTACTATCTATGGTAGCACATCAAAGACCGTAAACGACCAACTTCTCTACGATTCACGCTCGTCTGATCTTGAACATGTGGTACAATGGCGAAAGGGGTGCCTTGTAACTTTTAATGCATCTAAAACCAAGCTTTTATCTTTACATCATCAACGTTCTGATCCCCATCTGGCATCAATTGAAATGAATGGCTCTCGTCTTGTGGAGGTCTCATGTTTTGACAAACTTTTAGGTTTGACTTTTACTCCTGATCTTAAGTGGAACATATACATTAAATCGGTTGCCAAGGCCGCTGGAAAAATGGTGGGACCATCCTCTTCGATCCAGTAGATTTCTCATTGCTGATGAAATTCTCTATCTATATAAGAGCCAGGTACGTCCGAGGATGAAGTACTTTTACGACATCTGGGCAGGAGATGCTAGAAAGGACTTTGTTCTGCCTTGATATAGTTCAAAATAAACTTCGTAGCCGCGTAGGGGATGTCCTTTTCTCTCCCATGCAACCTCTTTCTCACAGAAGAAATGTTGTGAGTTTGTCTCTGATGTGTCGTTTTTTTCATGGCAAGTGGTCGGCCTGCTCCAATATATGGTCCCCCGTCGCCAAACTTTTACAAGAAACACCCGTCTCGCAGAAATCACTATCAATAATTTCGCCCACTCTTTATCTGTACCTAAACCTAAACGTAAACCCCATGAGCCAAGCTTCTTTATTAGAACTACACGTCCATGGAATTGTCTTCCGTCTTCCTGCTTTCCAGCTCATTACAATATGGTTGTCTTAAAGTCTAACGTAAACAAGTTTTTGATGAGCCGTTACATATAAGTTAACAAATTCACCTTATTTCCATTACTAACGATTACTATATTGCCCAATTTCTACTATACACTCTTTAACCCTTATCCTCGTGTGGACTCAAGGCCTTGATAAGTGGTGATGCCCATGATATATATATATATATATATATATATATATATATATATATATATATATATATATATATATAAAGTGTCCTCAAAGAGGATGATGTTTTAAAAAATTCATAACTTCTTATGTTTTTATATTTTTATTTTATTTTTTCAGATCATCTAGAGCAACTCTTCCAAGGTCATCCTGAGTCGTTACACAACCGAGGAGGAGATATTTATCGTAGAGTTGTATTGTCGGTTAAATGAGTCAATATCAGAAACTGAAAGAGAATTTCAACGAAACTTCACAGAAGAAAGTCCAATGCAATAAAAGGTATAGTTGCTCGATTCCATGACCCCTACGGAAAGAAGTCATGAGAATCCTCAGATATTAGCAGAGAATGCAGCCGAGGATCTAGCCACATCAATAAGGAGGAGATCAAGTCAAATTGGGGTGTCTCGATTAATGTTGTTCCAGCAAGACTGTGCAACGGCGCATACGGCACGAGAAACATTAAATCTGCCCCAGGACATATTTGGCAACCGAAGAATTTCTCGTGCCGCCAGATTTCATATGTGCAGATTTCTTTCTTTGGAGTTACCTAAAAGAGCGCGTATACGCAAACAAACCAGCCACAATAAATGCCCTTAAACACAATATAGGGGAGGTAATTAGGGTCAATAGCCCTGAAACATTAAGTGATGTGCTGGACAATGTCCTGCAGAGAGCACAAAAGTGTGAAAATGAAATGGTGGATATTTAGGTAACATCATTATTAATAACTAAAATTAGACCTTGTGAAATCATACCCTAGATTAAGTTGTATAAATTAAATTAGAGTAAGTAGAATTTGATATCTTCCTATACGTAAAAAAGTACGGAGAGGCTCACCTACTTGCATATGAAAATTGGTTAGCATAACTTAAATATAGAGGAAGCTAATCAAATTTTAAATCTGTGAGCGTCTTTTGGCACCCCCTGCACACACACACACACACACACACACACACACACACACACACACATATATATATATATATATATTTCGTGGTTCGTGGTTCGTGGTTATATATATATTGCTCTATTCTTAAATATTGAGCTTTTCCTTTTTGGCTAGGATCTCCTTGATAGTATTACTTCAAATAATATCTATCAGCATTTTTCATCTGAATTCTATCAGCGTTTATCTCGCTTATATATATATATATATATATATATATATATATATATATATATATATATATATATATATATATACTAGCTGTACCCTGGCACGCGTTTCTGTGGCTTAATTTGGTGTAATGGAAAATTATAATAAAAAGAGAAAATGCATGTTTCTTATATTCTTAGTACAACAATCCACTCCAAAAAGTAAAAAAAAAAGGCGAAAATGAAAAAAAAAATGGTACTCTTGCAGAATTGGATCGGATGCTCGGGAGTTACCGTCAATCATGGATAGGGCTCGACCAACATTCAGTGGATTAAGTCGAAAGTTACTAAAACGTTTAAACACTAAATAGTTTTCTTTTTATTGTATTAAAAAATGTGAGTTTTTAATTAACATTTGGTTAAGGGGGCGGGTTACTATACACAGATTCGAAAAAGTTGTGCAAACACGAATAAATGAAAGCAAAGGTAAGGTAAATTATGTTTCTGTCTAGCTGGATTATTTTTTAGTGTTTTTATTTAATGTAAAATGTTTAATCGGCTCAAAAAAACTCAGTGTTTTTCTATGTATTTGAAAATGACGAATGGTCGCGGACTCTTGAATACGTTAAGTTTGGGAAAATCAGTTAAAAACTATACAAAACAGTGTCAGACACCTACTGATTATATGTTATTGTGACATAGGCTGACATATTCGGTGGGTTTCTGATAGTATTTTGTATAGTTTTTTTAGTTTTAAATCATTTTCTCAAACTTAACAGCATATACAGTGTCCGTCACCCATTGTATTTTTCAAATACACTGGTAAACACTGCTTTTCGAGCCGACTAAACGTTATAGTAAATAAAACGGGTGTGTATTAATAAACACAGAAACGAAAAAGTTGTTGAAAAATAAATATAACAAAAAAATGTTATCAAAGGCAAGATAAGTTACTTTTCTACCTAACTGGATAAAATTTTAATGTTTTTATTTAGGGTAAAATATTTAATCGGTTCGAAAACATGTAGTGTTTATCTGTATATTTGAAAAATAAAAATGGCCGCAAACTGTGTTGAACACGTTAGTTTGGGAAAATGAGTTAAAACTAAAAAGCCATACAACATACTGTCAGGAACTCACGCAATATATGTAACCATGATATAGGCAGACATGTATTCGGTGGTTTTTAACAGTATTTTTTATATTTTTTTAGTTTTAACTCATTTTCCCAAACCGAATGTGATTAACACAGTCTGCCACCATTTGTAATTTTCAAATATATCGGTAAACGCTGTGTTTTTCGAGCCGAATAAACATTTTACTTAAAAAAAAAAAATATCCATTTGTAAATTAAGTAACATATCTTGCCTTTGATAATATTTGTTATACATTTTTAAAAAAACTTTTTCGAATCTACAGGGTGGTCAAAAAGTCAGGTAACATGTTAAAGGTAGAAAAAACAATATGATCCATTGTAATCTCTTTTCGTTTAATATTATTTGTTTAAATATTCGAGTGTAATATATAAACTTACCGCTCCTGATTTCTGGCTTTGGGGCTATGTAAAGGATAGCGTTTATGGCAAGAAGCCTGATACAATAGCGTCTTTAAAGTTATTTATTGAAGAGGAGATTGCGCGGATATCAGCTGACATGATTACACGTGTTACACAATCAGTGGTTAATCGCTTCCAGCGATTGATAGAGAGAAATGGACGACAATTAACAAAATAAACATATTTCATGTTTGTTTCATTTTATATTTCAATGTATGGTACTTAAATATACGTGTATTGCTAATATCGTTTTTCTTTAAAATGTAACCTGACTTTTGGACCACCCTGTATATGTACAGGAGTGCAAACCCAATAAAGACACTAAATATTATCCAATTAGGTAGAAAAGTAACTTATCTTGCCTTTGAAAATATTTACTTGTTATATATTTGTTTTTGTTGACAACTTTTTCAAGTCTTTGTGCAAGTACAAACCTAAAGGTGTATTTTTCTGTCTAATTTTATTTTTAGTATTTAAATTTCACGATATCTTTTTGGGGGAGGGTAATTTTTTTACATTAGTTCCCCCTCCACAATTTTCGACTATGTTGAATAAGAAAATCTCATTTAAAATTTGCAGAGGCAATTAGTTTTCGAGATATAAAGACCTGTACTATGCACTATAATTCACTGACAGGCATGAATAAACACTCCATACCTCCCCATATTAAGAACGGCTTTCGGAATAAACAACACCCATGCCTAACCACGCCTTTTAACCTTTTACCTGTCTTTCCTCTTTTAAAGACTGCTTTTAGAATAAATACCACCATTCTCCCCATGTTAAGAACGGCTTTCAGAATAAACACCCCCAACCTACTCATGTTAAAATTTGTGGAGGTGAACCTAATGTGAAAATTTACCTTGTGTTTTTTTAATACATTGTTAGTTGAAAGAACAGAATAGTGACAAAAAACTATCCCCTCACCTTGGTAAGAATAGCAAAAAATAATAATAATGGTTTTCTTGGTAGAAACTTTTTCTGTATTTCACCTAACAATTTCTGGTACTAATGAACTTACTGATCCGCGCTATTCTTTAAATCATATTTCCAAGTTTAATTAAAGTTTTATGATATGTTTTTTTTTATTCAACTGTAAGGTTAAAATACAGATTAGGTACAAGACACTCACCTCTTCCCATGTTAAGAATGGCTTTTTAAAATAATAACGTTATTATTTCAGCACGGATCACTCTCTACATGAGTACCTAATATTTTTTCATCCATTCTTACCATAGAGAGGGGATTGTGTTTTGTAACTATTTTTGTGCGTTTAACCAACACTTTATTATTAAAAAAAGATATTGTGAAATTAAAAAAAATAAAAAGATATTGTGAAAGGTGTATTTAACTTGAAAAAAAAACAAACAAACAAACAATGAAAACAGCGCGTTCAACATTGTAGCCGAGGCTTATTTGGCAATAAGGTCACGTTAGTCGATTAATGGGTGCTAATGCACTTACTGATCCGCGCTATTTCTTTTAAAGCGTATTTCCAAGTTTAATTAACGTTTTATGTTTTTGGTATTTTTTTAGATTAGGTCCACCTCCACAATTTTCTTTTAAATGACAATTTTTAAAGGTTTCCCACTGCTGACTACGGAAATCGCATTGAAATTTTGCAGAAATAAGTAGTTATCGAGATATAAATAATTGTTTTATGCATTGTATTCTTTGGCGGTCATCTTTATTACGCGCGTAGATTTGTTTATAACGCGCGAAAGCGTGTAAAAAAGATGGCCGCCAGAGATTGCAATGCATTATACCACTTTTATATGTCGATAACTACTGATTTCCGCAAATTATCAGTGCGATTTCCCTATTCAGCATAGTCGAAAACTTCTAAAGGTCGTCATTTAAAAGAAAATTGTGGAGGTTGACCTAATCTAAAAAATTACCGTTTTTCAATTCAATTATAAGGTGAAAATACAGAATAGGTACAAAACACCCTCTTCTCCCCATGTTTAGAATGGCTTTTTACATAATAACGTTATGATTTCAGCACGAATCAATAAGTGCACGAGTATCCAATTCCTTTAATAAAGAAAAAGCATTCATATTTTCTTATATAAAAACAACTTCTGTAAAAAAAAGAAAATACGTGTACTTTCAATTTTTGTTAAAAAAGGTTATCTTTCAAAAAACCCCAAAAAATACGGTAAAAAAGCAAACAACGAAACATTAAACGGTATTCATGCAGAGTGTTCCGTGCTGAAATAATAACGTTATTATTTAAAAAGCAATTCTTAACAAGGGGAGGGGAGGGGGTTGTGTACCTATTCTGTACTTTAACCTTACAATTGAATAAAAAACATATCATAAAACTTTAATTAAACGTGGAAATACGATTTAAAAAATAGCGCGGATCACTCTCTGCATTATCACTGAAAGTACAGAATAGTTAGAAAACATCCTCCCTCCCTATGTTAAGAATGGCCTTCTAAATGTTAATGCTTCAGTACTGTTCCTTGTCTGCTTAAGTTTAACTTTTGTTTATTAAATTGTTAGGTGAAATTCCAGAATGGTTACAAAACACCCCTATTCCCATGTTAAGGATAGCTTTCTAAATAATAACGTCATTATTTCAGCAGGGTAGCTTTTCTGCATGAGTACCATGTTTTGTTTTTAAATTGTTAGGTGAAAGGACAGAACAGTTACAAAACCCCGTCGCCATATTAAGAATGTCTTTCTAAATAACATTATTTCAGCGCGGTATTTTCTATGCATACGTACTATCTATTTTTGTTTATTAAATTGTAAGGTGAACGTATAGAATAGTTACAAAACGCCTGTCACCTGTTAAGAATGGCTTTCTAAATAACGTTATAATTTTAGCAAGGTACTTTCTATCCATGTTTTGTTTACTAAATTGTTAGATAAAAGTACGGTACTCATGCAGAGAGTGATCCGTGCTAAAATAATAACGGTGTTATTTAAAAAGCCATTCTTAACATTGTACCTAATCTGTACAATTGAATAAAAAGAACAACATTGTACCTAATCTGTACAATTGAATAAAAAGAACATATAATAAAAGTTTAATTAAACGTGGAAATACGATTTAAAAAATAGCGCGGACGAGTCTCTGCATCAGCACCAAATATCATTTTAGCACGTTACCAATCCGTAAAATTTCTGCGAAATAAACATGTATTTTTACCAAAAAAATTATAGTGTTAATAATAAAAATGTTCATATTTTCTTACATCGAAAAAAAAAAAAAAAAAAAAAAAACAAAAAAACGACTTCGACTCAAAAAGCAAGCGACAAACTTTTTTTTTGCCTGATATAATAAAGAAAAAATGTTTAAATTAAAAAATTGGAAGATAAACAAATTAATTATGTTTTTTTTTTATTTTCACTTATCGAGTAAATAGAAAATGAAATCTTTAAATTTGTTTCGTCAAATCGTGGTGTGTGATCGAACCGGAAGTTCAGTTCTACAAACAAAACAGGTTCGCATTAACGGTTTACGAAAAATATATTTATTTTATTTAATATTTTAATAATTGGCGATGTAAATTTATTTTAATAACATAATAAAATCCCTCGACTCTAAAGATGGGTTGTCTGAAAATTTCAAATAAATTGGTAATGTAGAAATATGGTTGTATCAACTTTGAACGAACCAAGAATTACATTCATATATATATATATATATATATATATATATATATATATATATATATATATATATATATATATATATATGCCGATTCATGTATGTTCTTATTATATCATATATATATATATATATATATATATATATATATATATGTGTGTGTGTGTGTGAACAAATGATTAATAAAACATGTTAAAAGACATCTTGAAAAAGAGTCTAAAACATATTTAATTTTAAAAAAGGAAGCACAAGATAAGTGGATCGTATAAGTGGATCCTCCACTTATCTTGTGCTTCTTTTTTTTAAATTAAATATGTTTTTAACTCTTTTTCAATGTGTCTTTTAACATGGTTTATTAATCATTTGTTAATATTATAAGCTCTATTTCCCTTTCGGTTTTATTGAGCTTTTACATCTGGTTCAGATTACTTTACTTGTAAATATTAACTCTTTAATATTTATAATTATATATATATATATATAATATATATGTATATATATATATATATATATATACATATATATATAGCCTTATTCACTCAAGTTGTATTTAATGTATATTTTATATATAATTAGCACACGATTCACTTCTAAAATTTATGAACAAATTTTAGGAGTTGTAATCAGGACTTTATAACAGTTTATTTAGTTTTATGTAAACACGTCGGAAAGGCGGTGAAACACATTCATAATACTTCGAACTTGTGTGCAAATCTAACTATATTTTTTAAATTTTACATAAACAAATAAATAATCTTAAAATTTCAGTTTCCTTCGATCATCCAAATTATGTTCCTCCCTTAATAGGTAGAAACATAATACGAGCACAAGATCTAATTTGAGAAGTTTGATATTTAAAATCTGCATTAAATTTCATCAAGAGATATTGGACACAATTCAGGTAAATTCTCTTAATTTCACTCTCATTTAAACCTCTCCAATCCTAATCTAATCCGTTAGACATTTTCTAGAATGACGTTTCCTATTGATTTAGAGAGTATGATAGACATGAGGTTTAGTATAATAACATATTGATTATTATCTTTGGGATGGAAAATTAGGAGACGAATAAAACTCTTCCTTGTTGGAAAATCTGAAGCTTGGAATTGAATGAAAATTAGTGTAATGTACTTAATTTACTATGTAAAATGAATATTATTCTTTTCACTTTATACTCGAATATAATTAGACGCAGCTGAAATGGTATAAAAGTTAGGGTTTTATAAATATGGTTTAAATTTTCTTGAAATCTGATATAGGTGTTTAAAGTTTAAAGGAGACACAATCCCAGTAGCTGTGGATAGAGGAAGCATGAAGATATTCGGACTATCTGGAGCAACATATAGATCTAGGAAAACTTATCTTGTGTACTTGGAGCCTAAATGTAAGCAAAACATATTAAATTTAAAATTAAAAAGGGCGTATTTTTCGCTTGTCAGGTTTGAATACAGTAAAAATTTGAGGAAATCTGCATTGTTTTCCTTGGTAATCTTTAATTAATGATAAAATTTAACATTTTATACAGATTTTATAAAGTAGATTTACGTAGAGAACACACAAACATTACTCGCACTCATAAACATTGCATAAATACATACATAGAGATTTATATATATATATATATACATATATATATGCATATATACGCATATATATATATACATATATAATTCAAAATGGCGTAATATAAGCATATTATAATTTATTTACATCTTCTCTTCCAATTTTCGGATTTTAATGCATTTATTTCCTTTTGATGGATTGATTGTTGCTATTTCTTATGATGAGTAAGGGGCAAGATTAATTCACTAATTGATATATTAATTATGTGATGAATGTTGTGCTATGAAATAGATACTATCCCGAATTGTAAATGTCAACTGAATTAATGGAATAAACTGTAAGAAGCTCAACATCATGAACTTTGGAATATAGTCTTTTTTCATTCATTCACTATATATATATATATATATATATATATATATATATATATATATATATTATTTTAGTCGAAGTTCACAGAAATCAAGGGGCCTACGACCTGGGGCTAACACTTGAAGTCTATATGAGATACATAGATATTCGAATGTTCCATAAAAGTTCTTTATCTCTCAAGCACTGAGTTAGTGAAGAAATTGAGAACATAATTTCCCTCTCCCCAATTAAGCATTTTTATATGCTGTAGTATATCTTTCAAATAGGTCGCATGGTCTTACTGGATTCCAGGACAAGAATTTATCCAGTCTGGTGGAGTATCCAGCTTCGTGCTCTTACTTGAGATAATATCACTTGGAGAAGATGCACCATTCCTCGGAAAAGCTGTGGGGTAGCCATAGTGAGGAGATGTTATGTGGGCTGCGAATACTATGTGATTTTGAATATATGGTCAGGGTTTACTTCTATGGAAAAAGTATCCTTATGTCAGATTATTCTGACAAACCCGTGTAAAGAGAGACCTTAGACACTCGAGGATAGTGTATAGTAGGCTTTCAAGTTCTCTCCTCTAGTAGGCATTCAAGGTCTCTCCTATATATATATATATATATATATATATATATATGCATATATTTGTGTGTGTTTATATATATATATATACATATATATACATATATATGCATATATATGTATATATATATAAGGAGAGGGGAAAACAGAGATAGATAGACAGATAGATAGATAAGTAGAAAGATATAAACACTGAATATCAATGCATGAAACTAGGGAAATAAAATACCTGACAGTTTTTTTTTTCGAAACATTCAGTCGATCCTGAAGTAAACAGGCTTCACACAAATTGTTTTTATCTGTAACTTCTGATATCGAATGGCATTAGAAATGTAAATAATGTGTAATGGTGAATGAGTTGTCGACACAGATATATTTCCAGATTCAGAAAACATGTTATTCAGCTTCAGTTTGGTGTTTTAGAGTTGTGCCTATCGATTACACAGTTATATTTCTAACATACTTCTACAAAGAGATGCACTAACACCTACATCCTTTATAAACGACAAAAAAACATTCAGAGAAGTAACTGATGTATCAGTGAAAATGCACGTGCCAATAAAATATAAGCTAGTAAACTATTAACGCATCGACTAAAAACATTCAGATGTAAATGTCCTAAAATAGTATCTCAAATTATTTATCACAATTAGTGTAAGTATTTTTTAATTAATCTCGAAAACTTGATTGAAATTTAGAAGGAAGCATTATAATAAATTATAAACATACACGAACAACAAACAAAAATTGTTGTGAAAGTGTAAATGTCATTAATGCTTTTGTTAATTAAATAACAAATCCAATCATATCTATATGAATATATATTATTATTATTTTACGTATCTGAATTTTTTAACTCTTTATTTTTAGTATTTATTACGACAGTGATCGACACGTAAGAAGTCTAGGTTATAAGTTTTTAAAATATATATTGGAATTAAGCTTTGTGTTTTTTTTTTCTTTTCGGTATACTGTGTTTGCTAGTCAGCCGATCAGATTCTTTGATATTCACCCAGCCATTTATCGTAGACAAAGGGTGCGCGTTTATCAGGAAAGCGTCTAATTGGCCTCTCGCTCGCCTGTTTCTTTGTTCTTTACGGTGATGTGTTGTCCTTTTATTTGTATTAAGAATTTATCTAGTTTTAATCCGGGGGTTTCTCATTACAGTAATGTATCTTAGTACATTTATAAATGCAGTTGTTTATTCATAAATGATTATTATAATTATAATTATCATTTTGTTACGATTGCTATTATTATTTATTAATGTTTTCTGTGAGTTGTTGTCCTAATGGAAATGTTATTATCCTGTATGTATACGCTTGCCTTTTTATTCCTGTAGTTTAATAAATTTTTAGGTTCTTTTCAATTGAGTATGGCTAAATTTGTAAAAGACCTAGTCTACAAATGGTTGTCCAAGTCTCTAGGTCTTCGAGTTCGCCGTTCTATATCCACTTTATTATCTGTGCTATGCTGTGTTATCCTTCACGTTCTTAGTTTGTGATTGTACTTCTGTTCGTAATATCTGCTTTTAACACCCTATGACGTAATTCCTGCGTAATATAATTTTGCTATCCGGGCTGTAAGAAATATTGTAGCCTGATAAGCGATAATCTTGGTAAGGTATTCATTTTATAACAGGCAGTTACAAGACAATATTTACCTGATAATAATACAAGAAGATAAATGTATTATTTTAACAATAATAAGAAAAATATATAAAATTATAAACAAGCACACTTTACATATTCACTAATATCTAAAGAATTGAATGTGAAAAGCATCAAGATTGAAAGTAGGTCAATTCTAAACGCAAAGAAACAAGTAAATCATCCCTGACAAATAGAAAAAATAATAGAATTAAAGGTCTAGTGACCTTTTGCCTGACAAACGCACACCCACTTGCTATTATTAATGAGTGTGTGAATAACAAGGAACCTGATTGGCTGATAAGCACATCGAGTAATTAAGGAATAAACATAAACGCGAAGTGAGGTCTGTTACATGCAATAGACTAACGAATCGAAAAAATTCTTTGTCATATATATTTTTAAAAGATACTATATATTTGTGTGTGTGCTCCCCTCGGATGTGTTCAGCTTTTTTCGTATAAAAGCGAAACTAATCTGAGGTGAAGGCCTTGTTTCCGACTTTCATACCGGTAACGTCCAGAAAGTAATAAAGCTTTTGATCAATGCGCGAGAAACCCCTTATATCAGACAATTGCTATTCAATTTGGACAATCCCCTTTTTATGGGGATTTCTGGAAACTAAACCAGTAAAAGTTGCGTAAAAAAAAACTAAAAATAGCGTTGTAGTAAAAGTTAACTGCGGAATGTTTGTTTCATTTAATTCGCGCACCTGTCAATTCAGTTTAAATACTTAAATAAATTCAAACGTCTTTCTGTTACGCGCTCTTGCTGATCGAGCCGGTAACGTGTCAGGTTTTGTTCAAACTTCGCCCCCAAGGCTACTATTTCTGTCCTACATTCCTATACAACTTTTTTTGTATCTACTCCCAAAACACACGCCTACAAACACCCGGGCAACGCCGGGCACCCCTGCTAGTTTTATATATATATATATATATATATATATATATATATATATATATATATATATATATATATATATAGCGTATATTCTAACCCCACTTAGAGGAACTACTAGCATTTTACACATAAAAACTATTAATATATAAAACAAAACTAGGAACAGCTGTATAATATACTTATAAGCCCGTCATATTTTTTTATTAATATATAAGTGTCCTTTCAACTTTCCAATCGAATTTTTAACTGAGATGACTTGTGTTTAGCCGTACAAAAATTTTTACGCGCAAACTTTCCGACTCCATATGGTCTATTTCCTTAATAAAGTATGAGTTTGATGTTTTTAGAATTCTTTAAACGTGGTTTCTTAAAATTTTAAATTACACTTAAAGCAGAACGATATATTAACCACATTTTCATTTTTATCGGCCTAAAAACACACAAAGAGGAAATATTTAAAATTATTTTTTTAAAAAATTGCCTCTTTATATGCGTTTGTTCGTATGCTATTTGAAATGTTATATAAATAATCTAAAACTGTCAATGTTTGGCATAGAAAGAGAGCGGATAAAAATACCGCTTTTCCAAGTTAAGTATATGTTTTTAAATAATAATGTCACTATGTGGAAAACCATTTTTAACACGAGGATGACTTTATAGCTAGGTAGGTATAAATTAATAATTATTTTTCTAATAATAATTATCCAGCCCCTTTAAAATACTTATGGATATTTATTGTCTGCGAAAGTATAACTAAGTCACTCAATTTGCGTAAATGCAAAGTTCACGACTTCCGCACCTGCGAACACTCCAGGTTTGAATTGTATTCTTTTAAATTCGGCGTTTAGTTGTTCTTAATTCCTTTCATTACCATGGCAGTTGTGTGATAACCCGAGCGTTGAGGTTCAAGAAATGATGCCAAAGATGGCTTCGCGTCTGCGCTTGAATCTCATCCCAAGCAAAAATTGTTACCTACACTAATGATTGCATAATAATAATTATTCGTTTATACCTCCCGACATCAGTGTTTCATGCTTACGCAATTGGAATCGGAAAAAAAAGTTTACTTTAATTGTGGAGTCCAAAAACGATTTCATAAAAAAAACATGTTGAATATTCTTTTCCATTGTTTGTACTAAAGATACAATGATGGGTATTTATCATTTTCAATCTACCAGTGATATAATAATAAAACAGTAAAACAACGATATAAATTAATTTTACTTGTGCCAAAAAAGATAAAGTGGCGTTTACATTGTGCATCTTTATGAAAAAACATTAAAAAGAACATCTTGCATTAATTAGTAGACTTCGAAGTACCTCTAGGCTGGACATATTTTGGCGCCCGCGTTTCTTTGATTTCGGATTTTCCTGTCCGTTTAGTAGTGTTTATTTGACATGCAAGCAAGTTCTCAACATTCAAATAAAAGCTACGATTTCAAATCGAGTAATTAACTATTCATGATTTAAACTGAACTAATTTTATCTGTTATATTCATATTCCTTCCAGTGATAAGACGAAAATACACAGATGAAGACTAAACATTCGTCAACAAACAAAAATATAAATGTATTTTAAAATATTTTAAAGGAATTTAAAAGATATTTTACTAAGATTTTTCCTTATATTTAGTCTCGTATTTAAACTTATATTTTCATGTAAATATAGAAGTTACTATTTACAATGCCTCACTACGGGACAGAGTTAGACACCGGAGTCGTTTTTTAACGTGGAGAAAAGGAACAAAAATAAAAATTGTCTCAGTCGTGAAGGATTTCTCCTCCACTGACAGAGAACAAGAAATTAAAGTGCAGCATCTGAAGAACAGATGGTGTTTATTTGCTCCCCCACCGAGCAAATTAGGCACAAGGCCGATTTTAATGTATGGAGTGAAGGGGAAATGGGGACCAACTCCCCGGGGAGTAGGGGAGTTGGATAGTAACAATTGGTATGAAGGGTTGCCCCTACATTTACCAAGGTCTTATATGTGGGGTCACCCCCACATCTGGTCTTTGCTAGTCATAGCTTGCAGCATCTGAAGAACAGATGGTATTTATTTGCTCCCCCACCGAGCAAATTAGGCACATGGCCGATTTTTAATGTTAGGAGTGAAGGGGAAATGGGGGCCAACTCCCCGGGGAGTAGGGGAGCTGGATAGTGACAATTGGTATGAAGGGTTGCCCCTACATTGACCAAGGTCTTATATGTGGGGTTGCCCCCACATATGGTCTTTGCTTGCAGTATCTGTCGGAACAGGTACTACACTTTGATCTTGTCCATAAGGCCAAGTCATTACCCTTAAAGCAGAGATATATAAATATAGAAGTTAAATGGATTCTTGTAATATATAAAAATTATTCTTCGTTTATTAGTAGAATTATGTGAAAGTCATGATAAATCCATCTAACACAAGTTGGATTCTATGTTTTTCTGGCTATTACGTATGGATACCCTGATACATTTGTCGAGAACGAAAACTTATTTTAAAATTTAGAGTTTCACACATAAATTTAACGTAAAAACACTTAAGTTCTCAGTTATTTTAATGTTTTCAGGCTGTTTTCTCGGCGTTTATATGGAGGTGATAATATTACCATTTTAAAATGATTGTGTGATTGTATGATAATTTCAGTCAGACTTGGGATTAGTAGAAAAAAATTATTTAAAGAAAAAACTGATCACTCAGTCAAAATCCTTAAATAATTATATTCGTTTTTTTTTTCTGTCAAGTGTCTTTCGAATGTCCACACACACATATAAACGTCTAACAAGTAGAAACTCTAAGTTACGTTTGTTATTAATTATGTGTCATTCGATTTACTTATCTTCTCAATGGGTCAGATTTAAACACAAGGTTGGTTTATAATGTACGGAATCCAGCTTTCAAAGAACGGGACATTCTAAATTGAGCTAAAAATAAAAATTCCATCACTCTAGAAAGATTCTTGTCCATTGACTGAGACCAGAAAAATAAAGTGTAGTATAAGAACAGATACTACTGTTTGAATTGTTTGTTTGCTAATATATATATATATATATATATATATATATATATATATATATATATATATATATATAATCCAAAATGTGTGTATGTATGTATGTATGTTCGCTTTTGGTGTATGTCTGCAAAAGGCTTTTTTTCCGGCGGGTCCTCGAGGCCGTCGCTCATTCTTAAAACTTTTTATATCACGTCGAAATCATAATATCTACGAGTTAAAAACGGGGTAAACCTGTCTATTTAATTTGCCCGACTTTGAAAAGCTGATTATTTCACATTTTTGGATCACCTCGTGTGGATTCTGCTTTTTTTTTATAATAAAAGCGAAAGTACTTCGGAGTTGGCATCATTGTTCCGGTCGCGATTTGTTCCGGTCGCGATCTCCTGGAACGTCCAAAAATGCGGAGCTTCTCCATCAGCCAATTGCTATTCAATTTTGGAAATCCCCTTTAAGTTGAAAGATGGTCCCTCCTTCCACCATCGTCGTGTTAAAGCCAAAACTGCCCCACCTTGAAACAAAGTAAACAAACTCAAAAGACTGCCCCGCAGTAAATAAAAAATTGACACATCATCGTAACGCTCCCGAGATGACCTCATAAAGCGGTCACCTGTCAATCAAACCTCTTTGACTTGACCCACTTTTTAACACTCAACTTAACACGTTATCATTGACTCTCCTGTTGTGGCCGAGATGGTAAGGTGTCTGGCTTTTTTTTCTCTTTCGTTTCCACCGTCGCGTCCGGGGTTCAATCTTAACTTCCTACAATAATTTTTTTTATATCCCAAATCACCCGACCAACGTTGTTTTATTTTTACAGAAACACCCGGGCAACGCCAGGGATCCCTGCTAGTATAATATAGAAGAAGGTCATCAAAAGTGTGGGAAAGTTTAGATCGGAATAGGAATCGGTAATTGTATTGGAATTGGAAATATCAAATTAAGTCCGTAATTGTATCGGAATCGGTAAAAACTGGAATAGCCCCACCACTAATACATAATATATGTATATATATATATATATATATATATATATATATATATATATATATATATATATATATATATATATATTAGGTGAAATTGTATGTCTTCCTTACTATCAAGTTTTTAACAGTTGTTTTCTGTTGTTTTAATTCCCCCCCAAACTCTCACCACCTCTCTGCTACTACCACTTTTTATTAATACCCCTCTTCACCCGAACTGCCTACGGGGATTCCTTACTACATCAGCTATCGACACCCGGGTAACGCCGGCTACACCGGCTGGTCTATTATTTAAAAGTGTGTGTGTTTGTATGTCTGCTAAAAACTTTCGAAAGATGTGAGAAAATTGGAACCATTTTAAAGCTCGATATATCGGACGACCAATATCGTAATATTGGCTAAAAACTTTAATTCTTCAACCGTCAAGTAAGCTGTCTTTTACAAGGAGAGATAATTTTTTTCTTTGACATTTTGTAAGTAATTTAAACCTCGCGTCAACGCACATAACACATCATTTCGACCTCCTGTTACGTTACAATCGCCGACGGCGCATCGATAAGAACGTTTGTTTTAGTAGCGTCCTTTTCCTCCAGTGCGTTACGAGTTTGAGCCTGCCTACTACTCCTAATATTTTTTTTGCGTTCGCAATTTTGCTTCTTTTTTTCTTTTGCTCAACTAACACTCTTACATACACCTCCACACACCGGCTAGTTTATGTTTTGACCCACGCGACCAAACCTGATAGAATTGGTATCGTTTTAAAGCGCAATCTCTCGACAGAGTAATATCCAAAGATTGGCCAAGAATATTTATTCTTTCACTGTCAACTGGGCCGTTTTCCAGAAGTAGGGATAATTTTTTCATCGACATTTTTGTCATCATACGCCTTGCAATGACTAGCCTTATATCGAAACCTGCCGACGCCGTTTTCACAGTGGGCGTAAGTTCTAAACGGCTTGCTGTTTTCACTTTCTTATCCTTCTTCGCCTTACAGGTTCGAGCCGGCCTACTACTTTTTTTTTGCGCTCGCACTGATATTCGATTCTATTTTCAGTTTTTTTAGATGATGGGTAATCAAAAAAATAAAATATTTAAGGGCTCCTTTGCTCATTACCCTTACCGTAAATCTCTCCACACCCGTGCAAGACTGGGTATCCATGCTCTTTTTTGTTGTTGTCGCTTACAAAATTTGGCTTTCGGTTTCCATTCTGACTAATAGCACCCAAAGAATGTCACTCTCTGCCTCGTTGTCATATTTTCTTTTTAATTAAAAGTGGATTTTACGATCAGGCAATCCCCTCCTTTCCAATTTTTTTTTTTATTTTACGACCAGACAACACCAGGCACCCCTCAGTAGTATATATATATATATATATATATATATATATATATATATATATATATATATATATATATTAAATAAATAAAATTGTGATTCAATGAATTTCAAAAAACTCTCATTGAAATTAAATGAAGTGGTTGAGTTTCATATCAAAGATGTTTTATTATTTTAAGCAAGACAAAGACTATTATAGAAAATTAATCCCCTTAACCTATAGGGTTTCGATGATTACCATGTCATCAGAGGAGAGAAAATATTAGCAAATACTTATAAAGGTAGGCACCCTGTTTGCTAACGTCAGTGAGACATGGAAAGTCAAAGACAAAATAATAAATTTATCAGAAGTCCTGTAGCAGGAGTATATATATATATATATATATATATATATATATATATATATATATATATATATATATATATATATATATATATATATATATATGTATATATATATATATATATATATATATGTGTGTGTGTGTCATATATATATATATATATATATATATATATATATATAACTTCTATTATTACTTTGTGTGCTAATAGACAATGTGTATTATTATAGTGTTTTGGGAAAAATATGATAAATGGTTGTCTCAGAAAAAAGCGGGATGAAGATTTATTTATTATATGCTCATGAAGGATAATTTGCTAGATCTATGTCTATACTGTTGACTTTGATGAAAAGCTTTTCTTTTCCTATTCCGTTTGTGTAAACATAAATTTAATAATCGCATTTTCCTTTCTAATTTTACTATATAATTTAATTCTATTTTATTATAATTTAATTCCTGTGTTCTTGATCGCATACTTTAATGAATTCGGATAATCTAATTGAAACTACGAAATAGACATCGGGTTATTTATCATGAAACGCTTATAAAAACTACCAAAAATATTTTAATTTACTATTCCAAAACTTCTAATTCATTGTTAAGACATAGGAGATTATAAATTATCGAGTGGATTACACATGAAGTAGGGAAGGAAGTACACAAAATCACACACACATGTATTTATTTTTCAGACACAGGAAAAAACAGGCACACACACACACACACACATACACACATATATATATATATATATATAATCTCCTCTTAATTCCTCCCTTGGAATTTCCAACATATATATATGTGTGTGTGTGTGTGCGCGCACGCGCGTTTGTGTGTGTGTGTGTGGGTGTGTGTGTGTGGGTGTGTTACTAGGGACCGCCAGCCACAGGTAAAAACAGAAACAACAATAAAACAAAAACAAAAACATTACTCACTGTCCACATAATAATAAAAGAGAAAATGCATTTCCACTGTTTAAATGTTCGGAAGAGAAATAAACATTTACTCTTTTTTCTCGTGTATCTAATTTCCTTTTTTTAAATAAATAGTAATAAGACAAATTTAAAATATGAGATCACAGTTATGAAGAAATGAAGTAGATCAATCTCAGATCACTCTTCCATTAACGGATGTTTGCTTTTCAATTAAACACAAAACAACACAAACCGAGATCAGTTTTTTGTCCTTAAAAATGCATTTTCAACAATTATTATTTCTTCTTTTTCATTTGTTTCCATGAACATATTGTTTTTACAGTTTTATTAACATATATATATATATATATATATATATATATATATATATATATATATATATATTTCAATTCCATGGACATATATGTTTTTTATTCATATGTCCTGAACCGGGAAAGGGAGGCATGATAACTGTGATCATAGACAATAACAGTTCCTCAATTATTTTAATAAACATCTGGTAAATAACACTTGAAATTGCACGCATGCTTCTGACCGACTCAGTTTCCGATAATTTTTTAACAATTTTTTTCTCATTAAAACACACTCTATTTGGAACAGAAACCTGCTACTATAACTGCCATGTGTCATTTACTCTCTAATCTAAACGGGGAAATGTTTTCGATTTACCGGAGCTGGACGACTTACAGAAAATAAATTACATCCATCCCAAGCATTTTATTTTCTCTTATTTTGTTTTGTTTTTTTTGTTAATTTTCTTGGCATCAGTACTATCCTTATGTATCATAGTGTTGACTCTTAATTCTATCAAAAAGATGTGACAGTGTCCCAAATGAAGTTTTTCTTACTGGCCTCTGCCATATAGATTTCGCATTCCTCGATTAACGCTGCCCGAAGGTGTTCAGCATTCGCGTTTGTAACAGAGCCCGTAAACTGGTATTTTATTCTTTAGGCTGTCAAAAACGTAACAAACGAGTTTGAAACTTAAATAAATACTTTATTTTTGATGATATGTTTGTGGAATTTTAACACTATCTTTCTAAAAGATTGTGAAGAAAACACAAATTTAAACAATATTTATTTATGAAAAATAATGTATTTTAAATGTTGCCCATTTTCAGCTTCGTATATTGTCTTTCGCTATGGCAATGTCAAATGACCATCACATTCTCCAAATTAACTCGCCCCAACTTTTTGTGAGGATATCTTAAAGAGGAGAGTCTTTATTAACAAGCCACGAACCTTGCAAGGAAAACATGGAGTAAAATCGCAATCCAGAGATGCTGCAATTTGTCATTAATAATGTTTTGAAAAAAGTACAAATATGCGAAGCTGAAAATAGGCAACATTTAAAAGACATTATTTTTCATAAATAAAGATTTTTAAGTTTTTACTTTTATTTTAACTTTGATACTGTCTAATTTATATTGTGTTAAGATTACATAAGGATATGATCAAAAATAAAGAATCTATAAGATCCAGCACACTTCAAAGTTTCCTCTATTCACATGTGTGTTTTTTTAATTCAGCAGACTAGAATCCCAATCTTCACTCTATGGTTTTTGTTTTGTTTTGTTTAGTGAATCATCTCTCATCTTTTTCCTGGCCTTTCTAATGTTATCCCAACTAAAGTGACGGTATACTGCATTTCTTGTAAACCGATGCCATGCTGTTCATAAATATAATACACTATCCGAGGACTCAGTATGTCATCTAATGGCAAAGTAACATCTGTGTTATAGAGCAAGTAGTATAGTGAGAACTTTTTTCGTCTCGCTCACATGGAACCTGACAGCTGCCAACATCTGATTGATGTAAATATCCCAGAACTGTTTGTTGCTCCCTATCTTTTTTACTAAAAGCTTATACATCGTTAAGGCAGCAAAAGATTACGGGAAACCACTATTCATATCTATAAATATTATGTGACTCGAAATGTTTTGGGTAGAGCCGTACTTGCATCATCTACGAGTGCTCAGCATTCAAATATGATTCAAAGTATTTCGGCTTAGAATTTATAGCACTTTATAGATAAATTCTACTGTCTGTTTCTACTCGTTATGACTCGTATCCATAGAGCGTAACAGGAGATTCACACAAACATTATCCTTACTCTTCAGGTACTGTATAGTGCAATTATAGGCAACCATGCTTAAAGTTTCTTGCTTCTTATTTTGTATGTGTGAGTTCGGTAAGTATTATTGGAGCCTATGATCCGCATATATAGTGAACGTTGCATTATGCAAGTAATGATTTCATCTGTTAAATCCATAGTTTATCGCATATGATTTCTGCTCTATGGTCGCCCGACTTCTGCGTTTCGCTCCGCTCATGGGATAAAGAGAAAATTGTGTTTTTCCACCTCTTGACCAACCCTCTGAGCGTAGACCATTTGTGAGAAAATTGTATTTTCTACCTCTTGACCATCCTTCTGATCATTTGTGGCAAAATTCTGTTTTTCTACCTCTTGACCATCCCTCTGAACATAAGTCATTTGTGGCAAACATACTCCAATTGAATGAGCGAAAGTCTCTTGTTTTTATCTGGATAAGCCATATTACGATCTCTGTGAGTTTTGATTTCACACATTGGCATGCATAGTCTCATTCAAAACACACGTGCATCCTCGATAGCAGCATGACGTTATACCGATGAAAGCAATCACTTGTCTTAAAGTGGTTTGAACCAAAATTGTTTTTTTTATAAATTTGCTTTAGTCAAGGTTTGGTTGTATATCCGACTCACTAACTTTGTACTACAGATACTAAATATATTTTAGGAACTCACACTTCGTAGTTTTTACCCTAATAATGTTTGCGGTAATTAGGACGTAATCCATTTGCTTTAAAGTATCTACCGTCATATTAGAGAATATCACTATATCATCCAAATACAGTAACGTATATTTGCCTTGCCCTTGTAATACTATGGACATCAATATGTGAAAAACCCCAGGAGTCGCGAGTCCGAACTGCATATGAAATCAACCCCGGTGGCAGATGAACACAGTTTTCTCTTTATCGTTTTTACTCAGTTAAGCCTGCCTGCAATCCAAATATAAATTTAATTCCGATAAGTATTTTGCTGACCTAAGAAATGCATATATATTATTAATAACCGCTGATGCTCGGGCATATTTCTTCATAATTTATTCGATGGAATAAGCAATATATTTGTTCAACAAACATGTGTCTTTAATAAAGCTGACATTTTACTGGCTATTTTTATTTGGACGGGAAAACAGTGGCACGCAACATATATGGGCTTCTTAAACATTCTACGAAAATAATATCTATTATGTTTTAAATAGATAACTAACACAAATAAGATGAATTAATAAGTCTTAATAAATAGTTAGATAGTTAGATAGCATTGTGCTATATAGTTCAACATAAATAATAAAATCACATTGTCAGTGCAATCTTAAATCTATCCTTTCAGGTCAGCACATCTTGCCAGGCAATATTCTTTTCTTGTTCTGTTTCTTTCTAATCTGCTTTTTCTATGCAACCTTTCGCTGACTACTTCAACAATCATCAGACTATTATAATGATATTCGATTTCAACGAAACATTAAATGGAAGGTGTTTCTCATATTCTTGCCAAACGTTGTCAGATTGTCCTTTTTAAAACCAAATGTCTCGAATTTGACCGTTTTTTAAGCAGTTTTGCCTTTAAAAAATTATTAGCGGGTCTTTTTTACAAAGCGTATCGTATGGATTTACTAAGCAAGAAACAAGAATAGTATTATATATATTAATTTATTTTATACAAATATGTGTATATTGGAAAACATATTAAACACATAAGTGATATTGTATCAGCATGTACAGTTCTTAAAGAACGTCTTCAAAGGCAATCGCGAATATAAATGTTTTGCAAAAGAAAAGCGACGCGTTTGTATTCTACGGTTTGTTATTTTGACATTAATTGGCCAGTTATGTGTGACAGATGTATTTACTGATATTTTCAATTATATATATATATATATATATATATATATATATATGTGTGTGTGTGTGTGTGTGTGTGTGTGTGTCTGGGTATGGGTGTGTGCGTTTGTATACATTCATATATGATATACATTATCCCGACACGTACGCCTAATTTTCACATCCTCCTCATGTAGAAGTTTTTCTTTCATGTTGATTATCTGAATATGTCTGTCTTCCAGGCGTGTTTCTTTCTGTGTTTATTTTTTTTAATCCCTTCATGGTCTTCTTCTGCCCGAAGACACATGTCTCGTTTACAAATTGTTAGTTTTCCTGTCACCGATTTTTGTATTTGTCAGTCTGGCAATTAAACGCTGTTCGGCGACGGTAATTACAAGCTGGATAAAGTGAGTGGAAAACGCTATATAATAAGAGACAACAATGTAAGAGTAAATGTAAAAAAAAACAAAAAAAAAAAAACATAAAGGAAACTTTGAAGACAACGCGACGATATGTCGAGCGTAAAAACATCGTATGAAGAAGACGACCAGGCTTTATGAGATCGTTTGTCAGATTGTGCGTTTGTTCTATAGCCTCGTTTGCCCTGAGGATGAAAACAAAGAACGAAGCGAAGATAATAAAATAAGAATGGATATTCTCCGGATTAGTCTATTAAAGTCGTGCTTCTTCTCCTGTAAGCGTTATTTAAAACTTAAGCGAGAAATACTAATAGAGTTTCTCTTTTTTAAGATACAACAACGCCACACGTGTTTTATATTTTGCCTTCACTTACATTATAGATTTTATTTTCTGTATCAATCAACAAAAATTCTACAATTAATAAATAGGTGTGCAATATTCTTTTAACTCTTAAATGCGTAAGATTATTTCTACAATTATATAAAAAGACACTTTGTCTATTTGTGGGTGTATGTGTGTTCGCTCACTATGGAATCGAAAAGGCTAACAGAGTTTTCTGAAATTTATATAAAAGGAGCGTTATGTGCCTGTCAGTGCTCTTAGATATGTTTTTTTTTGGGGGGGGGGGATGTCTTCGATAAGTATCGATAATCGATAATCGATATAATCGGAAGAAAAGGGAGCAGGCGATTTGGGCCAAAGTTTACAACTTACACATCCTAACATCACAAGTGCATTTAAGAAGTTTTATTACAACAAAAGCCCAGAGGTACGACCTATAAAATTAACAGTAGTTCTTTTTATATGACAGGGTCAAATTCAAAATGAATGTTTATGTTTAGAGTATACTTGGAACATAATACTTGACGTTGGCATTTTATACTTTAATTAAAGTCATTAAGTATTATTTTTTTATGAAATCAACAACAGATTCTGGGCAAGGTATTGTGGACTAACACAATGCGGGGAGGAATATGAATCTTCTCCCCGGCGCATAGCGATGATTCCTCAACTAGAGCAGGCCGTCTATCAATTTGATTGAAAAATTAGTGATTGCACCGATTTAGATGTCAATAAAAATATGGCTGTGAAACACACGTTGATCATCATTAAATCCCGTACAACATCGCGTTCCCCTGCTAGTTACATACATGAGACTAATTAATATCACAACTCTGAATATACCATATTAACTACAAAGCACATGCTTAAAAAACATGAAATGTTCTTTGTTAAAAAAATAACGTATTCACTAGTGGCTCATAACTCCTTAAAATGCCACGTACAGAATTTAGAATCAAACAATATTTATACACAAGGCAATGTTATTTACGCTTTATCAGCAATATTCAGATAATTAATTCAATTAAATTGTCCGCATTTATGCAATAAACTATGTCTATGTAATGAAGTAAAGTAAATAAATCTGTAATTCATAATAAGCCTGCTTAGAGAAATTCATATTTTATACTGATGAATCAGTTTTATTTTTATTATCATTTGTCTGTGCTTAAACAACACAGAGACAACCATATATTATTTACGGAATTTCTGAAAGCATATAAGCTTAATTTAAATTTAAATATTGCATTTTACACTGATACACGGATATCTTACAATAACAATGACCTGTACTATTAATGCACGTATGAAAAATGGTATTAATGAAAAGAAAATTATATTAACCAGTTAGAATCATGCTTCCATTTTATCATCCGCTTTTGATGCAGTGCATAACCAAACTATAAGACACACGTATTTATGCCATATTGTAATAATGCGTAATCGTAAATGATATTAAGCAACTCACGTGTGAAATTATGCTATTTAAATACGATCGGTTTTAATTTTTATAAGAATTATTCATGGTGTTATGTGCATACAAGCATACACACACGCACGTACATACACATACATATACATATATATATATACACACATATATATATACATATATATATATAGAGAGAGAGAGAGCGAAAGAGAGAGAGAGAGAAATATTAACGATTTAACCCGTTATATGTAAAAGTATTTTATAAAATCAACAATACGTTATCTTCAGTGAAATGTAAACTATAATATATATAGGGAATATGTCACGACAGGAGACACGTGAAGCTTCTTCCCAGTGCACAGCGATTAGTCTGCAATTAAAGCAGGCAATCAATCGATTTCACTGATTTCTATGACAAAAATATTGGAGAGAAAACATTCCTTGACCATCATTCAATCTCGGGTAATGTCGGGTCTCCCTGAAAAAAAAAAAAAATATATATATATGTATATATACAGGGTGTCCCCTCCCCCCCAAAAACAGATGACATTCAATTGTTTTTCTGAGCATTTTACAGGCAACGAAGAAAAATGGCCAAAGACCCTAGTGTTTTATGTGATGTTTTGAATATAATAAACTAGTTATGACCAAAGTTTCATTTCTTTCGGAAAAACACGAAGAAACGGAGCCTAATTAGAGTTGGGGCCCGTTTTTTGGGGTCACCCTGTACATATATATACGCATATATACATAGATACACAGACACACACGCACGCACACACACGCACAAACACGCACACACACGCACACACACACACATATATATATATATATATATATATATATATATATATATATATATATATATATATATATATATATATATATATATATTACCAGGTAATTACTGTGTGAAGAAGGACAATCAACTCTCGTGGATGTGTAATAAATCGTTCAGTTCAAAATACTGTGTAGAGTTTAGTTTTTACAAGGCCAATCTTAAGAAGACCGGATATTTCATCAGCAGGAAAATAATAAGAATACCATTCAACACGGGAACTATATTCCTAATAATACAAATTAACACATTACACAAGCTTCACCAAGATTTTTAATTATCTCTCTTTGAATATTTTGCATATTTAACAAACCCACCCTGAAACAATCACTTCATTAGGTGCATCTATAGATTAATTAATATTTGAATTATGGTTTGGTGTATATTGTTATTTTGAGATTTGTAAATGGGATTTCGTTTCAAACAGTATAAAATGAAAACATGTAAATACACAGCGATTGAATATAATTATGACAAAGATTGGGGAAAGCAATATCACAATTATAATGAAGCTGTATTATTCAAAAAAAATTTAATAAATTATGTAAAATATAATAAACACTTCTATAAAAGAAAGCATGCAGAGCGTTCACCTTTATATGTCAAACCCCGATGAGAAATGATTAATGTGTTTTTAGCGGAAAATAATTATATATTTTGTTTTTGTTTTTTGTTTCCTATTTATTTTCAAGGGAATATTGCAAAAGACTGCACTGCAAAAAAAGATATTATCAGAAATGTTTCAGGAACGATTAAGAAGAAAACTAATCTTTATATGCCAATCGACCCGAAGGAATTTCATGGGTAAATTTTGTTTTTTCTTCTGCCATGAAAAGATAATCGTCGTCATTCGATACACGAAGTATTCGGAAGCAAATCAAAACAGGTTATTTTACAGGTAATAATTAATGACAAATCCAAAGACAAGTATGAATTAATACAAAATAAAATAGAAATAAATTATCTTTAAGGAATTCCCGTTCGTTTAGAAGTTAATTAAATGCATTTTTTTCCAGATTTGTGGGATATTTATTCGGGAGAAAATTTATGTATTTTTAATTGCAAGTGAAAGGAATTATATTAACATTAGTTTGGTTAAAATATGATTTTGATGTTGAAGCTTTTAGTTGACTTGAAAATGCGTAGTAGTTATGATAGAAAACGGAGGGTGGAATTGAGGAGACGGACCGCCAGAACTGCCGATGCAGTTGTGCAAGTTTCAAAGCAACGCAGTTTATAATACCACATTTTACACGCTTCGCTATATAACAATTTAAGCATTAAACCAAGTAGTTCGCATATGATGTTTTCAATAAACACATACTTGTGCAGTTGTGCGGTTTTATCTAGTTAGTTATCAAGAGACAATCAACTTACTGTGTACATAGTTTACCCAGCAATTGGTACTTCATTCTTTTTATTGTTAATGTTATACTCAACGCGAATCTACTTATGTATTACAAAACACCTGGGACTTGTTATCCTTCTCGGGTGTTATTCAATGACGGTTTGGTTACTTCATAAAATATTCATATCTAATTCTGCTCAGTTCTTATTTTTTTGTTAGAACTAGTTTTAAGATGGGAGGCAGGCAGGTAGCATCCGACGTAACATGCACTTGGATTATCGCTCTGTCCTTGGTCGCATGTCGCCTCTCCCTCTTCATGATTTCGATTCTATAAACTCTGTCTTTCCTCTGATAACATGGGTTTATCTCTACCTATATTTGAACCCCCATATAACCACGCTATCTGTAAGTTGTCGCTTTACGCTATCTGTAAGTTGTCGCTTTCCGTTTTCCATAAGGTTATCCTAGCATGTACTATACAACCCTCACCAAAATGATTATTAGTTAACATAATCACTACTTATTGCTGTAGGAGTCCAATATATAACACATGTAATTAGTTGTATATTGGAAATATCTGTAAGGACCAGTATTTATAATCAAACTAAACTGATAAGAAAAGACAGTGACATACTTGTGATACGATTGTTTTCATCTGAGGCTTGAGAGTCCCTAAATGATCTGAGGTCGTAGGGGCGTTATATTTTTCATGTAGCTCTTCTTAGGCGAGAACAGCCTAGTGCTGCCTATAGTTCTCCAGTATCCAAAGCACATACAGCACCTGGTATTATCAAATGGTAAACAATTTTAGCACTAGGCAGGTTTAATGTCGCTTAACTTTGTTGATCTAATGATTATGCCATATACTGCACGTATCCATGCATATATTAATACAAATATTTTTACACATAAGTCATTTAATTGATATATCTTTTGCATAGTAGGTATAAAAAATTATACTTCGTAATACGAGGAATATGTATAAAAATATATTTTAATGTCAAGGAACTTTAAATCGAAACATACAATTTGAGAGGTGGTCATTCTGCACTACAATTTAAAAATATTTTGGAATACTTCTTGGTGTTAGGTTTGTTGTTTTCTTGTCATTAGTTGTAAGTGGATGTTTTGTTTAAAATTCTAAGCAAAATAAGGAAAAGGTCAAATAATTTACGATTAGGAAGTAACACCTTCGTTTTCGTGTCACATAAATAGTAAAGTGGTAATTATGTGCAATCAGTTATACACTATTCAAAAGACGGATGCGTTTCAATCTTTCAACAAAGTATTTGGTAAAAACTATCAGAATAACCAAGCAAGCCAGAAATTCAATTCACGAGAAAAAGTAAAAGATTATAGCCGTCATCAGCTTTTTGAATAAATAATTGTATTAGGAAAAATAAAAGCGCCCCATTTACACATATGGTTAATTATACAACGAGTTCAACTTCTAAAAACCTGATTTATCAAACGTACTTATATCAAAAAGCAGCGTCAAATAAAATTTCACAAAATCAAACTGAGAATGCATATTCTTTTAATTACGTACAGACAAGAAAAAAATGCGAAACAATAAAGCAGGGTCTCATTTGTCAGACCAGCGGATACATTAATTTAAATACCGTGGAATTCCTGTTCCAACTGATTTTACATATACGTTATTCCTATCCCACAATCGAAATATTACTTGATGAGGTGTCATCATACTTTACACAATTTATCGTTTACGTCAACCATTTACTTTGCTCCATCCGAAATCATCAAACATCTTTTGACACACACACACACATACATACACACACACACACACATATATATATATATTACTTAATTGGAATTCATTGATTAGATAAGTGTTTATTAATTTATTTATTGCAGACTATTATCCTCATCTTTCTTAGTTTTTGTTTCACCACGTTTTAGCAAACCATTCCTCTGGCCTTCGTCAGGTAGTAACAGCAACAGGATAGGAACTCGGAATCTCCTAAATGTATTCTCAGCAATGACTGCCATCCATAGTTGTTGTTGTCTCACCACAGTTTTGGCTAAGAAGGCCAGAGGTATAGTAAGCCGAAACGTTATGAAACAACTAAGAAAGATGAGGATAATATTCCGCAATAACTAAATTAACCTTTTGACAATAAGAATTTCGTCGATATTTCCAACACTAGTTAACTCACACGTTTCATCTGTGGCACGTTTTACACAATCCCCGGCAGAATCTCTACCCTATTGTGTATTTATAAATATTTATAGTTTTCCTAAATTTATCGCAATAACCGTTTAGCTTCCCTATTTTAAGATTCTATTTAGTCTTGTAACTTTTTTTATGGGAGTAGCATTTGTTGTTTGTCAAGTTGTTCTTGAATATATGATACAGCTGAGATTTAACATCGCTTCACCAATCGACATTAAACTTTGTAAAAATATCGGCACTTAGAATTTATTTAATAATGATCTATACAGGCCAATGGATAGTGTTTATATAATAAAAGTATGAAATTTAATGTTGTTAATATTTTCGGTTCTATTTATCGCATTGGTTCGCAGTTTGTCATACTCCTGTCGAGGTAAGCATATCATACGGCTTTACATTTATCTTTGTGTAACAATGCTGTTAACGAAATATTAATTTCTTATTTTTACAAAGTTGATGTGACCCTATTTGATAATAATAAATACTATTCAGTTATAAGGCTTTATCAAATAAATGTTTGAAACAGATGACGTACCATAGGATAACGTTTTGTAGAAATGGAACCTCCTTCACTCGCTCCAATACACCAAGTAACCATCTATAGAACTGGAATCCCCTTCACTCTTTCCAATGCCCTGGGTGGCTGTCTGTACTGCGAAACAAAAAAAAATATTCCCCACTCCCCCATGCGACCTGCTTTATATGAATACCCACGTGAATCTCGCGAGATTACATGAGATCGTTTCTGTTCAATATCGCAGACGCCATCTTAGTTTTTCTTTTTCCTGTCCAACGCGCATAATTGGCAGATACGTGGGCGCTTTACAGGTAGGATGTTTGTATTCAGTTTCTATTTTCCCCACACGTTTAGATGTCTTCACACAATAGGGAAAAACAAGACTCAGATAAGACTTTGCTAGAAGGTTTGCGATTTCCACAATAACTTTTGTTTGTTCTGAAACAAATCGTTTCTATTAAGCCATCTAATATATTGTTTAATTTTCAACTTTAATAAAAATAGAAGTATATGACATTTTTAATATGATGTCAGCCATTCTCAAAAAAAAATACATTGGCTTTGTTTTTATTTATTCCTTTTCAATGAACATTTCCCAATTAGCAGTTTCATTTATTTGCGCCTATGACTTATTGTAGAGTCGAGTAAGTAGTATTTCTATTCTAATTTCTCCACGAATAATTCGACAGATGTGCCCCCAAATTTTTGTTACCCTTGTCTCTATTATTTTATGTTTTATAGAAATCCCTACACTCACTTCGTGTAAGGAATTCAAAAATTAGAACTTTAAATCAACACCTGGCCATTGATAAATATATAATAGATTGATTCTAATCGAGTAAACAAAAAATCTTCCCGCTTAGTCGGTAACGGTGCTTATCGAATAGTAACCTTAAAATACAAAATAAAGGAAGAGAAACAGCAGCTTAATATTACCCCGTTCATACTCCGGTTTTCTCTTTTAGACCTTGGATTTGCCATAAATGGAGACTTTTATGGTATCTTAATTTTGCTCTTCGGCAGAGAGATAAATCGATGCAAAGCTGCACTGCTTGAAAAGTTAAATGTACTCGCCATGTGATGCCTATTCTTCTAGTATACACTAGTATTTTTGCTTACGCAATAATCAGTTTAGGATGGCAATTCCTGCTGGCCGGGAGATTCAAACGCAGCCATGCAGTCACCTTAGACTCCATTTGCTAAACCTTTATCTTCGAGCCACCAAACAAATCCCACGTTATTAGAAATAAGTAATTACTAATAAACGCTCAATTCGGATGCAGACATTAAAAGTCCAGAGTGGTCAAACCTCAGATGTCGTGAACGTTAAATAAACGCTAGTTGTCTGCTTCTTAATTTATACATTGCAGACAGTGACATTTCTTAAGCATTTTTAAAAAGGCTTTATATATATATATATATATATATATATATATATATATATATATATATATTATATGACTAACAAAAGAGAACAAAAAGATAAGTGCATGAATTGGACATTATTCCTTTAATTGCATGTGTCTTAATAGAATTATATATGTAAATATAGATATAAAAGAAAACAATGAAAATGACTGAAACTACAACTATCTAGTTGATAGTCGCAATTCTAACCTCCGGCCCATGGGATGGGTGCTCATAACCGACCTCATCAAATACCAATTTATATAGGTACTAGCTCACTTCTTTTACATTGATGTAAATATATATATTTGCCTTTTTTATAATTCTGGCCCGTCTCCTATTCTTATGCGAGGCATTTAGCTTCGAAAGTCTATGGCCTAATGAGGTTTTGATTATTAATTTTCCCGTATAGTTTTCTTTATTTTTTTATGATATAATAGTGAAATATAACTTTTATGCCTCATGTTTTGTTTAATATTGTATAACAAATAGCGGATTTCAATATTTAGCAGTCCGAGGGATGGAACTATTAGATTGTGATGTTTTCTAGCATCTTGCGACGTCAACCCTGAACATTTTGCAGTTTATCGAATTAGTCAGCAATATGTATGTACGTGAACGGCACAAGTGTGTTTAGTTAATTAAGACGCATTCAATTAATATGCGGTGATACTATATCGCAGCGATTTAACAAAGTTTGGAACTTAGCCGATAGTGCGAGACTTATTATGTTTGAGACAGTTTTGGGGCCCTGTTCAAATATCAGGCAGTAGTGGTAATTGTGCGAGCCTATATGTGGCAACAGTATACCATGCATCGGGTGAACTAGTGTTTTGTTTAGCTATATGGTGCTCTCTTGTACGCGAAATGTTCTACTACGCCAGAAAGAGTCCACCTACTTTGCAGCAGCTTGATGATCCCGTCAAGATAGTTTTTACAATGAGTTTTGATTTTGAATATTATTCTTAAGAGTTTGAAGATGGACTCTTAGTCAGGGTGTTATTTCTCATAGTAGTAATCGGTGGCGGATAAGATTAGTGCATTAGCTACGAGGGGAGTGCAATAAATAATGTCTCTGACCCACTTCCAGTTGTCTAATCTAGCTGAAAGTTTGTATGTGTAATGATATATATATATACATATATATATATATATATATATATATATATATATATATATATATATATATATATATATATACGGTTTATATGGCAAGTTACAGCTCTGATCTAATTGTTGTTTCTGTTTTACAGTTGTTTGAACTGAGTCAGGTGTGAAATGGAGCCTGTTGAATGCCGAGCAGTGATCCGGTTTTTGTATTTGAAACGACGCACACCACAAGAGACTTTTGATGATGAAAGAAACTTATGGTGGTAATGCCCCATCATATGACCTTGTAAAACGCTGGCATCGTGAATTCAAACATTGCAGAGAGTCTGTGGAAACAGCTCCCAGGCCTGGTCGCCCCCCATTCTGCCATTGATGAAGCATCTCTCCGTCAAGTTGAGGCTGCCATTTTGGAAGATTGGCGCATTACTATTTGCCAAATAGCCCAAGATGTCACGATTAGTAAAGGGTCTGTGGAAACTATCATTCATGACCATTTGCTTATGCATAAGGTGTATGCCAGATAGATTCCCAGGTTGCTCACACCATTTCAGAAGCGAGAACACATTGCGTGCTCGAAGATGAATTTGAAGATGTGCCAAGAAGATGAGTCAAAGTTTTTTTCAAAAGACTGATTACACAGGATGAAATCTGAGTCCATCATTATGATTCAGAGATCAAAGCCCAGTCAATTCAGTGGAAGCACTTGGACTCACCACCTCCAAAGAAGGCAAGGGAGCCTATTATACTTCACTTTTGAAGAAATTAAGGGAAGCTATCAAAATCAAGAAGCGGGGCAAGATCAGCAAAGGTACCCTCCTCCTGCAGGACAACGCTCCGGTCCATAACTCGCCTGTCGACAAAGCAGAAACACGGGCGTGTGGTTATGAAATCCTCCCCCATCTTCCTTACTCTACTGACCTTGCACCCTATGATTTTCACCTCTTCCCAGCCATGAAGTTGTGTTGGAAAGTAAAGCGTTTCTCAGATGATGCAGTCTTCATTTCTGAAGTCACGCCGTGGTTGGAGGAACAACCGGGGGGGGGGGGGGGTTCTACACAAACGGTCTCCAGAGCTGCATCAAACGATAGGAGAAATGCATAACTCTGGGTGTTTCCTATGTAGAGAAAGACTAATTACTGTGCCAAGTTTTGTTGCTCTACTGCTATGGGAAGTGGATCGGAGGCATTACTTATTGCACGCCCCTCGTAAAATGATAGCTACAAATACTTGGGAGTGCTGGAAGCAGACGCCATCAAAACAATAGAAATGAAAGAATGGGGACCAAATTAGATCCACTAAGGGAGCGGCTAGCGCTGTCTGACAAGGGGAGTTCGCTGTACAATTTGGCACAAAACCGGGGTTGTCTAAATAAATCAAAATTTTCCCTGACCTGGAAACTCGGTAGAAATGCGCTTGTCCTCCATGATAGGCGTGTCAGTATCAGCACAGATATCAATCCATTATGCCCACAGTGTGAGAAGGATTTCATAGAAACTGTAAAATACCCATTTTTCTAAGTTCTCCAAACTCCGGTACTTATCTCAGTAATATCACGGATCTAACTGGATTTGGCATCTGTTTTCTACAACGTGAACACGCTGTGGCCTAGGGAGGAATGAATGGTGTTCCTAGCGATATTAGGAGTAGCTAGACTAGTAGTATAGTATTTACGAATAGATTTGGCATTGAGATACCGCCGTCTTATTACTATTCGATTTCGTATTTTAAACATCAACTTAAAATCAAAATCCGATATGATAAAAAGAGACTATCTCGCTCACAATTTAAGCGTAGGTGGATACACACTACTAGTTCGTGTGAGTTCGTACGAAATAGGCTCAAGTACATGTTCCCTACTCGGCGTTGCATACGCTGACTCTAAAAGCAGTCCAGATAAATAGTCACTCTAATTATGGTGGAGTAATTCAATAGCTTGTTGATATAAATGAGGTCTATATTCCCGCTCTTTATTTTAAAAAGTTAGAATCCCTCCAAGAATCCCACTTCCAAGAATTTATTTACAGGTAGGGAGGGTGCTCAATAAAATATCATTAGCATTATTTGGTTTCTTTGTTTTTCTTATCGTTGTTTTTCTTTATTTTGAGGTGATTTTCAGATGTCATTATTTTTTATAAATCCTTCATGTTTAAAATTGTATATTAACAATATTAAACTGTGTTAATGATAAACAAACTACAATGAGGCTAGGTAATTTTATCCTTAGGTCACAAATGATTACAGCATTACTGTCGCCGTTTGGTAATCACCTCAGGCGACCTTTCCCGAAAATACCGACAGAGCTGCCCAGACTCATTTTGCAGATCAGAGTGCCTCTCCTAAGGCACGCTGACTTATCAATCCCACTTTCCGACCCTGGTGTGTTAAATGTTGTAGTTGGAGAGAACTAAACACCTCTTCAATCCTGTGTTCTAAAAATCAACAGAGATTAGATAATTCCTGTAATAATCCGGTCGCTGTTGATTTTACGATGGGGGTTTAGTTATGTGCACTCTTAGAAGGAGAACCACCCAGGCTTTGCCTTCTCTGTTTAAGAAGGTGTTAGTTTATTGCTAATTACCCGAGCCGCTTTTAGCGGGGCTGTCCAGGTATGTTTTTTCAGGTCAGAGTGCCCCTCCTTGGGAGTGCTGACTTCTTAATCCCACTTTTAGCCCCTTCAGTTGGAGATGACTAAATACCAAGTAAATTCAGCTGGAGAACAGGCATACGCTAACAAAATTTATTGACTTAATAAAAATGTTTTTAAAGAACAGCGAGAAAAAATGTACTGACAAAACGTTACACTATTTTTAATTTTGGGATATTTTCGGATGGATGTTAAATATTTAAAACACTATTTAATATATTACGATAATGATTAACATTTAACGAAAGTTCTTATTATTATTTTCGGTTATATAACATTTGATTAAGAAATAATGAATATTAAGAAAAAAATAACCCAATAATTTATATTGAAAAGTATCTAATATTAAATGAATGTGAATAAAAATGTTATATTTTACCAATATCAATGAGTATATTGTTTATTATATTTAAGAATTTAAAAGAATTAAATAATACTAAAGGGTTCAATTTATAAATAATTTCTTAATTCTTTTCATCACAGTTGTCCTCTTTCCCCACTATTAATTTCATTCTGATGGCTAAATGATTAGTATACGTCTGAAAATGGGATATTTTTCAAATGCTTTTCCATAGGTTGAAATAAAGTAAGTATATTATCAATCAGAAGTTTTTGATTGTTTTCGGGTGCGCAGGTGCAAGGCGTTTAATCTGTTACCATGACCCGTGTACTTCCGCTAACCGAATGGATTTAACAATTCGCACCTGTGCAAACTCAGGTAAATCACTGGCAATTGCTTGCCAGGGTTATGTTTTAAAAAGAACGTGCTTTTTTGTAAAGCAGACATCAGAGGAATGTTTGCTGTATAAACCAAACGATGATTGTGGTGGTCAGGCAAATAGGCGATAGAAAATACAAAAAGCTTTTCTATACAACGAGCACCCAAACCAGCTCAAGTCTGGCAGAAAGATCATTCCTATGCAACAGGTTGCTGTGAGTTCGTGATTGAATACATACTATTACACGGGTGAAGAGAGCGGGCATGCGGTGGAGATTGTGGAAGACGATGAGACATTACTGACGACAGACGACTGCAACAAAAGGTCCAGAACCATACACAACCTATAACTCTAGCAAATGCAACATACCTTACTGGCGCTGCAATTTGACAACAGATTAATCAAAGGTAACAAATGCTATTGTTACCGTAGACAGATGGATGCAGGCGTGTTTCGTCAATAGTCGTTCTTTAAATACAATGCGTTAACAGATACTTGTTATAAACCGTCCTCATATTGTGTTATTTTATAAATGAAAAATTTGTGTTTCGTAAAATATTTTTCACTAATATAAAGAATTAACACAGATATCCCTAAAAATTGAGTCATATGAAAACCCTAAAATATATCTTAGTGGCCCCTGAAGATTGAACTTTCTTATAATCTATGGAGCCATTCTCAAACCGACAGTTCGAATTCTACCAATGCAGAGCTAACCCCTCTTGTTTTTTTAGTAGAGAAAAGGAAACCTGTATTCAACACCCGAAGAAAGTCGCAGGGTACAGCGACTGAAGCGTTGTGCTAATAGCACCCGAGATTCGAATGATTGTCCGATTAATCAAAATAATACAAACATTCACACCTCGTCTAAAAAAATTCAGAATTGCCTCCTTATATTTAATAAGATTTAGGTCATTTCACCCAGTTTCAATACACTTGTCATCCAGCATAATTCAACTAACGATTTATCAATCTTTTAAAAACGTTTAATCGACTGACTTTAGACGTGGTGACCAATTACAATCGCAGATTCCTTTTTTTTATTGTTATAAATAATTATCTTAACTTTTTAAATAATAAATATTAACAGAAAAGTTTTTCTCTTTTCATCTATTAAACTTCAATAGTTCTTATCTTTATTTTAATTCTTTATTTTTTTATAAACGTAAACCTTACACATTCCATCAAACAAAACAATTACATGCTCAATGTTTCCGTTATTAAATGGCCCGAAAACAAATAAAAAGTTACACTTTTCAATGGTCAAAAATAACAGGAAAATGGGTCGTTAAACTCTTGTTATTATCTATATAACCCATATCTGGCTATTATGACATTCTTGCACATTTGACCAAGCATTTAAATTAATACGTCTATCGGAATGGTTTGGAAAGAATTTTATCACGCATTTAGTCTTACAGTTAGAGCCATAAACTTAAATATATTACTACGTCATTGTATATTAGCCAACAGATATACGTTTACAGATCATTAATAGTATGCATCATATTTCAAGGCGACTGATTTTGTCTATAGTTATAGCCTTGCGCAAGATCTAAGGTAATCTACATTTATATTACAGGCGCATTCAGGTCTTTTATTATCGAGCTTTGTTATATAAAAATAACAATAACGAACAGTCCAATGATGCGGCAAGTTAATACGCGTTATTTTCTGATAAAAATTTTATTTTATATTGAAGCGTGGCAAATAAACAAAAACTCAGGTGTTTAAATTACTGTAGCAAATTGAAGAACATTGTGTGTTAAATATAAACATAATAGAGATACGAAGTATTTTAAACAAATGCATCAACGTTTTCGAATTGTGATGGATATATTTATATGTGTATTTGAAAAGGCTAAAATCGAAAGAGATAAATCACCACATAGAGATAGTTGGCCGAAACATCGTGAAACATCTAAGAAACGATGAGGATAATAGTCCGCAATAAATAAAATTTATAAATAATACGTATCTAAATGAATCCCAGTTAAATAATATAAAAGTAAATTACTTTCATTGAATTTTACTCTAAACAGTCGTTTTCTTCATAGCTGATTTTCGTATATTATGAGAAAAAAAAAACACTTTCATGTTTATTAATTCCCTATTAGTTTCTTGGGTTTTCTTATGGGGTGATCATCTTTAGTTAACTATTGCGTTATGTTTCCATTTTTAGCCTATGTCTTCATGACTCAGTCATTGGCGGCAGAGGAAAAATAAGTCGTAAGCCGAAGATTTTAGTTTCGATACTCGGTGGTGGCGCAGACGTCTTTATGTTTGTTTTTTTTTTTTTAAACTTTTTAAATTATTACTATATATTGCGTGCAATATAATCTATAATATAAATCTCACCTGTTTATTTAAATGTTTGTATATATGTGTGTTTATTTGCCTCCCTAAAACTTTCGACAGGCGACGGATTTTCACGAGATCAGTATCATTCTGAAGCCGACACTTCGGACGGCAAATACGGAAAAATTGGCTAAAAACATTAATCACTTCACCCTCAACTGGGCGCTTTTTTTCGCCGATGTTTTCGAAAGCCATCCTCTATTTTCGATTGACTAGCCTAAATATATATCTTTATACATATGAAGAGGTTTTTATGATAGTAAATGTCTGTATTTTTTAGATGACTTCCTCATCTTAGTTGTTATAGTCACAACGTTTCGGCCGTTTTTCCCTCCGGCCTTCATCAGGTGTTTTTTTGTATCGAACTGGGGAACCGTTCGTTAGGAGTTTCGAACCTAACCCTTTATTATTATTACGGGGGTACCGTGTTCGGACTCCAGCTAGTTGCTTATTCTCTGTTTTTGAATGTTACTTTTCACTGCCTTTGTTCAGGATTGAAATCAGCACTTTTGAGTAACTGTAGACTTTGATACAACATCTAGGACCATATGTCACTAGGACAAGTATTAGTTGATGCTTGTTAATCTTAAACCTATGCTGTTATTCAAGGTTTTCTATCTCTATCAGAGGTGTCCAAATTGCATTCAGCTCTATGCTTGGTTTGCTCAATAGGTTGTTATGTCCGAGCATGTGAGCTGTTTCTTTAAGTTTTTACACTTTCCAGTGGGTCTCCCTGTTTGTTAATTTTTTATGATATTCTTATTGTTTTCGATTTCATTTGCTTTATTATGGTGTAAAAAGACAGTGTAATTTAACTCGGTGGAGATGCGCATAAATACGTCTTAATACTCATGAAATTTGTCTTCAAAGATGCAGTTGTTTTCGTCCATTTCGTAGGCTCCAAGTATAAAAAACCTCTCTTTACAAAAATGTTTTTTTTTTAAATAGAGAATCAAATCCAAATATTAAACTAAAAAAGAAATGTGCCTTTACGATAGTGATATTTTAATATAATGCTCGTTATCAGATTCTCAATATTTTGGATCAAAATATAATTTATTTATCGTGTAGTTTTCGAAGTTTATATTTATGATATATAATATTTTATAGAGAAAACTTACAAAGAGCCTGTTGTGATTTCATACGCTGGTCTTCTGCGTTTTCTGAAACGATCTTTTGACCTTAAGCTGCAGCAGGGTATTAAAATGTATCAACATCGAACTATTCATTATGAATCGGATGTTATCGATCATTGATTTCCGATGGGTATCGGGCGAATTCCGATCCAACTTCTATCTAAGAAAACTTCCAAAACTTCCAAATACAGATCTGTGTGAGTTTTTAAAAATCGGTGCCTATGCTTTGAAGTCCATAGGGAATGAACTTACATACACACACACAAAGTGTTTTTTATATAAAGTATATATGTGTGTGTGTAAATATATATATTATATATATATGTATATGTATATATATGAAGGTGTATATAACTCTAGCATACTATATATATATATATATATATATATATATATATATGTAATTGATAAGAATGAATATGTATATATATATATATATATATATATATCAGGTTAGTGCGAAAATAATGTCGTTTTTGAGATGAACGTCAAAAAACGTCATTATTTTTAACCAACCTAGTAGTAGAGTTTATAAACATTTATATATATATATATATATATATATATATATATATATATATATATATACATATATGTGTGTGTTTGTGCGTGTGTGTATGTGTGTGTGGCTTTCCCACTGCCATCAGCCATTAATGGAATATAAGTAAACTTTTCATTTGCTACTCTATTACGAATACCCCATATCTTTAGCAATATTGTATTTCTAGAACATTTCCAAAACCTTTTTTTCATATACAATTTATCGCATTCGCGAAAACAGAAGTAACAAGTGAAACAGAGTAAATGCAAGAATGAGATAAATGGGGGATTTTATTGACGAGTGCCGTACATTTTTATTACATATGTGTATGTTAAAAATAATGATGAAATTAAACAAAAAGAAAGTGAATTTACGAGAAGCCTGGAAAAATCATTGATTACAATAGAAAAATGCGATCTTGAACAGTAATATGGTTAAGTTTCCACATAGCAAAGTAAAGAACTAGTTATTAAACCTGGAAAAATACAAAATGTTCTAGTGAAACATAAACATGTCTAACTTAAAATATTGCTGCATTAAGATTTTTTAAAATTCAATTTATACCATTATATAACCAATTTTTAATGCTGCAATATCCTAAGTCATAAATTAATTATATTTTTACTAGAATATCTTGTCCTTTTCTTTTCCAGCTGTAACAACTGATCCTTTACTTTTCCATGATTAAATCTTTACTATATTACTATTCATGCTCGCATTTTTCTATTGTAATATCTAATGCTTTTTATTTACTTTCGAATTCCGCATTCAACATTAATGTGGTTGTGCTGTTAGCAGATGTTCTACTTTTCACAATAGAGCGAAATATAGATATTAACAAACTCGTTCTGTCTGGCATTTTCTGCTTTCGCTATTAGCCTTCGTAAGTAATTTACTTTCATATTCTTCCATATAAAAAAAGAAAATTCTCAGTTCACTTAGGTTTATATCTATAATGTCGTCGGCCCAACTGTTGTCATATTTCCTAATCAGTTTTCTACATCCCAGAATAGAGAAAAAAGTTGGCAGTGACAGATAACATCACGTACGATATGTTCTTCCCTTAACATTTGTCTTGGTAATTTATTAAGAATTTATATATTTTCCTAATATTACATCAACTCTCGTGCTTATACTGAAGTACACGAAAATGCTCGAATGTAGTACATTTTTCTTTAATATTTTTACAGATTTTTGTTCCAGTGTAGTGTTATTGTATATTAATTCGCTCATAACATAATATTATTATTACTCTAAGACCTTCTTATGTCTTATTAATAAAAGTTAAAACACTTATTTCAGAGACTTATTTTTTGGTTACACATCCTTTACTTTCTATATTTTATTTTAGGAAGTATTTTTTCACCTATGTACCTTAGATGTTACGATGTGGGGACTTTCTTGCTTTTTGAAAACATCAGTATAATTTCTTCTGTAATGGGATATATTTACTTTATTTGGAAAACATCTATATTGGATTATACGTGATGAAAAGAATTTGGAAAACATCTATATTGGATCATACGGTATGAAAAGAATTGATATTATAAACTTTTAACATGTTGATTATCAATAAATTATAATTCATTTATTTATTATAAGACCGTATATTTTATTTCTTAAAATCTTATCCTAGATTTGTTTGTGGGTATAAAAATTTGTAGCATTATTCCTAATAAAAAGCAATAGCTTTTAATATTGAATCTCTTAAACTCTTAGTATATTTTGTAAATCATATTATTTGTAAATAATCTTTTCATATATATATATATATATATATATATATATATATATATATATATATATATATATATATGTGTGGGGGTGCAAAGGAGACTTGGGCCTTGGGCCGCTTAAACAGATTTTGACTGCCAAAAATATTTTTTAAGGTGTCAAAATTGAAAATACGATTTAATACATGACAGGTTAAAGTTGACTAAATTGATCCTTTACGTATATACGAATATGCATTCATGTGTTAAGATTTTTTCCTATTTAATATCCATCTAACGATAGCTCAAACAATAACGACTATGGCTATGGTGCTAAATAATTTGGTTTCCATTATCCCTAATGTTATCGAAGTCATTTTTGTAACTTGTGAAATCTATCATATGTTGGGTAAAATATAATAAATAAAAGCTTGTTTGTTCTATAATAATAAATATGAAAGTTGGGTGTGTTAATGCTTACATGACTTTACGGTCGAGCCACGCCGAGCGACCACTGCTACATATTTGATACAATATGATAAACTGGCTCTATAATAATTAATAAGAAATATATGCATGAATTAAAATATATTTAGAGAGTTTATAAAATAACCAAAATAAAATATTTTTTGTTTTCAATATTACAGTTTCAGAGAGCATTTTTTTTTTTGTATTTTCGTGTTATGTTAGTGAAATACTAAGCATATTGTTACTTGGATTATATGTGTATTGTGGACGAAGCATAAAAATTGACAAAGTTCAGCATTTGTCGCCCTCCATTTAGACCCAAAAGCCCCCAGGGGACGTCAAATCCTGTGGAATGAAAAATCGGTGCAGTTTCAGGCTTGACATATGTACATTTGAGTTCTGCATCATGCAAAACAGAAATGATTAAGTAGAAAATTTGCTCCCCGCCCCCAGTTAGCCCCAAAAGTCTCCAAGGCTTTAACATATTTAAATTTGAGTTAAGCACCATGCAAAACTCCTAAATAGACATACACAGAAAGTTTTGGACGAATATGGTAAAATAGTCTAAAAAATGGAGTGTTTTTATTACCCATGAAATGACCTTTGGGCACATCCAAGAAGTTATCTGGAAGTATACACAAACAAAATTATAAGGAAATCAATTAGTTACAACTTATCAGAAAATTTTATAAAAACCCAAGGCATCATGTTTTTAATAAGCACAATAGTGTAAATTTTTATTATTTTAACCCTAAAGGCACCCCTAGGGGGGCAACTAGAGTTACCCAGAAAATCCGTTCTGTTACTTGTTTACACATATCATGTTTAATGTTTGTGCGAAATTTCCAAAAATTCCAAGGCGTCCTTATTGAAAAAGTGCAGACAGACGAACGGACGAACAGACAAACGGAGAGCGACCTTTAATATAAAGAAAAACGAAATTTAGTATACGATTACAACAGTTCAAATTATTCATGATCTGTAAAGAGAGCATAAGATATGAAGGCACAAATATTTACTATTGCTATTAGATAGAATAATGATCCATATAGTTGATATCCCAATATCCATCGCATGAAGAAAACTGAGAAAGAATGAGGGTTCCTTGTTTATATTTATAATTTAGTATAGTATAAAGATAATTGTAACAAAAAGAAAATATAATCTATATTCTATGATTGACTGAAGATTTTACTCCGCGATGAATGTGGGAAACGTGTAGATGCATATTTGTTTAAGAGCGTAAATAGCAGTTAGAATCTACGAGGAAATTATTGGTAGGACGAACAGTTTGGTTAAAGAAAGTGTAAGTAAATTCTTAAGGAAATAATTAAATGCTATTTTCTAAAAACATGCATGATAACTTAATCTGGGTAACTGTGGGAATATAATGGTTGGTTCTAACGCTATATTACGAAATTAAATGCAAGGAAACGTGACTTTACTTCAATATATATATATATTTATATATATATATATATATATATATATATATATATATATATATATATATATATATATACTAGCACTCGGCTCAGCGTTTCCCGGATGTTTGGAGTTGTGTGTTAGGCAACAAAGAAAACAAACTATACTAATCTTGTGAAAATCCGCCGCCTCTGTCGAATTTGTAGGCGGACATACAAACATGCATACATACATTTATCTATTGGTAGCTAAAATTTTCGACCCAAACCGATTAAAAAGCTTGCTCTATCTCTAAATACCCTTTATGTATAATTTCAAATGTTTAGACCAGAAATTGTCTGAGTAATTTGGTAGAGACCGCAGATGTAAATTGTTTTAGAACTTTAACCCCTACTATTACTCCTGAACATGTATTGATTTTTGCACAAATCAAGTTATTAAGTAAGACCCATGTCCATGAACCTATATCTAAAATTTAAAGTGTTTAGACCGAAAATTGTCGGAGGAGTTTGGTAGAGTTCTAAAAGGTCAAATCGTTGAACTATGACCCCTTAATCGCCAAATTTCTGGTCGAAAACCAATCACATCGATTTTTCCAAATCTCAGTACCCTGTATATCAAATTTCGAGTATGTAGACTAAAAATTGATAGAGTTATTGCGTAGGGAAATGTACACACAGATACACACAGATACACATATACACACACATAGACACTTTCACTTTTATATATATAACAGATAGATAGATAGATAGATAGATTAAACAAAAATATATACGTATGCATAAATATATATATGGAAACAATTTTCTGTTTACTGTAAACTTTTTACGCAAATATTATACAAGCATAAATCATGTATATCTGCATGAATATAATTGCATTAATAATTAAGTAAAGATGATCATCCCATTAGAAAACCGAAAAAAACTAATAGGGAATTAATTAAAATGAATGTTCAAAAGAATATGCAAATTAGCTAGATATTTTGCTAGTGAATGCAATTCCACTAGCCATATATAAGAAAATTGTATTTTCTTTTTAAATAAATTGAAAAGAGGGATGTTAATATGAATATCAATACACACAAAAGAAAAACGAATTTATAAGAGTGTATATATATATATATATATATATATATATATATATATATATATATATATATATATACTAGAAGAAAATGATATGGACTCTGATATATATATATATATATATATATATATATATATATATATATATATATATATATAACCATATAAATAACGTTTAAATTCTTTTAAATTTATATTTATTTTCTGCATATTTTTGTATCTTATATTTCCTTTCGTATTATACCATGTATTACAGAAGAACCAGCAGACTGACACATATATGTTGGGCTTTATAATGTAGTTCTCTAAATGTTCGTACACGCAGAAAGACTCGGCGTTGGTCGGATCATCTTATGTCGAGTAAAGGTAATGTCAATTAATTATTCATTTTATTTAGGCCCGACTTTATACTAAGCTAAACACGCATTTTCTTTCAGTACTCAAATCTAAAACAACGTTGGTTTTGAAATAATTAAAAATAAAACGTGTTTCAATAAATATCATTTTAAGATGAACGTATTTCTTTTATATCTGATTAAAACTACGACCATATCCATACAAATACTTCTTCTTAACTAATTATTTTATTATTATCTTCTTGAAAATAAATTAATCGTTTTTCTTTAAATTTATTATGCCTATGAGTTCTTTGTATCGGCTGTCCAAAAAGTTACTGAAGGGTTGAAAATCTCATACCTCTTAGCATTAATGATATGTTTTCTTTATTTCTTATATTTTGCAGATAATATTTTAGAAATTAATTGGGCATTAATTATTGAATAGTATAGCAGTGAACAATGTACGCTAGTTGTGAAATTGTGTTACCAAAATCAGGAGTAAATCCCCTTGGCTCAAAGTGTTTATCGCCGACATTTTTATGTAAGAAATAAGCAAAGTAACATTTTAACGAAAAGGTCTATGTTAACAAATCTAAAACCCTGGTAAAATTGAATCATGAACGAATAAAGGGAGTTAAATCGCAATGCTGAAATGCTAAAATCTGCCATGAATACCGTTCTGGAAAGAAAATGAAAATGGGCAACATTTAAAAGACATTATTTTTACTGAATAAAGATTGTCTAAATTTTGCATTTTTTAAAAATTTCCAATGTTTTAGTAAGATTTAGTAAAAATTATTAAAAGCTATCATCAAAAATATAGAATATATTTCAGTTCAAAATCTTTCAGCAATTTTTTGGGTCCCCTGTACAAAAGAATGTTGAATTATGTCTGCTAATAAGTCTATAACTTTATACAATTATTGTTTAGACAAAAATCTTTCACTAAATATGTCGGTTTCTATATCAGTGGGTGATTGTTATTCATTCAGAAAAGGTAAAAATGTTCTGATTTAAATTTACAATTCTAGTGGATGTCTTCTGTATTCAAACGATCCCAATTATCAGATAAAATGTTTTAAATAAAATACTGAATAACAATATTGTGTCAGTCGTGAACCTGTATACCTTCGTTAAAGTGACCAACTTTATAAGTCGTTGTGGTCAATGTAAAATGTCAATTTAAATTCGATTTAAGATCCGATCCTTCCTCCTCTACAATAAATGAAAATAAGCCTTTGAGATGATAAAGCAAACATTATATAAAACAATCTGTGACACACGTTTTTCCGTAAATGTCGATACAAATATTCTCGAATTATATTAGTTCTGCGTTTTAGCATACGATGACGATTGATAAAGCGAGGTGAACATACCATAGTTACAAATGTGGCTGAATTCATAACCGTTTTACTTCGAATAATTATAATGTTATTAAGCTTTTTATATACTTTTTCTCAAGTCGGTTGGTTTACAAGCATTCCAATAGAATTGACATAATCATCTTTGTTACAAACCGAAATCCAACCAATAAATTTATCAGGCAATATTTCATTGTTATCTACAAGATGTGTAATTGATTTTACATTTGAATTGATGTGCACGTGATATATATTCACGTAAATGAATTATCCTCGTGCCAAACGAATGGGGTTAACTTCAATATTTTACTCTCTTTGATATTTCTCCAATTTTTAACAGAATGTTTATAAGTAATAAACTCCATGGACATTAACATATGTGAAGGGACTATGGAAATAAGTCTTTTAATGTTTGGATCGAAATGTAGCATATATAATATATATAACAAAGCTCAGAAGCTTGAAATTTGTTATTCAATACCTTTGATATTAATTTATTTATTTTATATAAATCATTCAAAATACATAACATCAGTGTAATACATACATACATATATATTAGGCACCGCCAAAAATGGCCGGAAAATCAAATTGTTGTTGTTTTTTAAAACGAAATTACATTTATTAAAATCCATTATTTCTGAGTAACTTTGTTTTTCCAGAAAGATAAACCCCTGAATTTTATCATCTAGAAAACAGAATAATGTAAAACTATTTCTACTATTTTTAATTAAATTTTAAATGTTAAATTTTCCCAAAAAGTTAACAATTGACATTTTTTGTCTTGCACAAAAAACGTACATAAATATTTAAAAAGAAAAAAAAGGTTTTTGAACTAATTAATTTATTTATTTGTTTTCTAACTAAGATTTAGGATGATTTTCTATGAGAATATGCAAAAATATTATAATATAATTACCTGGATTTCAAACAATTCCACTTATTCATATAGGCAACCAGTTACTTCGCGTCGATCTAGAGTCTAGATCGACAATGTTTACGTTTGTGTTTAATAAAAAGCAAACTATGGAAGACCAAACAGGCAAAAAAAAACTTATTTTTCAGTGACGAAAATTTCAATGTATTATTAACGCCGAGGCTGGCCAGTACCAGATGGGTGACGATTTGTATGAGTTTGGTTTTTAATGTGTATGTGTGTGGGGGACAGGCTCCCCAATTTGGGGGGGGGAGCAATTTAAAGCAGAATAAAAAAAAATATTTCAGCGCGTTTGGTCCACCGTAACCAAAAGGCGGCAAACGTTTTCAAACGGGATCGAAAAAAATGATGCTATTTTTAACACAAAGAGCACAATATTTATCGATTTTTTTGTATCGATTCTTCAAAGCATGCCCTGTTTAATAATGGGCATGCATTATTCGGCTCGCTAAAAAAAAATGTTAATTTATTTATCAAAGATTTTAAAATGGCTTTTTTCGTATAAATATTAAAAAATATTTTGTTTTTGTTTTGCTTAACTTAAATTAATTATTTTACTTAACATATTCACCGAATTTCACACTTCAAACCCCAAAACCGGGATAATTAAACACAATCGAAGTTCTGATATTTAGACGTCAAAACAAAGTATGCAAACAATGTTTTTTTTAATCTATAATTATGTCCCTTACAACAACACAATATGTTGTGTTCAGTTGCAGATGATTATTTTAAGCATATTTGTACCCCCTCAAAACAAGGGAGGTTGTAGCAATATGTATATATATATATATATATATATATATATATATATAAATACTGTTTATGAAAAATAGGTACATTGTTATAAAGTTCATTCTTCTCTTAATAATCGCCGAAAATTTCGTATTGATCGGATAATTACCTAGTTTTTGGTAGATTTTTAAAAGACGGTCCGTCAAAAAGTACTTACCTGCCCCCCCCCCAGTTTTGGCGTAATATATATATATATATATATATATATATATATATATATATATATATATATATATATATAATGAAAGATGAACAAATAAAGTTTGTATATAACTTTAGTCTATCATTGGAACAATAATAAAAATAAAGGGTAAAATCAAGAAAAGAACTCTTAAGGCCATGGAAATTCGAAGATAAATGCTTCTCATTAGAAGATGCGAAGTGGCAGAATTATAGGAAATGCAATGTTGAAAAGAGGCTCAATAACATTTAAATATTAAATGCGAATAAAGGAATAGGGTAATATAGTAAAATAATAAAAATAGGTACAATATATGTGAGTAAGTCGGAAGGCTAGTATATATATATATATATGTAGGTAATATTTAAAAAAAATTGGAAGATATAGGTGACTATGGATTACTGCAAGACCATTAAATAAGGGTCAATAATAAATAAGGAATCAAAAGATAGGGAAAACAGATTAGTAAATGGAGCCCGAGGGAAATGTATAAAGTGCTAACGTTAAGTAATAGAGGGAGACCTCCCCCCCCCAAAAAAAAACAGAGGACATTCAATTGTTTTTCTGAGCATTTTATAGTAAACGGAGAAAAAAAGAACAAAGACCCTAGTGTTCTGATGTGATGTTTTCAATATAATAAACTAGTAATGGCCAAAGTTTCATTTCATTCGGACAAAACACTGAGAAAAGGGGCCTAATTAGTTGCGGCCTTTTTTTTGGGGTCACCGGTATAAAGTGAGAAGTAAACATTTTTAAGATAATATATTTTTAGTCCAGGCTAGAAAAAAAGGTTCTATAAAGTATTTAAAAAATGGACAAATCAAATAGTCGAAGTACCAAAATCAAAGATTCAGAGTTAAAATTGTGGAGGGTAAAAAAACACATAATGGAAGTGCCTTAGTATGTAAACAATTTTGGAGGTTAAAAAAACATAATGGAAGTACTTTATAGTGTAAACTATATTTTTGTGCAAAAACATAAGGGGAGTGCTTTAGAGTGTAAAAGTTTTGGAATGTACAAAGTAATAATAGAAGTGTTTTAGAGTGTAATACATTTTGGAGCGTAAAAAAATAATGGAAGTGTTTTTTGTCTGAGATATGTAAGAATGAAATACAAAGTAAGTTAAAGCATCCTCAAGATTTAGTAAAAGTGATCAAGGAGAAACTGAATAAACAATGCCAGAAAATTGTAAATTGGAAGGCTCCGTGAGCAGATGGTGCATAGGGGTATTAGTTTAAAAAAAAAACTTTACCACCTTGCATAGAATTATTGCAGTTCAAATTTATGGAATGTTCCAGAAGATGTACTTTCTGAATGAATCACGTGTGAAAGAACAGTGTTGTCAGAAAATGACATAAAAAGAACACTGCATTTGATAACTATCGGCCCAACACCTGCCTTTCACTAGATTGATGACAGGCATTTTGGCAAATAAAATGTAAAAATATCTGGAGCGTCAAGTAATTTTACTATAGGAACAAAACAGATGTAGATGAGGTAATAGAGGAGCCAAGTATCAGTTGCTTATTGATAGGGTAATACTTCGGGATCATAAGAGAAGATCTAAAAACTTACGCAAAGCATATTATCCGGTTTCACATAGCTGGACTAGGGAGTTAT